>NC_137092.1:33372261-33697261 GCF_951640355.1 Cnephaeus nilssonii
GCAAGTTTGTATCTTCATTAACAACAAATTAGATTACACTGAATGCCCAATTAAAAAGCCAGCGTTATGCCGAAGCCGGTTTGGCTCAGTGGATAGAGCGTGGGCCTGCGGACTCAAGGGTCCCAGGTTCAATTCCGGTCAAGGGCATGTACCTTGGTTGCGGGCACATCCCCAGTAGGGGGTGTGCAGGAGGCAGCTGATCGATGATTCTCTCTCATCGATGTTTCTAACTCTTTCTCTCTGTAAAAAATCAATAAAATATATGAAAAAAAAAAAAGCCAGCGTTATGAATAAGGCAGAAGCACAGAAAATGAAACCAAACGAGAATCCCCTCCCCCAGGCGGCCCAGCCCAGGCGGTTCCACCCCAGCGCTTCCAGAATCCGGGTTCGCGTCCCGGAACCCCTCCCCGCTGGGAAGCGGTCAGGGCGGCCGAAGGCTTTCCGGAAGCCAAAGGCGCAGTGTCCGGCCAGTGCACGCCTAGATCCCTGCGACCCGCAAACGCAAATGGGGGAAATCAACCCGCATCCAGACATGCACTCCAGGCAAAACCGCAATACTCTGGGCCACGCACGCCCCACTCACCCACGGGTGCTAAATGGTGCGAAGCCTGAACTGGCCCGCCGACAGGAAGCTGGACAGCAGACACCACCGAGTGCTACCCTCAAACCCGGCCGTCACAGTCCGGGCAAAACGCGGCCCTCCCAAAGTTCCGGCCGACTCCCTTCCACTCCAGGGCCCCCAGGAGCGCGAGCGGTCACGTGTCGGTGTCACGTGACCGCTTCCCGGAAGCGCCGCGGACCCAGCCGGCTCCGACTGGGTTAGGGGCGGAGAGGAGTTCCCAGGATTATGGCAAAATCCGGGCTGGGGCCGGACCCCGGGGGCGTCGCTGCAGCCGCTGTGCTGAAACGGGCGGTGGAGCTGGATGCCGAGTCCAGGTACCAGCAGGCTCTGGTGTGCTACCAGGAGGGGATCGACCTGCTGCTGCAGGTTCTCAAAGGTGAGCCAGGAGCCCTGGGGGTGAGGGCGGGGGGGGGCGGGGGGAGGCGGGGGGGGCGGGGGGGGGCGGGGGGGGGCGGGGGGGGCGGGGAGGGGAGAGACCGAGAAAGGAGCTGCATCCCGCTGTGTCGGGCTGAGTGTACAAGTTCATGATTTCTTGGGCACCGCGAGGGAGCAGCCAGATACAGAAGGTGGCACCTTTTCCTGGTCAAACGGTCTGGTTTCTTTTATATATTTAATAGATGGATATCAGCAAGAAAAGGGGGGAGTACTACTATAGAAGTTCAAGAGACATAACCAAATACAATTCATATGCCCTTATAGGACTTGTGTTTGAACGAGACCTTTTTAGAACATTTTGGAAAGTTAGAATATGGATTTGGCAACATTAAAATGATTGTCGTTGCTAGGCAGTAGGTTTTCCTAGAAAACTTTTTTAAAAACTTCTTTAATTTTTAGAGATGCAGACCGAAGTATTTCAGGAAGAAACACTGAAACAAATGTGGCAAAAGGCTAACAATGTTTAAATCCAGGTGCTGGGGAATAAGGATGTTCATTATACGGTTACTCTTACTTTTCTGTTTAAGAGTTTCATTAAAAGTAAACAAAAATAAAATCACATGGTGGTAGAAGAAAACGTGTGTTTTTTTTTCCCGCCGTAAGAATTAGATTTACTGATATCTGGTGTGAGAAATGCTAGATTGTGGGTGGGGACAGTAAGACTTTGTTACATAAAGTTTGGGTACAGTGTTGTGACGCACCCAAATAACCCTAACACCAGCACAATCTCTGGTACATGGTAGATACCCAGTCATTGTTTTAAATTGATTGAGACCACCCCTTGCTTCCCTCACCCTGGAGCTCCCAGTCTGCCCCCTTCCCCCCTCACACACACACCCTTGCCTTTTAGCCTGTTTATAATGTTACTAGATGCCCAGTGCACTGGTGGGGTCCCTCAGCCTGGCCTGCCCCCTCTCGCAATCTAGGACCCCTTGGGGGGATGTCGGACTGCCAATTTCAGTCTGATCCCCGCAGGCCAGGCGGAGGGACCTCACCAGTGCACGAATCCTCTAGTATGCATATAAGATCTTTGGTTAGTCTCTTCCTGCCCTCCTCCCACCCCCCTTCCCTCTTGAGATTCATCAGTCTGTTTCATGTTTCCATGCCTGTGCATTGAGTATCTGCCCCCGGGTGGTCAGTGCGTGTCATAGCTACCGGTTGAAAGGTCGCTTGGCTTTGATAGATAGATAGATAGATAGATAGATAGATAGATAGTTAGTTTTGAGACAGCAGAGGGCGCTCTTCAGTGTTTAGTTCTTCTCTCAACTATAAAACTACCTTGAGCAGGACCATGTAATGGTGACGAGGATGGTAACAATAAGAGTATTAGCACTTATGAGTGCTGAGTGCCAGGCACTGTGCAGAACACATTAAAGGCATGATCTTGTTTCATTCTAACAGTTGCCCTATGAAGTAGGAGGTGATGTTATCCTTATTTTATAGCAAAAAATAAAAAAATAAAGTTTGCTTTCCAGTTCTGCTACAACTGATAGATCACATTTAGAAGGGAGAATCACAGGAGTGCGGCTCCAGCGTGCTCCACTGAGCCTGTAGAGATTACAGGGACAGTGACATGACCTTGCAGGTTAAGGCACAGATGGAAAATAACTCTAAAGCAGGGAATAAGTGCCAGGAGAGAGCTATGGACAAGTACAGGAAGGACTTAAAGTTAAAGGTCACTTGGGGGTGAAAAAGGGGACGTGGCTTTTTATATAGGGCCTTTGGAGGATTAGCAGAATTTCAGAAACCAGACATTCAGTTACTAGTGTTCAGATTCTCTCGGTGCTGTTTAACCAAATAAGTGGCCCACTTTGTTTCACCATACGTCTATAGAGGAAGAGTGAGAAGGAAAGGTTAAAGGTAGATTGGGTCTTGGAGCACACTGGATGGCCTTGACTGCTAGAGATTTTACTCATTTCGTAGACAAGGAGAAACCATTGAAAGTTTTTACAAAGCAGTGCTGTAATTAAAGTTGCATCTCAGGGCTTGTCTCTCTTAGGACCATCGATGGAGGCTAAAATTAATAGGTCAAAGAGTGATGAAAAACAGGATGTCTTTCTGCAAGATAAGAAGGAGAAAATAGTGATTTTATAGTGGAGACATTTTGTGAAATCCACCATAACCAAGTGACCAGAGTTAACATTGACATCATGTGCCCACTGAGAAGGTGCAACACTTCTGTGATTTTCTTGCCAATAAAGTATAACTTTAATCACGAGAAAACATCAATAGCCAAAAATGAGAGACATTCTACAAAATAACTGACCACTACTCTTCCTAAATGTCAAGGTCATAAAAGGCAGAGAGAGTCTAAGGAACTATTGCAAATCGGAGTACACAAAGGATGAGACATGGCAACTAAATGCTATGTGGGATCCTGGACCAGAAAACAACCTTTCTTTAGTGGAAAAATTGGAGAAATAGGTTTATAGATGAGCTAATAGTGTTGAATCAATGTAAATTTCCTGACTCTGATGATTGTACTATGTACTAGTATATGGGATGTGTTCATCTTAGGGGAATCTGAGTGAAGGGAGTATACCATTTTTGCAGCTTTCCATAAATATAAAATTAATTCAAAATAAAATATTTTTAAAACGAAGAGTTTAAAAATGAAATTGTCGTGGGAAATATAAGCAATATCAAAAGGAAGGAAAGATCCAGAAGTGAATTGGTTAATGATTGGGTTCGGGGGATGGGATTTTGGGATAAGATTTTATTGATAAAGTATATTCAAAATTACCTTACATTTTGGGGTGGTTAGGAAAATGATTGAGTATAAGCTATAATAGATAAGTCTGGAAGAGAAGCTGGTTTCGTGGAAGAAAGATAGATATCATTAGCTCTGCTTTTTATTATTATTATTATTATTATGCTAAGATTTCAAACTTGTGGGTGATTAGGGCAAAACAGTACTCAGTCTTCGGTTTGACATGGAATAAGCCACCTCTGTTGCCTCACCAGATTTGGTGTCTCCAGCAAGTGAGGCACAGTGTAGGAGGGCCCACTCCTAAATAAAACTGCTTCAGATGCTTAGTGCACTGGTGCTCAAGTCAAATTTGTGTCTTTTAGGACCGAGGCAAACCTTGCTGTGGGATAGGAAATGTGCGGGAGACTTGGGAAGCTGGGAAATAATGCCTATCCTAAATGGGAAAACTGTTTTGAAACTTGGGACTCTATTTGTTTAATTTGTAGGCACCAAAGATGATACAAAGAAATGTAATCTCAGAAAAAAAATTTCTGACTACATGGATAGAGCAGAAAACATAAAGAAATACTTGGATCAAGAAAAAGAAGGTAAAGTGGTTGTGTTAGACAATGTGTTCATACACTATTGCCAAAACCCATTTCTTTGTTTTCAATTGTTTTAAGTATTACATATGTCTCCTTTTTTCCCCCGATTGACCCCCCCTCCCGCCACTCTCACCCCACCTCAAAGCCCATTTCACCCTGTGTTTCTGGCCCTGCCGTTGGAGCTTGGTGGAGTGGACCCGTTTACTCTGCATTTCTGCTCCCCTGTACAGAAGCTATTCTTAACCTTTTGGAGGGCTGAATGGGGAGTGAGGTGGTAGTCAGACACCCTCTTGAGAATCTGATGAAAGCTATGAAGACTGCAGACCTTTGCCTGCTGTTTTAAGGAATTCACAGATCCCCATTAAGCTTATGTGTGGACGCAGTTTAAGTTAACACTACAGAGGGATACTGAATATGAATCCTGTATTTAATTCGTATTTCTCTTCATAATATGACTAAAATACTAAAGTATCTAAGGAAACTCCTGGGACGTCTTTGGGGTTTTGTTGTGAATCAGAACATTTCAGATTAGAGATGCATAGTATTGTTCCCTATTTATTATTAGTTCTCTCCTCATGAGCATTCTAGTTTACAAACATAAATATAAATCTTAAAGATCTTTGGTAACTTATTCAATAATTATTCAATTTCAGTGAATCCTACTGACCCTCTGGCACCCTAGTCTTTGGCTTGGGTTATTGAGAAGTACTATCAATTTCTGTTTAAAACACTCCCATGCAAGTTCTAATAAAGACTTCTGAACTTCACCTTATACTGCATTTATGTATTTAAACTCACTTTAGCTATTAAATTGCAGGACATAAAAGATTTAAATCTAGCTCTGACCGGTTTGGCTCAGTAGATAGAGCATCAGTCTGTGGACTGAAGGGTACCAGGTTCGATTCCGGTCAAGGGCATGTACCTTGGTTGTGGGCACATCCCCAGGAAGGAGTGTGCAGGAGGCAGCTGATTGATGTTTCTCTCTCATCGATGTTTCTAACTCTCTATCCCTCTCCCTTCCTCTCTGTAAAAAAAATCAATAAAATATATATATTTTTAAAAAGACTTAAATCTAAGGAGAAGGACCAGATAGCTACTGCAGTTATAGTGACAAGAATATCAGATATGTTTATGCATACAGTACTCTCTTGAATAAAATGCCTGGTTCCTAGGAATCAGCTCAAGAACCTGTTCCAAGAAATCTCTGGACCTTCCCACTTGCCTGGCCTCTGTAAAGGCAGAAGTCACTTGTGGAATGCTTTGCCTTATTTTCCTCTGTATGCGTAGCATCCTGCCATATGCCTGGTATACACCAGGGATTAAAAAACGTTTACTGAGTGGAGGAGTTAAAAAAATTAATTTGTATCTGATCCTGATGAATCACTATATATAAATGTAATGAGTATAAAAGTAAGTTGTCACTAGTTGGTTTTTTTTTGTTTTTTGTTTTTAGTAAAGCTTATGTTTTGTAGATGGAAAGTATCACAAGCAAATTAAAATAGAGGAGAATGCAACAGGATTCAGTTATGAGTCGGTTTTTCAAGAATACCTTAATGAGACAGTGAGAGAAGTTTGGATAGAAGATCCTTATATTAGACATACTCATCAGGTAAGGGTAACCCACGAACATGTAATGCAATGTTATTTAAAATGTGCAAGTTAGTAGTAACCCATTCTAATGTCTTTCAGCTATATAACTTTCTTCGGTTTTGTGAGATGCTTATCAAGAAACCATGTAAAGTAAAAACGATTCATCTTCTGACCTCCCTGGATGAAGTAGGTATCTGAAGGCATTTACTCTTTCTTAACTTCATGTTATTCCGTTACAAGATTCAGTTCAAGCAAGGAAAACCTGGATGTAATGCTTCAGCTAGAGGTATTTCCTTGGGGTGAACTTATTTTCTAACAACGGGCATAAAACACCTTGAGAAAATGCTGTTGATTTTAGTGTCTTGTACCTTGCAGTTGGCCAGTTTGCTAAACTTGATTCAAATAGTTTGTCAGTTTAGTCTCTTGAAAGTTCTAAGAGATGATCACACTGCCTACACTGTTGACAATTTTGTGTGTGTGTTTTTCCCTACCAGTTGTCACGTGTATCTCTTTTTCTTGATTGATTGCATTGGCATTCTGGGGAATCACAGCATGGTAGGGGGCATCTCTCTCTTGATTTTGACTTACATAGGAATGCTTCTAAATAATTCAGATTTCTAGGATTAATTTACAAACAATCCAGTCCCATCTGAGTAACTAAGTAGCATTACTATAAGTATATTTTAGGAGATAGGACAGAGTTATGTCCACATTAGAAAAAAAAAAAATTCTTTTTGATAAAAACAATTGCTCATAAACTACTTCATATTCCTTGCTGGCTTCTTTGAGATTAATAGACATTGACACTAGTGTAGAATTTTTCCATTTTGTTTTATTTTTTAATCTTTCCATTTTAATTAACCTATGATACACATTGCATAGCTTAGGGATAATTTAAAATATTAATAACTGGGTCAGAAAATGCTATTTTTTCCTATTAATAGGGCTCTGGGAAAGCGCAGCAAATTAGTGGCCTGGAAGAAATAAAAGCATCATTGAGGAATCATGGAGTGCTGTTGGAATTAGAATATTCTTCTTCCATACATGACCGAGAAATTAGGTTAGTATATAGTAATATTTTAACTTTTATGCAGTTGAAAAATACTTTTTACTTCTCTTAAGTTTTATATAATTGCACGTAACTATTCCATTTAAATATTGAAGTTTTTAAATAAAGCTTAATTCTAGCATCTTTTCACTTTTGAAGAAAAAAAATCTGGCTTATTTTGTCCTGTATGTATTTCATATTTCCTGATGGAATAAAATTTACATGTTCTATTTCATGTAAGAAGATGAAGTACTTTTCTGTGTATTCAGTTATACATATTGTGTTATGGTATTGAGAGAATTTATTTCCTTTTGTGTGATACTGATATTTATTTAATGTGTCTTTACTTCTTAAGTTTTATAAAATATTCTAGTAGTCATGACAGTATACTGTGTCTATAAAGAAACAGTATATGCAGTTTTTTTAGTGGTATGTTCTGTGTTTAGCACAGTGCCTTTCATATGTTGACTAAAGGCCCAGTGCACGAATTCATGCACGAGTGGGGTCTGGTCGGCCCACCCCGATTGAGATGTTGGGGGCTGATTCGGGGGCCAGGCGGGTGGCGGAGGGGGGGGCCAATCGGGGCCTGGATCAGGCTGGTTGGCTGCCGCAGTGCACGTCATAGCCACCAGTCATTCTGCCATTCCGGTCACTGGGCTTTTATATATATAGATAGATAGCAATGGCACCCCCAATCTTAGTAAAAACTTAAGCACAGCCTAAATGCAAAACCAGTGACAATGCAGCTGCTGTGGTTGAAGCAGATAGAGGTCAGGATTCACAGCTCTTCCTGCTTATGTCCCCCGTCACTAGGTAGGAAAACCCCTGAACCACCACCACAGTCAGCCTGAGTATACTTTGAAACCACGTGTTGGCAGAACAGGAAAGTTTTATCAGCAGCAAGCTGAAATTCAAGAGTAAGCTTTTTATCCTCACCCAAGGATATATTTATTGATTTTAGAGAGAGGAAGGGGGAGAGAAAGAAAGAGAAACATTGATGTGAGAGGGAAACATCAATCGTTTGCATCTTTCACATGCCCCGACCAGGGATCTCACCTGAAACCTAGGTATGGGCCCTGGCCAGAAGTCGAACCCACGACCTTTTGGTATATTGGGATGATGCTCCAACTGAGCCACCTGGCCAGGGCTCAAGAGTAAGTTTTAATGTAATTGTTAAACTCTTATCACTTAATCAAATCAACCCATGGTCTCTCTGAATGTTCTGTTTCATTGTAGACACAGCCCATGAGTTACCCCAGGTTTGGTTCAACTCATGCTACTGGAGGAAATGGGTTTCTTTTAGGAGGAGATTTGCTGACACTTTTTGCTAATTGTCTGGCATAACTGTCTGGAATATAATACTACATACTCATTTCAACAGGTTCAACAATGGATGGATGATTAAGATTGGAAGGGGACTGGATTATTTTAAGAAACCACAGGTAGGATATAGCCTTATGAGTGGGTAGCACTCTTTTTGTATCATTTTAGCATGGCTTTGGTTCTTTGTTAAAAAATTCTTTTCTTCTCTTCTTAGGGTCGTTTTTCCCTTGGATATTGTGATTTGGATTTAAGACCATGTCATGAAACAACAGTGGACATTTTTCATAACAGGCACACGAAAAAAATATGATGGGCAGTAGCTTAATTTACATTGTATATTTCTATTTTAAGTGAATATTAGATTTTTTTATACTTTGGACAGATTATTCCTATAAAATGTGAATTTAATAATAAACTTGTACATTCCTACTAATTTATGGATTCATTGTTCAGTTGTGACCAACCTTAAATATCTTTGTAAATACATTACTTAGATTTACAGTGTTTTAAGTCGTACAGTTAATTTAAACATTTTACCAGCTTTTCTATTACTTGGGTGTTGGAGAGTGAATCAACAAATAATGATACCTGTTATAAAGATGAATTGGATGTTATATTGCCCCTGGGAATTTAGAGTCCGGGAGGAAAAAAAATAGATAAGAGTACTCTTAAGAGACAGATGGGCTTGTGGGTTTAATATCCAGGAAAAAAGTACAATGTTAATTTTGTTAAAATCAAATGTGTTTGGCAGACACTCACCAATATTTACTTATCTACCATTACCTAACTCCATAAAGGCAACTCCACCTATTTAGTTATTCAGATGCATTTTGCAGCTCATTCAACCCTGGCTGGCACATTTATAAAGGTTTGCAATTTAGAATCAATTGTTCTGGGTAAGCTCATCCATCAAGATGCCATTTGACTGGTTAGGAACAAAGAATACATTGTATGGCCCTAGCTGGTTTGGCTCAGTGGATAGAGCATTGGCCTGTGTACAGAAGGGTCCTGGCTTTGATTCTGGTCAAGGGCAAGATGCCCAGCTTGCAGGCTCTATCCCCAGTGGGGGGCATGCAGGAGGCAGCCGTTCAATGATTCTCAGCATTCATGTTTTTCTCTCCCCTCTGAAATCAATAAATAAATATATTTTAAAAAGCATCCTCTTTAAAAAAGTTAACCCAGAGTCTACAGAGAGAAATAGAAGTACTGGTGTTAAAGAGTGCTCATATAAACATCACATCAGGAGAAAAATTGAAGATTAAATTCAAAATTAAATAGTGTGATGACCAAAGCCAGGTGGGAGGAGCCATGGTACTAAGGTTGAGCATAGTCCTGGGTGTCTTTCACACCAGGTTTGTTTTACCTTTGTGAGCCAGCAGGTACATGATTGAGTTGGCATAAAAGATTAAGAAGGGATTCCAGAAAAGTTGCTGATGTTTTTCTTTGATGTTTTCAGGTTCAGGTGCTGATAATGCTGAACCTGAAAATACTCAAATTAGTTTTGCCCAACTTTATTATGTGTCATTGCTGAAGGGGTTCTTGCCACCCCCTCTTCTCCCAAGATAGAAATCATGAGAGGAGGTGAAACATTCCAAAGAAGAGGTTTACTGAAAACAAGGTGGAAGGAAAGGAGAGAGGGAGGGCGCTTGATGCATCAAGGAAGCACACACCAATGAGGAATGTGGCTTGCTGAACTGCTGTTAGGGTCTGGCTTATATAGGGCTTGGTTCTTCATGCAGGCACAGTTCCCACTTACTTATGCATATATTGGTTGATTCTTGTATGTTCCCTGGCCAAGGATCAAACCCACAAACTTGGCCTTACAGGGACAACTCTCTAACCAACTGCTACCTGGCCAGGAGAGTTATGTTACTCTTTCTAGAAGTTTGGCAATGAATAGAGCAGGAGAGTTTTGTTCATTCACTGGGTAAGGATCCAGTGAAAGTCAAGAGAAAATACAAAAAAAAAAAAAAAAGGTAAATATTTGATAGACAAGGCCCAAATAGGCTGGAGAGGACAAAAACTAGGGTACAATTAGAGGGGTTAGCTTTAAGGAAAAGGAGGTATTTCTTTCTCTGAGATTGGATGAAATGAGAAATGTTGAAATAGACAACATGGGGGACTAAAGGCACTCATTTCTGGAGACGTCTGCTATCACATCATGAGTCAAGATTTGTGACAAGATTAAGAGTAGTGGAATTCTGAGCTGAAGAAGAGTGCAAACATTTAGGAATACTGCCTCTGAAAAATGATAAGGAGTCAACGGATGAGTTGAATCTGACACCACAGAAAAAAGAAACACAAATTCAAAACTAAAGATGAATTGGGTTAATCTGAATGATAATGTGAATTTTCTTCCCATATTGCCTGCCATTTCAGCATAGGAGTAAAAAAATCACTTGTTGGAATTTAAAACAGGCTTGATTTAATGGGAGAGGATGGAAGGATAAGAAGATACAACTAAAAGGGAGAATTTTAGAATTTAAGGTATCAGAGGTGGCAAGAAGCCTGGGCTGTATTCCCCAGAAGTACGAAAAAGAATTAAGGTCATAGTGTCTGATATGGTAAACATTCCCAAGATGGTAATAGGCAGAAGCTAAAATATAAATGCATGCCAGGTATTAAAATCAGCGAGGAAAGAGACAGAGTATCCTGGAAATCAGTAGAAAAAATGGACAAGAATAGGGGATAGACACAAATGGGGAGAAGTTATTCAAAGAGATTAGACCCTTTTAATTTTAAGAGACATACAATGCACATTGAAAATTTTTATTTACTCACTTAACCTGCCAATATTAACTTTACTTGCAGTCACATTATTCCCTTAATTTTTTCACAGACAATATTCCATTTACTGTGTACTTCATCGTCTTCCGGACATGTTCCATGTAATACATTTGTTAGCATAGTAGTTTCAATAGGGCAGAACTTACTGCCAATAAAAGTTGAATTTAATTTGTCACATATTTCCCGTGGCAACCAATGATCAGGTGCTTCAATGTTACAGGTCTCAATTCTCCCATTCTTTACATCTATGAGTACTTTAATTTCCAAGAGTGACTGTTCATGTAACACATTAAAGGAAGTTTTTATACTGAACTTGGGAGTTTTGCTATAGATCCATTCCCAGGTTTGCAGTTCTTTGGCTTTGCTATTTATTCCAGGAAACTGTGTCTCGTCTGTTGGGTTTATCAAGTTGATGTGATTCTCAATGTGATGACAAGCAGCGTACTCTGCCGCAATAGCATTTGTCAGTATTTCACAGGTCAGAGTGGGGTCTTTTTCCAACAGACATTTTACTAAGGAAGGTATGCTAGCAGTTGCATTGCTCCTGATCCCTTGGTAAGGGCTCTTGAGCAAAGACGACAGGAGGGTGGCATCAGTATGATATAACAAAGTGCAGTGGTGATAAGCAGTAGTCCGGCCAATCTTAGAAGCTGTTCCTGAGATTTTAAACTGTCCGTCAAGTAAAAGGTCAAACCTTTTGGTAGGCTGCACATCCAGCTGGGGTTGGACGGCATTCAGAGCTCTCACAACTAACTTCAGATTTTCCATCCTATTATACATTTTTTTGGTTGTAAAAAAAGTCAAATTGATATTGCCCATGTCATGGTAAACTGTGCCTCCTCCACTTTTTCTCCGAGCCAGTTTTACACCTTTTTCTCTCATCAGATGCAGGTTACATTCCTGCCAAGGATTTTGATGCCTACCAATTACAACAGAGGGAGAATTTCTCCAAAATAACAGAATCGGCTTGCTTTCTAGGTTCACATGGTCATGGATCCAGTCTTCCACAGCCAGGTTTTGGTAAACATCATTGGAAAGTGACTGTAAAATGAGCCCTCTTTTTACTGTGTTTTTAAAGCCAGTTGCTGGGACCTTGAAGTTACAAAATAACTGTAAGCAAGTCTTTGAAAATGGGATCAGCATGCTTTTAAAAATGGGAGACAAACAAATTAATTGGTTGAGAAAAGGAAAACTGTTTTCCTTTCTTGGTTATTTAATCCAAACTTATCTAATTCTCTATCCAGGGCAGTTGCTTTTCTTGCCTTTTAGCTTTACCATTTGTCTTTAGCAATTCAACAACAGAGACCTAGAAATAAATGAAGACAAACCTCAAATCATTTCTGTTGAAATGGCATAGGGGCACAGATTTTACAAACAATAAATTTTCAAATATATAATATATCTCCAAGTCAAACCAGTTATTTTGAATATATAGGTAATACACGTTAATTGAGAAAGATGAGAATATTATAGATACGTAAAAAGAGCTAACTAAAAGAATCCATAGTACCACCTAGAGATCACAGTTTACAATTTGATGTGTACTCATTTTTCTCTGTGCATGTGTAAACACACACACTTTTCCCCACAGAAGTGGAACTGTACTATTATTTCATTCAACGTTAAATCTGTTTTCACATCAGCTTTAATGTTGTGTAATATTCCATTGTCAGATATATCATAGTTTACTCAATCTTAGTTTGTAATTTAGGTTGTTTCTAGTTTTCCTCTTATCAGCAATGTATTCTTTTTTTAAAAAAATATATTTTACTGATTTTTTACAGAGAGGAAGGGAGAGGGACAGAGAGCTAGAAACATCAATGAGAGAGAAACATCGACCAGCTGCCTCCTGCACACCCCCTACCGGGGATGTGCCCGCAACCAATGTACATGCCCTTGACCGGAATCGAACCTGGGACCTTTCAGTCCGCAGACCGACGCTCTATCCACTGAGCCAAACCGGTTTCAGCAGCAATGTATTCTTGAACATCTCTGTGGAAAGCTTTATGCTATTCTAATACTTTATTTGACTGATTTACTGATAACATAACTCGTTCAGATCAATATTCGATTACAATGGACCCCCTGAGGTCAAAGGGAGAGGCAATCTGATTAGCAGGTTATGTGGAATAATCTATATATATAAAAGCCTAAGGGACCGGCCGACTGGCTGGTAGCTGTGACATGCAATGACCACCGGGGGCAGACGCTCAGTGCAGGAGCTGCCGAGCTGTGGTGACTTGGCAGCTGTGGTTCTTAGGTGATGCACCCAGAACCAGAAAGGAGGGAGCCTGATTCTGGGGTGCGTCACCTGAGAACCGCCCTCTTGCAATCTGGGACCCCTCGAGGAATGTTGGAGAGCCAATTTCAGTCCGATCCCTGCAGGCCAGGCTGAGGGACCCCACCTGTGCATGAATCCATGCACCAGGCCTCTAGCTTAATTATGTTTGGACACTATTTTTTTTTAGCAGTGCTGATTAAATATTAGTGGCAATGGGCTGAAAATACTAGTTACACCAATGAAGTATTTTGACTAGTTATGGTCGTAAAGAAACCATTCTGTCCCAATTCTGTTTCTTAGGATGGCCATAATTTTTCTTTAGGTTAAAGAACTGGGATAGAACGAATTATTAAAGTCCAAAAGTAGGCCAAAGTCTTTTGTAGTTAAATAATGTCCTAGAAACACAATTCCCAAGTTAAAGAGTTTCAGATTTTCATCACTCTTGATATATTTTGGTAAATTATGCTACAGAAAAGTTGAGCCAATTTACACCAGAGATATCAGGATAGTTGAATAGAAGAAGGAATACTTGAACTGTCTTGAAATCTGTTGGTGTTTACCAAGTGGATGGGAGTAGCATATTCCAGACATAAAAAGACAAGGAGTCACCTCATAGTAAGGCATGTTTTGGAGACATCCTCCCCAGGGACAGACTTACACTTCCAGTCTTCTGGCTCTACTGACGTCCATGGCTACGTTGCCTTGGGAAGTCCCTGCAGCCAGACTGCACTTCTTTGGTTAAACCCTTGTTCTTGGTTCTGTTTGACTGAGTTTGATATAGTCCCTCAGTCACTCAACCAATATTTATGGAGTGCCTACTAGGCACAAGGCAGTAAGGGAATAGAGGAAGGGAGGAGGCAAATTCATGTGATCCTAAACATTTGGACTTTTTCTCAAAGCAGCTGGGATTTATTGAAGTGTTTTAAGCCAGGCATTAAACAAAACTACCACTGCCAGCAGTGTTGAACATGGATTAAAGAAAAGCTAGATCACAGGTAGGGAGACCAGTTAATAAGACTCCTGCAGTTATCCACGTTAGAGATAATGAGGGCCTGAACTAGGGTAGCAGACATAAAGAAGGGGATGAATATGAGAGACATTTAAGGTCATACTGTGGTTCTTGTCTTCCAAGAACTCAAAATCTAATGGGAGACACTAAAAAGCAATGATTAAATGATAAAAGACAATGATTAAAATCTATCCATATAAAAACCTAATATGCAAAGTGTCCCCCTGGGAGTTCGACCAACCGGGAGTTTGATCACTCGCTATGACGCGCGCTGACCACCAGAGGGCTGTGCAGAACGAAGGAAGGCCCCGGCCGGCAGCCACTAGCAACCCTACCTGTGCACGGAATTTCATGCACTGGGCCTCTAGTAGTGTCATAGGGCCATGTATCCATCAAATTTGTGGAAGTGACATTGAAGCTGAGATATATAAGGAAAAGTATTACAACAAAGTATAACAGCCTGGAGGAAAAAAAGACCCATTCAAAGAATTCAAAGAATGGAATTTCATTGGCTTACACTTAAGATGTACAAGACTGCTGGTACTTAAGAGTGCAAGAGCCCTAGCCAGTTTGGCTCAGTGGATAGAGCAGTGGCCCTCAGACTGAAAGGTCCTGGGTTCGATTCCAGTCAAGGGCATGTACCTCGGTTGCAGGCTCAATCCCTGGCTCTGGTTGGGGCACATGCGGGAGGCAACCAATTGACATTGATGTTTCTCTCTCTGTCTCTCCCCCTCCCTTCCACTCTCTCTAATAATCAATGGTGGTGGTGGGGGGAGAGTGCAAGAAAGGAGAGTTGCAAGAGATAGGAGACCGGAGAAGTACAGGTCAGATAAGGAAGAAACTTGGAATTCATGTTAAATGCATAACTTAATCCTGAGGGTCATGGAGGAGGTGCTGAAGAGTTTTAAGAAAGCAGGAAGATCAGATTTATTCTTCAGAGACACACCCTAGAGATTTAAGCATAGAGAATCTAAAACACTTGGTAAGTGGCATCAACTATAGGACAGGCATTGGTCTTGACACGTGGGGTTCATTAGTGAACCAAGTAAATAAGAGTGAATAGGGCTACAGGAAAAAAGAAAAAGTAAGGCTTGGAAAGCGAAGACTGTATATGTAAGGGGAACTGGACTGATATTTAAATAGGTTTGCAGGCTTAGCTTCATTTAAAAAGTGACATTTGTAAAAAGAGAATAAAACAAAAACAAAACAACAACAACAAAACAAACAAAAACTTTAAAAAGTGACCTTTGAGCAAGGATTGAGAGAGCTGAGGGAGTTAGGCGGAGCACCTATGTGCCAGAAACTGTTCTAGGCAACCGAACACAAATAGGCAGCCCCAGTGAGGATGTAACATTCCAACTGAGCCCTGAAGGATAAGAATCAGAGAGCCCTGACTGGTTTGGCTCAGTGGGTAGAGCGTTGGCCTGCGGTCTGAAGGGTCCCAGGTTCGATTCCGGTCAAGGGCATGTACCTTGGTTGCAGGCCCATCCCCAGTAGAGGGTATGCAGGAGGCAGCTGGTCAATGTTTCTAACTCTCTATTCCTCTCCCTTCCTGACTGTAAAAAATCAATAAAATATATTTTTAAAAAAGGAATCAGAGTGAGAAAAAGTGGAAACAAAGGGATGTCTGAAAAAAAAAATACAACTTGAAATCCTATTTATTAGTTATAAAGAGAACTGTCGACTGTCAAATGGGTATTCAGATCAGCCTCTCCGATCATAATTTTGCTTGGTGAACATAGGATCCGAATAAAAGGACTGAGTTATGTGATCTCAATGTCTGATGGGATGAGCCCTTTGGAAATCACATTCTCAACTCCTGGGCTCTGGAGAGATGCCTCGACTAAAACCAGGCCATCCTCCCTCTCGGGTAGGCTTGGTTTCACTGTGAAGGTGCTCCTCTCTTTCACTCCATCTTCAGTACCGGATAGGTGCTCCGACTGAATGATACTTTCTTTCATCGTCAGGATATAATCAAGTCTTGAAGGCCTGGTTACTTTCAACTAACTTTGCTTATCTCTACTCTCACCTTGTAATGATGAGTTTTATAGTGTTTCCTCAGAGGACAACCTTATTTCCATGGTCCAGGGGACTCTCTGCATTGCCAAACATGCTTCCCTTCATCACCAGACAGAAAGCGAGCAGTAACAGTCCCCCTTATCCACCTCGGCAGGCCCAGCCCCTTCACAACACCTCTCCATGGCGTTCTTCTGCCATCTCTGACCGTGCGTCCCTGACCCACAGTCTCAGGACGGTCGTGGGCACGTTTTATTTCGCCTTTCCGACTCGGCGGGATGGCACCCAACACGTCTTAGTTTTTAACCCTCCGATATTGGGGAGAAACCTTTTCCAACCGTGGAGCCGACTACTCCCAAGGGCTGAGCGCAAACTGCAGCGCCTCCGGCACCGGCGCGCGGACCCCGGCCTGGGGGGCTCCCATCTCCCCGCCCGCCCCGGCTAGCGGCGCCCCAGAACCACGCGGCCGGGATATCCCACCTGCTGCTTCCAGTCGCTCGGATTCGGGCTGGGTACCCAGCTGTGCCGTCTCCCCGGCGGGCGGGCTGCGCGCACAGCGGACCCCGCCCCGCCCCGGAAGTAGCGCTAAGAGCCACCGGAAGTACCGTAAGAGCGGGGCTTCCCGCTCCCCTGCGCGGGTCCGGGCGGGTCTGGGTGACCCGGGAGGACTTCTGAGGGACCTTGGGAGTGGCCGAGCCAGCGCCACACCGGGTTAGAGGCCAGGACGCGAGCACGACCTAACCACAGGGCCGCCAGTTCAGATGGACACGCGCTGCGTGGCCGTGGGAGCGCAGGTGGGAGGGGCGGCCGTGTCTGGCGGGAGCGGGCACTTCGCGGGCGAGTCGGGGTGAGGCCGCCGGAAACCCAGGGCATCCAGGTCACACGCCAGGCCCGGTGCCCACAAGTAAGTGCTCTCACAGCGTCCAGGCATTGCACCGGCTCCCCAACGGGTCTGCTCCCCACGTCCCAGAAGGAGGGAAACTCCACTTGGGAGGCGAGGAAACTAAAATCAGTTGGGAAAGACATTGCATTTAAAAGAACACTGTACTGCATCTTTTTTTTTTTAATATGGAAAAATTTACATATCAGAAACAATAAAACTCCAAAAAGTGCTTACTTGAGGATTCCACTTATAGAAGGTGACCAGATTTTAACATTGGTAAAGCGGGACACCATTGACGGGGTGGGGGGTTCTTGATTAAAAATTTGGTCTATATGGAGCAACAAAAATTTTCATGGAACGCAAAAATAGTATTGTAATATATTTTTTTAAATTTCAACATAAGTACAATTTACAAATATAAGAAATAAAAAATTATGTATAGTATTATTTTATTCTTTGGCATATTTCTCATTTGAGTGATTTTTTTTTAGTAGATTGCTGTCGTTGTTTTAAAGGTCATGAATTTGCCATAACGTAAGTCGTAAGTGTCACTTTCAAGGCCGGCGCTAGACTTTTTGCCGCCACTATAAAATATAAATAATACGAGTACTGTCTGCTAAATTCAAGAAAATTTATGTATTTATGAAATAAATAAATTACTTACCTAAATTATCTGAATAGCTGATTTGTAATGACATCACTTGTTTAACTAGCTTACTAGCACGCAGTACAATGTGTATCGTCTGAGAGACAGTTACAAAATGTTCCCAAAAAATGCCATTGTTCTTTAAGTCCAAACAATGGTGGTCGAATTCTAACAACTGATCAACAATGCGAACTTTGATAAGCAGTTCTCGATAATCAGTTCTCGACAATTATTTGTTATTATTAAAGTTTAACATTATAAAATTAACAAAAATAATATAAAACTCATATCCTGGCTAAATAGCCACATGGCCGCCGAAAACCGTATATTCCCTTCCCGTTCTCCCGCCTTTCCCTAGCTTGTGCATTCTTTCCAAAAATCGGGACTTTTTTAATTTAAAACGCCGCGGGACGCGGGACAAATTGTTAAAAAGCGGGACGTCTGGTCACCTTACACTTATAGAAGTCTCCCCCCCTAAAAAACACCTAAGTGACGCTGTTGTTCTGATGAAAGTTGTCCCATTGCACCCCTTTCAGGAAGTCTGGGAATTTTGCTTCCCAGGTGTGCTGTCTACTTTATGGCTTGGATGGGATTTGGGGATCCCAATTTTATGAAGTCTTAGTAGCAGTGGTTCTCAATGAGGATAATTAATGCTTGTATTTTTTGTTGTCTCAATGACTGGGTGTGCTACGACATTTGACATCCTGCAGGGCATGGGGCATCACACACAATGAAAGATCATCCCAAATTCAATATCCAGTACAGATATCAAATGTCCTGTTGGACATTTGTGGACGTGAAACACCAGTCTGTAAATGCCTGAGTGAAGTCCCTTTCTTTGTTTTTTTTTAAAGTGTTTTGCTAACGTCACTGGTGACATGTTGCTAGATCCAATGGACTTTTTAGTCCTCATCTAACCTTTCAGTTGACTACCTCTACCTTAACGACTCCTGTGGGCAATCTTGACATTAGCCCGTCTTGGTTTTCCAACAACCTCACTGCCAACTCTCAGTCCCCTTTGCCAGCTCCCCCGGCACTGACCAGCTCCTAAATGCTGGAGTTTTTCAGGACTTGATCTCAAACTATACATTCACCTTAAGCAATATCGTTCATTCCTATGGCTTTAAATAGCATTTCTGTATACAACTTCAAAATGTTTATGTTGAGCTCCATACATACATACTTGCCTTGCAAACCCGGGATGTCCAAAAACTGTGCCCCTGAACATACCCCTCCCCCAGGAACCTCCATGCATTTAGCTTTTTTTTTGCTAGAAACTCCTTCTTTTTCCTCACTCACCACTTTTAAACCATCAGTACATCTGCCAAACTTCACCTGGATTCTATACCCTTCTTAACACCTCAGTCCTCACCATCATCTCACTTGGACAACCACGCCTTTCTAGTGCCATTATGAAAAATCAAGTTTATGTGTTATGTCTCATCTGTCTCTCTGAACATTTTACTTTTTCTTCTTGACACATCACAAGTTGTATCTTATATATTTACTATCTGATGTTCTGTCTTCTCTGTAGCCAGACAGTAAGCACTATAAAGGCAGTACCTATTTTACCCATCATTGTATCCCCAGCACCGAGTACAGTGCCAGGTTAGGTGAATAAGTGAATGGGTTGTATGTTTTTTCTCAAACAATTCAGGTTAGGTGAACAAATGAATGATTTGTGTATTTTTTTCTCTCCCAAAGAATTATGTTCTGTAAATGATAAAAAGCATCTTATTGGTTATGTCCCATTCAACATCTTTTTTTTTTTTAACTCTTGGCTCACTATCCCCTACAAATATATTACATTTGTTTAGTCCTGTTTGATTTATAAAATATTGCTTCCCCTTAAAGAAGATGGCTTTTCCTTTTTTTGTTTTGTTTTTGTGAATATGAAGGAGATTACTCAATTGGGCAGTAGAGATAGTCAGTAAATATTAAAATATAGGAAAATGTTCAAAACATACATAATATAGTTACAACTCATTATATGTCCAGACACAAAATGGTTTTAATTTCATCTAGCATTACTTGAGACAATACTGCCGTTTCAGACTACTACATATTTCAATAAGAATGGCAAAATGATATATTAAACAATAATTTTAAGGCTACTTTCTTATATTAAATATTGGTGGTATAAAATGATAGCAACTGTAAGATAAACTACTACACTTTGAAATGAATTCGATGTGGAGGAAATAATAAGAGTTTAAAAGGATGATTTAAAATGTGAAATGCTTTTCAAAGTATGCAATTTACTGTGGGATTTTTTTTGCATAGTTGACCTAGAGTGAACTTTTATATAACAGAAATGCAAAATGTAGAAAGATAAAGTCCCCTCAAGCAAAATCCCAAACTGGAAATCTAACATACAAAATCGGACACAAGAAATAGTGTGACATAATGATGTCAAATTATTTGGGCACTGTTTTAGGTTTTTTGATTACTAGTTAAATACTTTATCATAAATATATTTTAGTACCACTTAAATACTTTTAGTCAAAATTCTGATTTTGACAAGGATAGAACATAATACCAGAGAAATCTACTTTGAATTTTGGAAAGCTTTTTCTCCCTAAAGCAACTATTTTGAGTATGTATGATCAAAAAATGCAGTCTAAGGTGATTTATAAACAGTGGGGGGGGGGGGGGAGCAATCATTAGGTTTTCCTATTGAGGTTAAGTTCTCAATCAATATGCCCTCTTAGTCAAAAGCAAGTTTTGATTTCTGTGGTAATATGTACAAACACCTTCATTCCACATCTGTCATTTCTATTCCATCACTTTCTTTAACATAAACTACTGAACCCAAGGCTTCCTCGGAAAGAGATCCTGTGCCAGTCTCTTTATCTCTTGTAAGGTTTTCTTGGTTTGTGTCTTCTAATCTTATTTTCTTAGTGTTTTGAAATAACTGAGTCACTGGTTCCAACTTGCTTTTCTCAGTCCATTGCGTTAAGTGATCATCCACTTTTGCATCCATACACAAGGCAGATACCTGAGTAGCAGACTTACTAACAGAAAATCCCATTGGAACAGCTGAATAAATATAGTAGTGGAAATGTTTCTTCAACTTGATTGCTTCAACTTGAGCGCTTGAGGGAAAAAAAATGGAAACAAGTGAATACAGTGGGAATGTCAACCAACTTCATGGCACTGTTCGTGTTAATGGAATGTCATGGTGATGGATCCAAAAATATAAAGTAAAACATTGCTACATCTCAGTGTTTACTTTTTCTCTGTGGGAGGGATCACAGATTCTATAGATTCTTTGAAAGTGTTTTAAAAAATAATTGATCAGATTTTATGTTTCAGAACCTTTCAGGAAATAGAACTTCTCTACTTAGCCCTTTCTATCATTCTTGCTGTCAAAAATTTTAATTAACTATTAATGGGTTAAAGAAATAATTACTGAAGTCCAAACACTTTGCTAGTTGTTCTCTAAAAATTAAAGATAGCTAAACAATTATAAACATTTACCAAATAATAACACACCATCAAAATATATGAGGCAAAAACAGACAGAACTGAAGGGAGAGATAGTTCTGCACTAATAGTTGGAAACTTCAATACTCAACTCTTAATAATGGATAGAACAACCAGACAGAATACAAGAAAATATGAAAACAAATTAAAATAAGTAGATTTACCAACATATATAGAACATTCCACTCAACAACAGCAGCATACACATTCTTCTCAGTACACATGGGACATTTTCCAGGATGGACCATGTTTTAAGCTACAAGTTGGCTTTCAATAGATTTTAAAAGGTAGATATACAAAGTATCTTCTTTGATTACAGTGGGATGAAGTGAGGATTCAACAACAGAAGTAAAACAGGAAAATCCACAAATCTGTGGAAATTAAACAATACACTCTGAAACAACCAATGGATCAAATAAATCACAAGGGAAATTAGAAAATATATACAGATGAAACGAAATGAAATAAATAAAAACGCAACATAAAAATTTATGGGATGCTGCAAAATCAGTGCTAATTGGGAAATTTATAGCTATAAACACCTTAGACAAACAAGAAAGACCTCAAATTAACCTAACTTTACAACTTAAGGAACTAGAAAAAGAACAAACTAAATCCATAGTTAACAGAAGGAATTAAATAATAGAGATGAGAGCAGAGATAAATGAAATAGACACTAGAAAAATAATAGAAAAAATAAAATCTTTGAAACAAAAGTTGTTTCAAATGACAAATTAGAAATGAAAGTCAGGGACTTTACTACTAATTCTACAGAAATAAGCATTATAAGAGAGTGCTATGAATAACTACATGCCACAAAATTCTATATCCTAGATGAAATGGACAAATTCCTAGAAACACAAAACCTACCAATATGAAGTCATGAAGAAACAGAAAATCTGCCTATCTGGAGTAGCTCAGTGGTTGAGCATCGACCTGTGAACCAGGAGGTCAAGGTTCGATTCCCAATCAGGGCACATGCCCAGGTTGTGGGCTCAATCCCCTGTGGCGAGCATGCAGGAGGCAGCTGATTAGTGATTCTCTCTCATTATTGGTGTTAATATTTCTCCCTTGCCTTTCGTCTCAAGTCAATAAAAATATATATAAAAAAAGAAAAAAACAATCTGAATAGACTTATGACTACTAAGATTGAATTAATAATAATAATAAAAACTCTAAACAAAGAAAAGCTTTTCTTTTTATGCTATTGTAACATTTAAAGAATAAATCATACCAATCTTTCTCAAACTCTTTCCAAAAAATTAAAGAGGAGGGAACACTTTCTACTAGTAACTCATTCTAAGAGGCCAGCATTACCCTGATACCAAAGCCAGGCAAACACAGTGCAAGAATATTACATACCAATATCCCTTATGGACATTGATGCAAAATCATCAACAAAATACTAGCAAACCAAATACAACAGCATATTAAAAGGGTTATATATCATGACCAAGTGGGATTTATTCCTAGAATAAATGGATGATTCAACATATGAAAATTGATTAATGTAATGCACCATACCACAGAATAAAGAAAAAGAGCTACATGATTGTTTCATTTGATGCAGAAAAAGCATTTACAAAAGTCAGCACCCTTCATGATAAAAACACTCAACACTGGAAAAAGAAGGAAACTAAATAAAAACTATATATGAAAAAGTCATAGCGAATATCATATTCAATGGAGAAAGTGTTTCCTCTAAAATCAGGAATAAGGCAAGGATGCCCACTTTTGCCACTTCTATGCAACATAATACTGGAAGTTCTAGCAGAAAGAAAAGGCATACTAATTGGAAAGGATGAAATAAAATTATCTGTCTTCACAGATAATTTGATCTTATATGTAGAAAACTCTTAAAGATTCCACACACAAAAATTGTTAGAATAAATGAATTCAGCAAAGTAGTAGGATACAAAGTTAACATGGTTAACAAAAACCAGTTGCATTTCTATACACTAACAATGAACCTGAAAAGGAAATTAATAATGCAATTTCAGCCCTAGCTGGTTTGGCTCAGTGGATAGAGCTTTGGCCTACGGACTGAAGGGTCCCAGGTTTGATTCTGGCCAAGGGCACATGCCTGGGTTGCAGGCTTGATCCCCAGTGTGGGGCATGCAGGAGGCAGCTGATCAATGCTTCTCATCATTGATATTTCTGTCTCCTCCCTTCCTCTCTGAAATCAATAAAAAAAAAACCTCCTTTACAGTGGCATAAATACAATAATAAAATACTTAGAAATTAACCAAGGAAGTTAATCCAAAGATTATGACTGTCCAATAAGAACATGAAAGATGCCCACCAGACAGACTGGATGGAGCACTGCGTAGAGTCCTCACAAAGTTATTGGTTCTGTAAGGGAGCCAAAACAGCCCTAGGTAAAGACTGTTTTGGACCTAACAGCTTAAAAGCAAGCTTCTAAAGCAGCAGTGTCCAATAGAACTATTTTCAATGATTATCCAATATAGTAGCCAGTAGCTGCGTGTGTACATTTGAAATGTACATGATACAAATGAGGAACTAAAGTTTAACTTCTACTTAATTTTACTGGCATAAATTCAAATAGGCATTTGTAGCTAGTGGTTACTATTTTCGATAGGGCAGCTCTAAAGGATCAAACTGTCTCCAAGTAAATGTAGCATCTCAGAACAAAGCCTAAATATACTTAAACACAAAAACCTCCAGCACCTAACAATGTAAAATCTGCAATGTCTGGTAGGCAATAAAAAGTTATGAGCTATGGAAACAAGCATAAAAATATGAATGATAAATAGAAAAAAATTAGTTGACAGAAACATACCTAGGAATGACACAAATGATAGAATTAGTATGCAAGGATCTTAACAGCCATGTTAATATATATTCCACATTTCCAAGAAGGTAGAGCAAAGTGTGAGCATGACGAGGTAAGAAATGGAAGTTACTAAATGAAAATCTACTTGATGTGAAAAAAAATTCCATTGTGGATGGGATTAACACCGCCAAAGAAAAGAATAGTGAACTTGAATATATATCATAGAAACTAATTAAAAAAACAATACACAGAGCCTCAAGCAGCTTAACATATGTGCAATTGGAGCCTCCAGTTTTTTTTGTTTTGTTTTTTAGGCGACCAGGGGCCGGAACAAAAAAAAGGCAACATATCGATTTTTCTTAGTAAAGTTTGTGAAATGATAGAGAAACTAAGGGAGTAGAAAACTCAGACCTTAGCATTGGCAGTGGAGTGTGTCAGAAGGAAGATCGCAGAGGTACTGTGAACGGGTTAATTGGGGCAGGATGGAGCCCTGACCACTCTGGCTTTTCATTGAGGGAAGAATATTTTTACTTTCTTGGGCTGGGGAAGAAATTAATAGTCCTTAATATTTTTTTTTTGAAAAGGAAAACCTTCACATCCTGGTTTGACCATAAAGTGATCTTTTCTCTACATTATTTCCTTAATTAGGTATAATTATATTTCAGAGGAAACGTACCTCTTGGGACCTCTGACTTCTTTATCTAAAATAGCAGCAACACTCAATTTAATTTTTTAGTATCTTGCTATACTTACAAAGTATAAGATATGGCAAAATAAATGCTACAAAATATGAGAAAATGTAACAGCACACACGATGAAAAAAGTCAGAGCAGAGAATGGAAAAATATATGGCACTTATTTAAATGTACTTCTATGAAGAAATTTGTTCTAACATAAAATTTGTTTATGCTCTGCAATAATATATAATGGGAAGAAATGTGTACTTACCTGGCAAAAACAGGCACTGTTAGTCTCTTCAAATGTGAGATTACTTTTGAAATACACAGGCCAATACTAAATCAAGATAATCAGAGCACAGCTTTAAAAACCTAGTTATCTATTTCATCTGTGGAAAAGACAGGGAGATAAAGCCACCATTAAAGTTCAGAAACCTGCGGGTTATTTGAGAAAGGTGGGACATATTAAACATTAAGAAACATAAAGACATTTTTTTTTTTCAAGCTGGGCTCCCGATTCAACTCTGAGTGGACCGTGCAAGGCTGACCGAGGCCGCGGGTCTGCAGGCTCCCCAGACTGCAGGCCACCGGTGCTCACCCAACAGGCCGGCTCCTTCCCTGGGTGCTGCTGCAGGACCCGACCTGGGAGGCTTCCCCAAACCACCCGACTGCGGCAGGAGAGCGCGCTGACCTCCCAGCGCCCCAGAGCAGCTCTGGGGAATAACGAGTTCACTGAACGTGGGTCCCGAGTGATGCTTGATCTCTGGGAAAAGTGCTTCAAAGCCGGAGCATCAAAGAAGCAGGTGTTGCAGAGCTTTGGGAAGGTGGCCGAAGGACGCACAGGCCTGCGCATGCGCGTCCCTTCCAGCGCGGTGGCCGCGGCGAGTCCAGTATTAAGAACTAAGTGATGGAAAGGCGTTAGCGGCTGGTTACTAGGAGACGGGACGCTGGGGGGCGGGGGACGGAGCGGCTCTGCGCGGGCGTGAGCCTGCGCGGCTAGGCTGGACCGGGAGAAGGCCCTTTGCCTCGGCACCTGTGAGGACTGGAAAGTGGGTCCACGCGTGGCTATGTGCGTGGGTGCGCGCGCAGGTCTCGTAGTCCCCACGAGAGGGGGGGGTGGAGCCCGGTACGCGTGCGCACAGGGACTGAGGGCCCGCGGCTCTGAGGCGGAGCGAACGAGTAGAGGCGGAGGACAAGCCCGGCTCAGGTAGAGCGTGAAGGCGGGGCCAACCGCCCCCGCCCCCTTCTCGCTGGGTCCGGTCCTCCTCCGCCTGCACCGGGGCGGGGCCGGGTCGATTTGGGGTGGGAAGGGAGGGAGAGGGGCGGAGGATGGAGAGGGGCGGAGGATGGAGAGGGGCGGAGGATGGAGATGGGCGGAGGATGGAGATGGATGGAGGATAGAGATGGGTGGGATCTGGATCCCAGGCGGAGGCGGGGCCTGGCAGTCGCGGGTTGAGCTCCGAGGACGGCAGGCAGAGACTGCGGGGGTGAATTTGGAGCTCCCGGTAGAAGCCGCGGTGAGGCGGCCGTGGGCGTACAGCAGCTTCTGGGCCGGAAGGCCCCTGAGAGGGCAGCTGCCGGAGGGAGTGTGTGGCGGGGGTCGGCAGCGGAGGGTGACTCCGAGGTAGAGCTGCGGTGGGGGCGGTTGCAGGCAGAGTTGCGGGCCGGGGCAGCCCTCCGGGAGCAAACTGCTCCTGGTGCCCTTTCTTAGGGGTTTAGCGTGGAGCCCAGTTCCTTTGGTGACCGCTTCGCTTCTTGCAGAAGCTCTCCGCTTGGATGTTGGGGTGGAGGGTGAGAGACGGGGACTGTTCGGTTTAGAAGCGCTCGGGAGAGGAGCAGAGGAATTTGCAAGTCAGATTGTGAATGCAACCTGGCTTATCCTGACTCCTATAAGACCTTGGGAGGCAGAGCCGAGATGACAAAGGCATTTGCATGAAAATCTCATAATTTCAGTAGAAATTGTACACAGGAAAGGCAGGGTAAGCTGGCTTTTGTTTGAAAAAGTAGTTGAGACAAATTGATACCTAAATACGTGTAGGAATACCTTTTTTTCCCCTTTAAATAGTCAAGACTCGCGGCTTCAGGAAAAGTTTACAAAGATGACGGCATCCCGGAGTTTTCCTTGTTCCATGCATGCCTTTATATCTCAGAGTATTCGGTGTTTTAAATGTCCTCTACTGGCATTTCAACTACACTGTGTGTGTGTGTGTAATTCCTGTAAGGAAATAAAATAACATGCGATTTTAAGTAGAAGAAAATAGGTTAGTTATAATATATGTGTCACGCTATTCAAATCTGCCTCCAGGATAAAACTGATTTTTGTTTGCATTTTAATTAATGAATGAACTACATCGGTCTTAATTGGTGGGAGATGATTCAAAAGGTACATCAATGAAATACTAATTTATTATTAATATTTAATAATAAACTTTGATGACATTATTTAATGGCAGCTTCCCAGGTATATCTTATTTTATTTTATGGAAAAAAAAATCATTGCTTTAGACCAGCATATAATCAGTTGTAGAGATTTTCTGGACTCTCCGTCTTCTTTTTAGTTGCTTAGTACAGTTTGTTTTAGGTAATTTGCTTTAAAGTACTCCAGATACAGAAGCAGTTAGAGCACATGTCATTTATTCCCTTTTCTCATCACACGCCCTTCTCCCAGATGCAGGCACTCTGATAGGCACTTCCTCGCTTTTCCTTATAGTTCTTCCCTCTTTGTATGTGAACATGCACATCCTAGTTTGGCTTGTTTCTGAACTTTATATAAATGGAATTTTATTAAGTATTTCTTTGCATTGTGTTCCTTTATTCGACTTTTTTTTTAATTAAATTTATTAGGGAGCCATTGGTCAACATGAACATTCAGGTGTGGGTTTCTGTTACAGGATCTGTCTATTGCACCATGTGCCCACTGTTAGAGTGGCCGAGGGAAGAATGCACGAGGCCGAAAGGGGTCAAGAATTATACATTTATTGTTAACATCTGCTCGCAGGAGAGCTGAGACCAAAATGGCATCAGTGGGGCAGGGTAGGGGGAGCAGGGTATTTATGTCTCTTGTAAAGGTCAGACCAGGTGCAGGTGGGGGTCAGGTGTAGATCATCCACTGGAAAGTGGGTGAGGCAGTTTACAGGAAACTGAAGGCTGTTAATCATGAAACCTATAATGAGACTAACAGGAAAATCACCGGGAGGGGCTCTTGCCAAGCCGTGTATAATGGAGCACAAGAATGCCTAACACCCACCACCCAGAGTCAAATCTTCTCCTGGGACCTCCTTCCCCCTCCACCTCCTTCCCTCCAGCAACCACCACACTGCTCTTTATGTTCACAAGTGTCCATTTTACATCCCACATATGAGTGAAGTCAGCTTTTGCTGTCTGACTTATTTCACTTAGCTTAATGTTCTCAAGGTCCATTCATGTTGTTGCACATGGCGATATTTCATCCTTTCTTATGGCTGAGGAGCATTCCACTGTGTATATGTACCACATCTTTCTCCACTCCTCTATCACAGGACACTTGGTTGATTTCCATGTCTTGGCTACAGTGAATAATGCTGCAATGAACATAAGGGTGCATATATCTTTGCGCATAAACGATTTTGAGGATTTCGGATATATACCCAGGAGAGGAATTGCTGGGTCGTATGGTAGCTCTATTCTCAATTTTTTGAGGGATCGCCAGACTGCTTTGCATAGTGGTTGTACCAGTCTACATTCCCACCAGCAGTGGATGAGAGTGCGCTTTTTCCCACAACCTCTCCAACACTTATTGCTTGTCTTGTTGATAATGGCCAATCTAACAGGTATGAGGTGGTATCTCATTGTAGTTTTGATTTGCATTTCCCTAATTGTCACTGAGGTTGAACATCCTTTTATATATCTACTAGAGGTGCACGGATTCATGCACCAGTGAGGTCCCTCGGCCTGGTCTGCGGGGATCAGGCCAAAACCAGCTCTCTGATATCCCCTAAGGGGTTCCGGATTGCAAGGGACCCCACCAGTGCCTGATTGGGGCCAGGGAGGGACTGAGGGAGGGCTCCAGGGCGTGACTGGCCTGTCTCACCCAGTCCCAATTGGCTGGACCCCAGCAGCAAGCTAACCTACTGGTCAGAGCGTCTGCCCCCCTGGTGGTCAGTGCATGTCATAGCGACTAGTTGAACATCGAATGAATAGTCGGACACTTAGAATATTAGGCTTTTATTATATAGGATTGGCTGTTCATATGGCTTCTTGGGAGAGGTGTACATTTTTAGCTCCTCTGCCCATTTTTTGATTGGATTGTTTGGTATTGAGTTTTATTAGTTCTTTGTATATTTTGGAAATTAAACCTTTGTCAGAGCTACTATTTGCAAATATCATCTTCATCTGGTGGGCTGCCTCTTTGTTTTGTTGTCAGTTTCTTTGGCTGTGCAGAAGCTTTTTAGTTTAATACAGTCCCATTCATTTATTTTTGCCTTTCCTTCTCTTGCTTTTGGGGTCAAGTTCATAAAATGTTCTCTATGACCAAGGTCTATAAGTTTGGTACCTATATTTTCTTCCCTGTAACTTATTATTTGGGTCTTATATTTAGGACTTGGATGCATTTTGAATTAATTTTTGTACACAGGGACAAACTGTAATCCCGTTTCATTCATTTGCATGTGGCCTTCCAGTTTTCCCAGCATCATTTATTTACTTATTTTTAATTAAAAAAATACTTTTATTGATTTCACAGAAAAAGAGAGAGGGGGAGAGAGAGAGAGAGAGAGAGAGAGAAACATCAGTGATGAAAGAGAATTATCTATTATTGGCTGCCTCCTGCATGCCCACACTGGGACTGAGCCTGCAATCCAGTCATGTACCCCGACCTGGAATTGAACTGCAACCTCCTGGTTCATAGGTCAATGCTCAACCATTGAGATACACTGGCTGGGCACCAGCACCATTTATTGAAGCGACTATCTTTACTCCATGTGTGTGTCTGGCTAAATGGATATTGTATCTTACCAAATGCCTTTTCTGCATCTATTGATAAGATCATATGTTTTATATCCTTCCTTTTGTTAATGTGGTATATTACATTGATTGATTTGCATATGTTGAACCACCCTTGTGCCCCTGAAATGAGCCCAACTTCTCCATAAATATTGTGTCAATTTATGCTGCCACCAGTGATATATAAGAATGCTGTTATATACCCAACTATTTTATCTTTGCCAATAGTGACGATTAAACTATGGTATTCAGTGTTGTTTTAATTTGTATTCTTCTAAATGGTGAGATTGAATATTTTTAAATCGATTTAAAATCCATATATATGAAATATACATATCTTTGCCAATTTTTCTACTAGGGTATTTCTTTTCCTTTTTTATTTTAGGATTTATTTATATATTAGGGAAGTCAGCCCTTTGTGATATGGGTAGCAAACATTTTTGTTAGTATACAAAAGCAAGAATAAATAGATAGTGAATGGTGACCATATTGGAAAACACAGGCCTAGCGGTAGACTATTTAATTTGCTGCTGACCCAGTATTTCCTTAGTAGAGTGATTACCAAGAGGATGGGATGGGGTATGTATTTTTTTAAACACATGTTTAATATTATAGTTTTATATTTGAAAAACACACAAAAAAAGTTTTATAACATAAAATTTTAAGTAAGTAAAGCTTGCTGAAATCTTCTTTGCTGGTGTGACAAGGTTAAAAACAATTGAAAATGTATCTAAGAATGTTGTTAATTTTTAAAACTTGTGAGAAATCACAAGGTTGTTTTATTATTTATTATTATTTTTACATTAAATATATTTTATTTATTTATTTTAATCTCCATTGTTGAAAGTAATTCATGTCTCCCCCCCCCCCCCATTGACCTCTTCTAGACTGCCCCTGTCCCCGCCTCAGTCCTTCCTTAACTGTGTGCCTCAGTATTATGCCCATTCTTTCCACTAGGTTACCAACAAAGAACATGATTTTGATCTAGAAACTCCAGTTTCTGAAACTGTAAAACACCAGAATACTCTCAGGCTAGAACAAGAAGTCAGAAATCAAGATAAATTCATCTCTACACTGAAATTACAGGTTACATTTAATTTATATATGTATTTCTCGGAATTAATTTGGACTCGGGTGTATTTTAAATTAAGGAGAATAAATATTAATTCAGTGCTAGTTTTATGATTTTTTATAGGTCTAAAATAACTTCATTTTCATCTTAACCATTTTGATACACATAGATTCAGAGTCAGTGAGTGCAAACTATGTGCCAAGTGTTATATTAGGTGCTTTCAAGTACATAATCTTACTTCATCCCAGCCTTGTGAAACAGTGATGCTACTTCTGTTTTTACAGACATGGAAGCTGAAGTTCCAAGAGGTTAAAGAATTATGATACTGGAGTAATGAGCGATAGAGCTAGGATTCCTCTGCACTCCCAAGTTAGCTAGGATTTGAACCCAGATCTCTGAACTGCAAGTTCGGTATTGTTTCTCTTCTCCTGGTGCCTGATCTGTGGTGTAGCTCTTAATACATGCCATTTAAGGAAACGGCTTCTTCTAGGAAGAAAGAGTAGACTTATTTTTCCCTACTAAGTACAGCTAAAAACCGTGAACATTATGTATAAAACAAATAGAACAGTGAGAGGTAAGAAGAAGAAAGTCTGGCTAGGGACCTCAACATACAATGAATGACACATTAGTGAGTTTCTGGATTTTCTTTTTGCTCCATATAGTCCAGACAGAGTGCTGGAAAAACTGGCCCTCAAAACAATAGGTGCAGACAAAGATATCAGAAAAGCTGTCTTTTTCTTTAGCCAGAGGACTCGGAAAGGGACAGCCTAGCAAGGCAGACTAGTTTTAGACAATAACTGCCTGCCCTAAGCAACACAATGGAAAAAACTATTCCTGCCAGCAAGGGCTCCGTAAAGAAACAGGCTGTAATAAGGAGCTCCAGCTGCACCTCATAGTCCTCCCCAACCCCTGCCAACTTCTCCATCCCGACAAGGAGGTATCAAAGAAGAAGGCTGAGCTGAGAACTAAAACTTTTGTGCCCACAAGGCTGTAAGGGAAGTTCCCAACTCCGTACTGCCAGTGGAAACGACATGGGGAGCCTACACATCTACCCCCAACTGGTAGTAAGAGGTGTCAGAGGAGACATAATGCAGAGTTGGGGCTTTTACCACGACCCAATAGTAAGCTCACGCACCCACAGTGGCTGTGGAGGACTCGTCAGAGCAGTAACGAGGCATCTCTGTTCTTCCTAGCTGTTGTGGTTCAGGCCCAGTGAGGAGCCTGAACTTCCATCCCCGCCTAGCAGTAACAAGGAGCCCACCTTTCTAGGTGCTCCTGAAAGCCAGAGGTAGAAATTGGACTTCCATCCCACCCAGCAGAACAAGGCAGCGTCCCTCTTTTCTAGCTGGAGCAGTGTCACGGGAGGCTTACTAAAACACAAGAGCCAAATGGAAAGTTTGGAAACAACTAAGTTATTCTTCAATAAGCGAATGGATAAACAAACTGTGGTACATCCATACAATGGAACTATAAAAATAAATGAGTTATCAAGCCACAAAAAGATGTAAAGGAACCTTGAAAGCATATTGCTTGGTGAAAAAAAAAGCCAATATGAAAAGGTTACATACCCTGTGATTCCAACTTTCTGACCTAGAAAAGGTCTCTATGTTTTATCTCTTAGGTCTTTGCTGAGATTTTCTGGTTTCTTTTGTGTGTCTGAGGCATGCCCAAAATTACTTGCTGAAGCATTTATAAGATGGCCGAGTTAAAATCCTTGTCAGATAAGTGTAATATCTAAGTCATCTCTGTGTTGGCATATCTTGATTGTATTTTCTCACTGAAATTGAGATCTTCCAGATTCTTGGGATGAGGAATGATTTTATTTAAATTGAAACTGCTACTCTAAGGCTCTGGCTCTTGTCCTAAGGGACCTTGGAGACAGCCTTTTCCAGTGGACACTCCTGTCTGACCTCATGCTGTTCCCAATCTATATGGGTGCTTTTGGAAAGCCCCAGGGCACAGTGACCAGGGTGCATATTGGCCAAGTCATGTCCATCATCACCACGCTGCAGAATAAGAAGCATGTGAATGAGGCCCTACACAGGGCCAAGGTAAAGTCCACATCTCCAAGAAGTGAGGCTTTACTAAATTGAATGTGGATAAATTTGAATACAATTAGATGAGGGACTTAGCAATTTTAGATGCTTCTTAAAGACTGAGATTTTTTTCTTTCATATTTTTACATCTTCCAGAGAGTACTAAAACAGTGCATTGAATATAGCAGGTGCTCAATAAATGTTTGTTAAATACACAATGAGAAGCAAATACTATAGAGAAGGATCTCTGTGCCATTACTTTATCTCATAGATACTTCTTTTATGGCACTTAAAATATTTTATTGGTGTTTTCCCAAGTAAACAATAAATTCTCTGAAGGCAGATACCTAACCTAGCTTTGTATCTTTGGAATTTAGCATAGTTCCTGACGTATAATCATTGTTCAGTGGGTCTCGTACCTATATTTTTCCCTTTAAAGGCATTTGGATGTCTTTGTGATAGGAAGGTCTTTTCTTCATCCCTTGATGGTTTGATAGTGGGCTGGAAAGGAAAGATGTGGTCTTCCGTATTAGTCACAAATATTTGATTTGGTATTTAGCTTACTCAAGTAAGTTATTGATGCATTCAAAAGGACTTTTCTAAACAGCTAACATATTTTGGTAACAAGCAGAAATTTAGTTATAAGGAAGGTCTAATTGATGATACTAATTATTAAAATGAAATCTTAAGACTGTGGTTTCTTTTTTACAGATATAAATATTTGACAATTTTTCTAATAGCTGGTTAAAAATAAAAAGTAATTAAGTTCTTTTTTAATTAAACTCTAAATAGTCTTTAAAGATATAGCTATAAACCTTTAGATTTTATTTTAGTATATTTTTTCAAACAGGGAAAATAGTCACATGGCACAAAATTCATAAAGCAGAAAATGATATATAGTTCAGTCTCTTTGCCAGGGAAGCAAACCTGCCTTTCTGATGCCAGTCACCTGTTTGTTCTCAGAGGGAAGCCAAGGACATATTTTAATATGATTATTTTCTTTCTAATGATAACAGATTGAAGATCTCAACCAGACAAATCATGGCTTGGAAGATACGTTAGGAAACTCTTGGATAGTGAGGAGGTGGTAAGCAGTCAAATAGACAATTTAACGAGCCACAATGAGCAACTTTGTAAAGAATTGATTAAAATTGACCAACTAGCAGAGCAACTAGAAAAAGAGAAAGTTTTGTGGTGGATATCCTCAATAAGGAACTTGAAGAAGCAAAGGTATTAGATTTACCACTGATAGGTTTAAAAAAATTGATGTATAATTGACATATAACATTATATTAGTTTTAGGTATACAACATAATGATTCTCTTCTCTCTCTCTCTCTCTCTCTCTCTCTCTATATATATATATATATATATATGTATGTATATGTATATGTATATGTATATGTATATATGTATATATGTATATATATATTTCATATATATAGTGAAATGACCATAATCATTCTAGTTAATATCTGACTACTGATGAAGATTTTAATTCTACTTTAAACAACATGTAATTATTAAATGCACTGGAAAAAGTGACATTCTCATGCCATTTGAAAGTTTTTTAGATTTGATATTATATTTAAACTAGAGGCCCAGTGCACGAAATTCGTGCACGGAGGGGGGTTGTACTTCAGCCCAGCCTGTACCCTCTCCAATATGGGACCCCTTGAGGGCAGTCGGACATCCCTCTCACAATCCAGGACTGCTGGCTCCCAACTGCTTGCCTGCCTGCCTTCCTGATTGCCCCTAACCGCTTCTGCATGCCAGCCTGATAACCCCCTAACCACTCTGCTGCCAGCCTGTTTGCCCCCAACTTCCCTCCTCTGCCAGCCTGGTCACCCCTAACTGCCCTCTCCTGCAGGGTTGATCACCTCCAACTGCCCTCCCTTGCAGGCTTGGTCCCTCTCAACTGCCCTCCCTTGCAGGCAGGGTGCCTCCCAACTGCCCTCTCCTGCTGGCCATCTTGTGTCCACATGGGGGCAGGATCTTTGACCACATGGGGGCAGCTATATTGTGTATTGGAGTGATGATCAATCTGCATATTACTCTTTTATTAGATAGGATAGAGGCCTGGTACAGGGGTGGGGGCCAGCTGGTTTGCCCTGAAGGGCGTCCCGGATCAGGTGGGGGTTCCCTTGGGGCGTGGGGCGGCCTAAGTGAGGGGCCTGTGGTGGTTTGCAGGCTGGCCACACCCCCTGGCAACCCAAGCGGAGGCCCTGGTATCTGGAATTTATTTTCCTTCTACAATTGAAACTTTGTAGCCTGGGGCGGCAGCCATTTCTGTGGCAGTTAATTCACCTTCTACAATTGAAACTTTGTAGCCTTAAACGGGTGAGCCCGGCCAGGGTGTGCGGAAAGCTTTGCTTCCCCTGTTGCCACCAGCAACCCTGGCCTACTCTCTCAAGCTCCATTCTGCCGCCATTTGTTTGAATTTGTTTACCTTCTATAATTGAAACTTTGTAGCTTGAGTGAAGGCTTAGGCCTGGCAAGGGCAGGCAGAAAGCTTGGCTTCCTCTGTTACCTAGGAAACCTTGCTCTCTGTGGCTGTAGCCATCTTGGTTTGGGTTAATTTGCATACTCGCTCTGATTGGATGGTGGGCGTGGCTTGTGGGTGTGTTGGAGGTATGGTCAATTTGCATATTTGTCTATTATTAGATAGGACTAGAGACCTGGTGCACAAATTCATGCATGTGTGGGGTCCCTCAGCCTGGCCATCGATCGGGGCCGATCAGGGCTGGCCGGTCAGGGGGAGGGACTGTGGGAGGTTTGCCGGCCTCAGGAGGTTGGCTGTGGGAGTGCACTGACCACCAGGGGGCAGCTCCTGCATTGAGCATCTGCCCCCTGGTGGTTAGTGAGTGTCATAGTGACTGGTCGACCATTCGGTCGCTTAGGCTTTTATATATATAGATATCTGTTCTGGGATTAAATTATATTGTGTCTTACATTTTATTTCTTTTTAAAATTTTTGCTAAGATAATTTCCTAAGTAAGATGTAGTAATGATAAAAACTTCAAGCAATAAGAATGTTCTGTATACAGAACATTTCTCTTCCTCCCTAATCCTTCTCTCTGCACAGATGGTTACCAATATGATACATATATTTCTATTCTTTTGTGTGTGTGTGTGTGTTCACACCCAAAATATATTTTATACTTGAGAAAAAGATTTTTAAATCAAAGTTGTATATTTCTAGGTAGTCATAGTTGCCAATCTTTTGATTGTTTTATTCCTTTGAGGTTCTTTCTCTCTTTTTAAAATTTGAATAAACTTTATTTTTTAGAGCAGTTTTAAATTCATAGCAAAACAAAGCAGAAGGTACAGAGATTTCCCATATACTTCCTGCCCCATACATGCATAGCTTCTCCTATCATCAACATCCCCCACCAGAGCAGTACATTTGATACAATTGATGAGCCTCTGTTGACACGTCATTATTACCCAGCATCCACAGTTAACATTAAGGTTCACTCTTGGTGTTGTCCATTCTGTGGTTTTAGACAAGTGTAAAATGACATTTATCCACCATTATACTATCAAACAGAGTAGTTTCACAGCCCTAAAAATCCTCTGTACTTCACCTCATTTTGATTCTTGTTTAGGAAGGCCTTCTTACTTCCAGAAACTATTTTCTAGTTTTCTTTTAATACTTTTTTAAAAATATATTTTTATTGATTTTAGAGAGGAAGGGAGAGGGAGAAAGAGATTGAAACATCAAAGATGAGAGAGAATCATTGATTGGCTGCCTCCTGCATGCCCCCTACTGGGGATCGCGCCCACAACCTGAGCATGTGCCCTTGACTGGAATTGAACCTGGGACCCTTTAGTCCGCAGGCTGACGCTTTATCCACTGAGCCAAACCAGCCAGGGCTCTTTTAATACTTTTTAATAATTTTTTAAAAGTGTTAATCCTCTGGCATTTCTTTTTGTTCTATGAGTTTGGGTTAACTAGTCCTTTCTTTAGTCACTGATTTGAAGTGCCATTTTAGCAGCTACTGAATTCACATATGTGTGTGGATAAAAATTCTGTACTGTTTGGTTTTATTGATTCATGTGCCATTACCACCTTATTTTAATTGCTGTAACTCTGACATTTTGATAACATTTTATTTCTTGATTGAGTTTTAGTACTCTGCCGTGAAATTTAGAAACTGAGGATTTCAACACTATTATAAAATGGAGACAGTTTCATTTCTCATTGCTGATGGTTTATAAGGAAGACACAAGAGTGGATTTTAAAGCTGAAAAGCAACCTATTGAATTTTTAATGTGCTTATTTGACTTGATTTCATTAGGCTCCAAATTAGTAAATGTGTCTGTAATAAGGTAGTTTCCCCCAAAGCTAATTGTCATTACATGTTATTTCTTAAACATCCTTTTAATATACTACTGGTAGCATATGATAAAGCACTTAATTAAATGATTAGGCTGAGAACATGAGTGTTACTGAAGGTATTATTTGTTACAGTAATATAAGAGCCCAGTTAATGAACTTGAGGATGGTGTTTATATGCAATAACCTCATTTATTTAGAAAGGATAAGTAAGTTTATCTTATTTAAAAGTCTGGATAATGGTGTATTTAAATATGTGAAGTTTACTACTTTAATATAAGGACACAGTCTTTTTTAACAATGGTGCCTTGAGGAGGTTCTTAGAACTACTAGAGAGAGTAGTGAATGATATGCTTTTAACTTGTGAATTTTATTTATCTTGTCATGGATGCTACTAAAGTATTTGAAGGACATTGAAAAGCAGCTTGAGGGATACAAGATGGCTGCAGCTTAGCTGGAGACTGCGTGCAACTGCTCCCAGCACAGTACAGAGCAATCAACTTGAAAAACTTGAAGTGTAGCTGATCTGAAATATTATATCTCAGGAGCACTGAAGAAGCCGAAGAGAGAATGGTAAGAGGAGCAGAGACATGGAAAGGGAAAGCCCCTCTCGAGCAGGGGTGGCGACTGAGAGGCCAGAGGGATATTGCAGCTGGAAAGCTTCCTCTGCCTGGGAGTGTGGGGTCTCAACCCCACACAGGGCTCCCCAACTCAGAATGAGAGACAGGAAGAAGAGCCCGTGAAGCGTTGGGCAAAGGGAGTCGGGGAGATTCTGTCTGCCTGGGAGACTTGGACCTCGCCTTCTAAGTGAAGAAGTGCTCCTGTTGTTAGCAGCCCCAACCAGAGGAGTTTGCTCTAGACTCCAACTGCTGCACCGTGAAGAAGTCTGTGGGCTGCACCCAGCAGTAACTTGGAGACCCTCTATTTTCTGGGAAGGCATTGGGCAGAGCCCTAGTCAGTGACTAAACTGTATGGATTGGGGGAGAAATGGAACAGTCTCTCCCACCTTGAGTACAAGGTCAGAGTAGGTTCCCCCACCTGCGGAACCACCATTCTTGCCCCGTCCTGTAGGGGACAGGGGAGCAGTGCAGGTCTGGGATTTTTGGCCTGCACTGAAGGGTTCAGAGCCCAAGCAGAAGTGGGAATTTGGGCCCTGCTTCACTGAGAACAGCCACATGGAGAGATCAGAGTTGCATGCAGAGCTGATTTTCTGCTTGGTTTAGTGGCGCAGGGTCATTGTTGCCGTGCAGAGCTGGGATTTTTGGACTGTCTACTGGGGAGGCTTCTGTCAGGGAGACAGATGGAACTAGAGTTGGAGACTGTGGCTGAGACAGGAGTTTGGCTTTGAAGCAGGGACTAATTTCCCCTCACTGAGTGCCTGGCTGTGTAATCCCCAAGCAGGTGACGTACTAGCCCGAGCGAGGCTCGCCTAGGTTAATCCTACAGACCTTTTTCAGAAGGCTCTGTAGGAAGACCAGGTAACCTTCCCCAGGGAAGAGGCAGAATAGGTGACAGGTGGATGGGATCTCAGGGAACCTCTGTCTGACCACAGATATGCCCTGACCTCTAAGCTTAAAGAAGCCAACCCATTACACAAATTGAACCCCCCAACCCTACTACCACCCCCACCTCCGCTTCCACCCCCGGTCTAGTAGACACAGACACAAACAGAAAACAGAGTGATAGCTATAGACAGGTAGCCCAAGGCCAGTTACACACAATGTCCAGCAGTGACCTTTATCTGAAACCCACCCAAGAGGACCCAGAATCAACACAACTAGTGTTGGGCTTCAGACCACACCAGAGCTGACCCAACTAGACACACAAATGGCACACACAAAGAGGGATCTCAGGCTCCAGACCCTCGGGGAACAACCTCACCTGAGGGGGAAGGGGGCAGTGCCTGCACAGCGTCTCATACCTGGTGATCAGGTTTACCTCTGTAGACAACCAGATTGAAGAGTTAATGATTGTGCTGCTGAGCCCAACAAGACATGTCAAGACTGCACCTGCACAGCAGTTTACATGCCATAGTTGGGTTGAGACTCAGCCAGCCTGACAGTTGATCCCACCCATGAATGGGCCAAGAGCAATCAAGACCCAATTACAACAAGAGGGCCCGAATAACCCACACAGAAGACATTCCATAGAGCAGCCAAGTTAGGAGTGCAAGGAGACTGCACCACTGAGCCCTGGCCGATATGGTTCAGTTGATTAGGTGTCATCCTGTGCACTGAAAGGTTGCTGATTCAATTCCCCATCAGGGCACAGTCCTGGGTTGTGGGCTTGATCCCTGCCAGGTGGATCAAAACATCTCATGTCGATGTTTCTCCCTCTCCCTTTATCTCTCTCTAAAAGTTAATTAGCTTATTAAAAAAAAAAAAGCAGGAGGATAGTTGAAGGGAACTTTGGGACAGTATGAAACAACATCTGCATCATAGGGGTGCCAAAAGGAGAAAAAAGTAAGCAAGTGAAAGAACGCGTTTGAAGAAATAATGACAGAAAACTTCCCTAGCCTGATTCAGGAAAATATCACACAAGTTCAGGAAGCACAGAGAGTCCCAATCAAGATGAACCCAAACAGACCCACACCAAAACCATCACAATTAAAATGGCCAAGGTTAAAGACAAAGAAAATCCTAAAGGCAGCAAGAGAGAAATAGCCATTCACCTATAAAGGAGTTTCCATAAAGCTCTTAGCTGATTTCTCAACAGAAACACTTCAGGCCAGAGACATTGGCATGAAGTATTCAAAGTAATGAAAAGCAAGAACCTGCAATCAAGACTGCTCTATCCAGCAAGACTGTAATTTGAAATCAAAGGCGAAATAAAGAGCTTCCCCCTTCAAAGTGCACGCACACACACAACTACTACTACTATCATCACCTCTCTCCCCTTCTTTTGTAAAATATTCACTGTCTGCATGTTTTTATTTTTAAGTGGCTTACTATTTTGATGCTCTCTTTCCAGTTAAGCCAGCTCAACTATTTAAAATCCAAGTATTTTCTTTTTGGCTCAATTTTCAGATTGAATTCACTTGCCAACAAAATAATATGATAGTATTGGAAGATACAATAAGAAGACTTAGATCTGTAAGTACATTTTTCTTAAATAGATGTAAAGGAATAATTTTTATTTTGTTAGTATAGTAAAACTACAAAAAAATTGTACATATGTTTTGACTTTCATGAATTTTGTGAGCAATAAAAAGTGTTTGTGTTCTACAATCAGCCCTCTCTGCCTGGTGCACAAGGGTACTCCCATCTGTAAGAGCAATGCTGTTCTTGCTTCGTTTCATCATTACTCCTAGAGGTGGAAAGAGCTTTTGGTTGTTGTTGTTTTTTAATGCCCTTAGCTGTTAATTGATTTAAAATGATAACTGTAATTTAATTCTCAAAATATAACATGAGTTTGTCTACACATTAACTTTTATTCTTAGTAATAAATTTCTGTAAGTCAAATTTTTAGTTTAATTCTAAGTAATATGTTTTCTTTAACAATGTGAAATGAAAACTCTGTTTAGACATTTTAATGTTATTATTTAAAATATTTAAATCAACTCTGTAAATATATTTGTCATTTCCTCCCAATATAGCTTTGGTAAAATAAATGTTGTGAAAGAAATGTTTCCAGCATTCATTTAATTTATTCATCCCTTGAATACTTAGTGAACAAAACTTAATTGCTATACAAGTTATTATAAGTAAATTAATTTTGCTTTTAGGATTTGTAACCATATCTGTGGGCATTTCTGGCCTCTCTGAAATTTCTTTACCATTTTTTCTTTAAAATTATTGAGTAAATTTAGAGGTACGTTTAGTTTAATAAAAATATAGAACATTCGGGGAGGGGAGGTAAGAGATCAACCAAAGGACTTGTACGCATGAATATGAGCATAACCAATGGACACAGACATAGGGGGGTGAGGACATGTGCTGGGAGGGTGGGAGCGGCTGGGGAGAGGTCAATGGGGGGAAAAAGGAGACTTATGTAATACTATAAACAATAAAGAATTTAAATTAAAAAATAATGTCAAATGTTATGTCACAATAAAAAAATATAAAGAACATTCAGAAATGCTGGAAAAGAAAGATATCTAACTGCTTTTTTAAATTACAATTTTTAAAAATTATTTTCAAAACTCACCACAGTTATTGTTTTTAAGGATTCTTTTTGTGTTCGACTTCATCTAATAAATGATGCTGAAGTTTAGCTTGAAATAATGGCCTAATTTTTTCCTTCCTGGCAAGATAATCTTAGAGACTGAAAAAGCACAAAATAAATCTCCTTCCAGACTTGATTCCTTTGTCAAGACATTAGAAGCAGACAGAAATTACTACAGGAGTGAAGCTCAAAATTTGAGAAAGATGATCAAAAGCACATCCGAAGGTCCAAGACGCCCGTCTCCATCTTCTCGGGTAGGTTTTGGAAAGTTATAAATATTTTGGAGTTTGTTGCTCAAACTGACTTCTATTCTTTGATTTACCTGGAAGTAATTCAGGTTGATTAGCATGAATTTGTATATCAAAGAGAGGTCTCTGATGGACAGTGGATCATTGAAATTGGTTCTCTATCCCTAGCATTTGTCTTGGTTGGGAGGTAATCAGACAAATGTGGAGCAACTTGGGGGAAGTTGTTTAAAAGAGAGGTGATTTGGCCTGGGCTGGCTAGCTCAGTTGGTTTGAGCATCATCCCTATACATTAGGGTTGTGGGTTAGATCTGTCAGGACACATACAAGAAGCAACCAATGAATTCATTAAATGGAACAACAGATTGATCTCTGCCTCCCCACTCCCCCCCCCCTCTCTCTGACCTCTCTCTCTCCTTCCATCCCTCCATCACTCCCTTCTTTTTCTCTAGTACCAATCAATCAATACAAATTTAAAAGAGATGAATTTTAAACTCTCTTTTATCATTTCCTTTCCTTATAGAGTCACTAGAGGCCCGGTGCATGACATTCATGAATGGGGGTAGGGGGTAGGGAGGGGGTCCCTCAGCCCAACCTGTGCCCTCTCGCAGTCCAGGACCCCTTGGGGGGATGTCCACCAAGGGGTTCTTAGTGTTGCATGGAGGCAGGAGAGGCTCCCGTCACTGCTGCTGTGCTTGCCAGCTGTCAGCCCAGCTTCTGGTTGAGTGACGCTCCCCCTGTGGGAGCGCACTGACCACCAGGGGGCAGCTCCTGCATTGAGCATCTGGTCAGTGCACTTCATAGCAACTGGTTGTTCCGCCATTTGGTAGATTTGCATATTAGGGTTTTATTAAATAGGATGTTTGCTTAAGTGGAGACTGTGTACTGCCATCAGTAGTACTTTTCTATTCATACTATAGGTCAAAGAAGAATTTCAAATTTCTTATATAATAATTGTAGGGTACAAACTGTGATGTAGAGCTTTTGAAGACAAGAGACCGTGAAGAACTTAAATGCATGCTGGAAAAATATGAGCATCATTTGGCAGAAATTCAGGGTAATATCAAGACTCTTACATCTGAGAGAGACAAGACCTTTCTTCTTTATGAACAGGTAAAGTTGTTTATAAGGAAACAATATATGTAAGTAATAACAGTTAATTGTAGAGATATATAATTCTTTAGGTATGCTTAAGTCTGCCAATCAAATTAATTTACCATTTGGAAATTACCTTTGTTTTTAAGATATTTTTAATGAAATGTAGTGTATTTCCAATAGTGTATATGGAAATATACACACACATATATATGATATCCCCATGCCCATAAGAGATTGGGGATTAAAAAATGCTAACATATCATTTTGATATACTATCAGTCACTTTAGAAAATGCCATATAATTTGTTTAATTCCAGAGAGTAAAATCAGTTTGTAGTTTATCTCTATTTTTAGCTTAAAATTAATTTCTTCACTCAGCAGATATTAAATTCCATATATTACCAACATAATTTCAATTAAAATATCAAATTTTATTAAGAATTACATAAAGTTTGTGCAGGTTATGAACTTCCTACTATAAGGGAATAAAGTGATAAGATGCAGATACTGTGGTGTTTTTTTTTTTTTTTTAAGTTTTAAAGTTTGCCTCAGTGGATTTTACTTTAGTTGGAAGGCAAGGTTAATAATCTATTTTTAAATAACCAAAGTGACTTTGGATACCATGATTGTATGGCCTATTTGCTTCATATTATATATGAGGAGGTAGGGCTAATTATCCAAATGAGGTTAACTGATTTGCCCAAGAACAGCAGGATTCAGAGTCCAAATTTTCTGACTCCTATTTGGGTCTGCTCTTTGCCATTTAGTTAAGCTTGTTGAAGATGAATTGGCCCATGTAGAACTGGATCAGTCTGAGCATATCCTATATAATAAAACCCTAATATGCAAATCAACCTAACGGCGGAATGACCGGTCACTATGACACACACTGACCATCAAGGGGCAGATGCTCAACGCAGGAGTTGCTCCCTGGTGGTCAATGTGCTCCCACAGGGGGAGCGTCGCTCAGCCAGAAGCTGGGCGGTGACGGGAGCCCTAAGGACCTCTCGGGGGATGTTTGCCTGCTGGCTTAGGGTGCAGGCCGGGCTGAGGGAGCCCCCTCCAGTGCACAAATGTCATGCCTCTAGTATCTTAATATATAAAATAAATGCCCAGTGTATACTATGTCATAGCATGGAATCCTTTTGGTTAAATCACAGTACTGTTTTCTTTCTAATCTCAGTCTTGCTCATTTCTTTTTCTTCTCAGCAGCATTTTAATAAGATTTTATTATATTTAAAATGTTAAACATTATATTAGCTATTTAATGGATATTCTCTTCTATAATTAGCTTTCTTATTTGTAGTTTGAACAGTTTAAAAAGCAACTACCACTTCTAAGTGTGTAGGTGATTACTTTGCTTTGATTAAAATTTCCTCGTGTCTTTCTGTGCCATGAAACCTGAGCCAATGTTTATATACAGGATTATAAGACCACTGCTAGGGGACAGAAAAATCCCTTAATGAGAAGCCTGTGTGCATAAGTATAAGGTATGAGATTATTTTACTGAAACCTCTGCCTTGTAAATCCTATGCTTGCATATAGTATTAGTGATTTTCAAATCTTTGCCATATTCCTTTTCTTCAGACAATTTTATATTGAGATTTGAAGTGTAGAATAGTTAATGAAAAGCTGTTGTGATCCATCCCACTGTTTCATTAAGTCATGGAGCACAGTTTAAAACATTCACAGACATTGTTTTTTATGTTTGCAATGTAGTTAGGGAGATAAAGTATATTGCCTTGTATTTATTTTTTGTTATTTTAGTGTAAATAGTCTAGAAGATATTGTAAAAAGAAAATAAGTAGATATTTTTATTTATGGTGATTAAGGAAATCTTTCCTGGACTCAGTAGAGTTTGAGTACTGAGGGATGGATGAATGCGGTTGGATTTGGTCTATGTGCTAGTGTAGTTGACCAGCTTCTGGACTATATAGAGAAGGCTGTTCATTGGGCTTTACAAAGGGTTTATACTTTATAAGCAATAGGCAGTTTATATTTTTAAAGCAGAAGAAATATGACCAAAGCCATATTTTTACAATTTCAACAATTTTGTATTATCTCATACATTTTATATGTTATCTTCTTATATAACAGTCTCTCCTTCAAAAGAGCTAGATGAGGGAGAAAACATTGACTTTTTATTTTTTTTAAATATATTTTATTGATTTTTTTACAGAGAGGAAGGGAGAGGGATAGAGAGTTGGAAACATCTATCAGCTGCCTCCTGCACACTCCCTACTGGGTATGTGCCCACAATCAAGGTACATGCCCTTGACCAGAATCGAACCTGGGACCCTTGAGTCTGCAGGCCGACGCTCTATCCACTGAGCCAAACTGGTTAGGGTAAAACATGTAATTTTTAGAAGGCTGTTACAGTTGTCCATGGGAGGCATCAGGAACTAAACTAGAATGCTATCAAGGAAGACTTGACAAGATTTGATTTAAGCAAAAGGGGGAATGAGTAGAAATGTTTGAAGTTCTGTTTTTGAATGGCTGAAGAATTATGATAGTAGAAAAAGAATGAGGAAAGTCATTGATGTAAAAGATGTGTTTGGTTTCAGAAAGATGGAGGACATTCAGGTAGTAATGGCCATCAGGTAGTAAGAAATGTGGGACTGGAGTGGGGAGAAAAGCAAGAGCTGAATAGGTAAATTTATAAGTCATCTGCTTAGAGGTAAGTTTTGAGCCTTCAGAGTGGGTGAAGTCTCTGAATGAGAGCTAGGGAAGTTTTATTCAATGGATAGAGGGAACTGAAAGAAGACAGGAAACTAAGGCAGAACTATGGTATACGACCAAGGGAGGAAGAAATTTCAAGGATTGTGTTGAAGAAAATGTCAAATGTTGCCAAAATATCAAGAACAGGAACTGAGAGCCATTAAATTAGATGAGATCCTTAGTTGTAATTCTGCAAAGTGATGGGTGTGGGAGCCAAGTTAGAGTGGGATGAGAAAGTGTGTAGTAAGGAACAAGCCATGGTAGGTAGAGACACTTAAAAGAGAGAAAAAGATAGTCGTAGGATGGTAAGTGGACACAAGAGGATTAAGTGATAGTTTTCCAAGATATGAGAGCCTGTTGCATGGTTGAAGGCAGGGGAGAAAGAGCCAGGGGAGAGCGTGATATTTGAAGGGAGAGGAAATAATCATAACTGAGTCAGGGATATCTTAGAAGACACTTCAGGAGATGAAGTCCAGAAATCTGGTGAAGGCTTATGGAAATTGGGAAGTAATTTATCTTCCTCCGAGACTTGGAGACCAGCTGAATAGATAGTGATTACAACTGGGAGGAAGGAAGATAAGGTAGTCTACCTGAATTGTACTGAATTTATGTTTATATCACAAAGTGAATAGAGTATACCATATATACTTCTTAGTAAATAATTTTCTCTTGCATTGACTGCCTCCAAATGAATTAAACCATTTTTTTTGTGTGTGTGTGAAGCAAACTTCTATTTGCATACATCCATTTGCATTTGGGGGCATTGCTGGCATTTATTTGTATAAGTCAAAATTATGCCATTATCCTATTCCATGCATATTGATCATAGGTTTGGATTTTAACTGGCTGGATATAAGATAGCTATATTTATGTTTGTTCTAAAGCTTGTTAAATAGGAGTCCACGTATTTAAATAATAGGCACAGGAAGAAATTGCTCGGCTTCGAAGAGAAATGATGAAAAGCTGTAAATCTCCTAAATCAACAACAGCACATGCCATCCTCCGGCGAGTGGAGACTGAAAGAGATACAGCTTTCACTGATTTACGAAGAATGACCACAGAACGAGATAGTCTGAGGGAAAGGCTAAAGGTTTGAAAGAGTTTTATCTATATGAACATTTGTGAAATTCAGTGCAGTGACATTGAAAGCACTGTGTTTTGTTTATGTTTTTTAACCAGATTGCCCAAGAGACAGCATTTCATGAGAAAGCTCACTTGGAACAAAGGATAGAGGATCTGGAGTGTACAGTTCCTAATGTAAAGAAAAATCACTTTTGCACTTTTGGCTATAAACTGTCAATGGCTTTCCCCTTTTCCTTTTTTTTCTATGTTCAGAGAAGTTACTTTATTTTTCTAAATAAGGTTTGTAGTCCTAAAATATTAAAGGTGGTATATCTGGTGTAGATTGTCAATTCTTTGTTGTTTATTTTCTTTTAAAAATGTGAGTAAAATCCTTTTTATGTTAGATTGCCGAGTGCTTTTTAAAAAAATCATTAGGGCTGCATTCTCAGAGATTCTAACAATTTTTTTTCATCTCCCTATTTCATTCAAGATAACAATGCCAGATGCAGGGAATCTGGATTATTCTACCTAAAGAGTAGATAGGGTAGAAAAAGTCCTATCTAATAAAAGAGTAATATGCAAATTAACCACCACTCCAACACACAAGATGGCTGCCCCCATGTGGACACAAGATGGCTGCCACAAGATGGCCAGCAGGGGAGGGCAGTTGGGAAGGACCAGGCCTGCAAGGGAGGGCAGTTGTGGGCGATCAGGCAAAAAGGGGAGGGCAGTTGGGAGGGACCAGGCCTGCAAGGGAGGGCAGTTAGGGGTGACCAGGCCGGCAGAAGAGGGAAGTTGGGGGTGACCGGGCCTTCAGGGAAGGGCAGTTGCGGGGGACCCAGGCCTGCAGGGGAGAGCAGTTGGAGGGGACCAGGCCTGCAGAGGAGGGCAGTTGGAGGGGACCAGGCCTGCAGGGGAGGGCAGTTAGGGATGACCAGGCCTGCAGGGGAGGGCAGTTAGGGGAAAACAGGCTGGCAGGGGAGCAGTTAGGCATCAATAAGGCTGGCAGGGGAGTGGTTAGGGGTGATCAGGCTGGCAGGCAGAAGCGGTTAGGGGCAATCAGGAAGGCAGGCAGGTGAGCAGTTGGAAGCCAACAGTCGTGAATTGTGAGAGGGATGTCTGACTGCCCGTTTAGGCCTGATCCTAAACGGCAATTGGACATCCCTCGAGGGGTCCCAGATTGGAGACGGTGCAGGCTGGACTGAGGGACACACAACCCACATGCACGAATTTTGTGCACCGGGCCTCTAGTTATGAAATAAAAATTAAAGAGAAAAATATATGTAATGAATTTAAATGTGAAGCATCACCTTTTTTTAGTAATCAAAGATGTAAGATACTATGAATATATATTTGAGATATTATGACTATATACTAGAGGCCTGGTGCACGAAATTAGTGCACAGGGGTGTGTGTGTGTCCCTCAGCCCAGCCTGCACCCTCTCCAATCTGGGACCCCTACCGGGATCAGTCCTAAATGGGCAGTCGGACATCCCTCTCATAATCCAGGACTGCTGGCTCCCAACTGCTCACCTGCCTGCCTTCCTGATTGCCCCTAACCGCTTCTGCCTGCCAGCCTGATCACCCCTAACCACTCCCCTGCCAGCCTGATTGATGCCTAACTGCTCCCTTGCCAGCCTGTTTTCCCCTAACTGCCCTCCCCTGCAGGCCTGGTCACCCCTAACTGCCCTCCCCTGAAGGCCTGGTCACCCCTAACTGCCCTCACCTGCAGGCCTGGTCACCCCTAACTGCCCTCCCCTGAAGGCCTGGTCACCCCTAACTGCTCTCCCCTGCAGGCCTGGTCCCTCCCAACTGCCCTCCCCTGCTGTCCTGATCGCCCACAACTGCCCTCCTTTGCAGGCCTGGTCCCTCCCAACTGCCCTCCCCTGCTGTCCTGATCACCCACAACTGCCCTCCCTTGCAGGCCTGGTCCCTCCCAACTGCCCTCCCCTGCTGGCCATCTTGTGGCAGCCATCTTGTGTCCACATGGTGGCAGCCATCTTTGACCACATGGGGGCAGCCATCTTGTGTGTTGGAGTGATGGTCAATTTGCATATTACTCTTTTATTAGGATAGAGGCCTGGTGCATGGGGGGAGGAGGGGCGGCTGGTTTGCCCTGAAGGGTGTCCCAGATCAGGGTGGCGGTTCCCTTGGGGTATGGCGCAGCCTGGGTGAGGGGCCTGTGGTGGTTTGCAGGCTGGCCACGCCCCCCAGTGACCCAAGCGGAGGCCCTGATATCTGGGATTTATTTATCTTCTTTAATTAAAACTTTGTAGCCTTGAGCGGAGGCCAGGGTGGGCAGGAAGCTTGGCTTTCTCCATCGCTGGGGGCAACCCAAGCCTCCTGCTCTCTCCAGCTCTGTGGCTGCCACCATATTTGTTGGGTTAATTTGCATACTCGCTCCTGATTGGCTGGTGGGCATGGCTTGTGGGCATATCGGAGGTACAGTCAATTTGCATGTTTCTCTTTTATTAGATAGGATAAACAAGGGAATTTGATTTTCTGTTACCAAATTTAATTGAATATGTTTATAAATGTATCTGTATTATAATTGTAACTGAACAAAAAAATGGAGGTTTGGCTTCCTAGCTCAATAAAAGTCAAATTCGTGAGACAGGTGCTGATACAAAGGAAAGGGCTTTTATTCAGGAGCCACATGACCTAGGAGAATGGCAGCCTCCCATCTGAAAGACCAATCTCTCTTCCTGCTCAAGCCCATGGTAATGGTAGGGATAGGAAGGGGATGGCTTTTTTAATTTTTTTTTTTTCTGTCTAATTATCTTGGTAACTTTTGGTGCATTTGGGGCCCATCCATTCATCTTTCTAGCTTGTGGTTCTATCCATTCATATTTCTAGCTTTTGGTGGCTGAGATCCTATCCATTCTTATTTCTAGCTTTTGGTGGTTCAGTGTAAGAACCTCTCCCTGCTGCCATCTTGGCCAATGGGGGAGAATCTAAGTAACATAATGACTAAAACAAAACAACAAGGAATAGATAGGGGAAAAACAATTTTTTAAAAAAATTCCACTCTATATCTATAATTAGTTAATGTTGAGCAACAAATAAATTATTTTTACAAATAGGATATGTATGCTAAAGTAAAATTGAACCAGATTGAAAATGTAGATAGATATGCTATTCTTGGTCCTACTCCACAATACTTTGTCCATACAGCCTCCACAGTATTCAAGTCTAATCTGATTATCTCATTGTATAAATCTTGTCATATACCAGTTTTTACAAAGAGGGGTTGTCTCTTTAGGAAGATTATTAAGACACTTTTAGTGATGGCTTAACTTTGTCATTCTCCTTGTATAGCTTGATGATGAACTTATGGAACAAATGTCAAATATGACTTTGATGAAGAAAACAATAACCACTGTGGGAAAAGAAATGAAATCACTAGCAAGAAAGGCAATAGATACAAAAAGTGAACTTGGCAGACAAAAAGCAGAGAATAATTCTTTGAGGTAAACTAAATTGCCTTTGAACAACTAATAGTTTATTATAAATAACTCGGCTTTTTGTAGTATATTTTATAATGGTAATTAAGTTATTTGTTGACTTGAATTTTGGGGAGGATTATTAAGAACCAGTTGTAGAAAACTCAGCATACATTAAATGATTTCCCCAAGATCAATCACAGATTGATAATGCCACACTTAACCAGGACTCAAACTTTTAGTAATCTCAATCTTACATTTGGAGAAAGCCTCAATGTTTAGCAAAAATAGCTTCTACAAAGCCATTTTGGGTACAGAGCACGTTTGATTTTGGTATTTGATTGTTAATTTACCTTTATAACTTAAACTATGCTCTGTGGTCTGAACAGTGTAAGAAGACAAAGCATAGGTTTTACAGTAGTTTAGTAAAGGTGTGGTTTAGAATATAATAAAAAGTCATAGAGAAATAGAAACATGTAATGGAATTTATTAACTGAATGTCAAGTACTGTGCTTAGTTAGCACTTCCTACATACTGATATGGTAGCAGAAGAATTTCCAGGCAATAAGTGTAAGTGAATAAGTTTTTGAAGACCTCCATGCTAGTGGTTTTGTTTTACTTTTAGTATCTGTTGATGTGAAAAATAGAATTTCTATAGATTCAGTAAGGTTGAATTTCAGTGCATCTATGAACATTTGAAAAATAGTAATTCATGTGAATGTGAAACAAGTTACAGAGAATACTTGGTTTACATGAGTTCCTGGAGTCTTCTCTTTGATCTTTCAAGGATCTGTGATGCATACATTGGAATCACTATCAGGATAGAAATTTACTCAACTTCTTCCCTTCATTTATTTTTAATTGCTGCTTAAAAGGATATTGCAATCTTAGGTAAAATTTAAAAAGTAATAAAACAACCTTAACAAAAAAACCCTTGGAAAATAGAGAAAACTAAAGAAAATTTAAATCACACATGATTCCATAACCCAGGGAAAACTTTTTTTAAATGTAGATCTGTTTCTAACCAGAGATATTTTTATCTCTATGTATATAGGCTTTCTATGTAATTGACATCATATTGAGTGATATATTTAAGCGATTTCACTTAATTGTATACAGTAAGCATTTTCCCATGTCATTAGAGGTTTTTCAAAAGCCTTTTAGTAGTTTATTAAAATATTTTAACAGATAGATATATAATTGGAGATTTTTTGGTGTACATTTGTTTTTTTGGTATGTTTTTTAAATTTAAGTATAAACATATTTTTAAAAATATATTTTTATTGATTTCAGAGAGGAATGGAGAGAGTGATAGAAACATCAATGATGAGAGAAAATCATTGATCGGCTGCCTCCTGCACGACTCTCACTGGGAATCGAGCCTGCAACCTGCACATGTGCCCATGTCCAGAATCCAACCTGGGACCCTTCAGTCCACAGGCCGACACTCCACTGAGCCAAACCAGCCAGGGCAGTGTACATTTGTTTTTAATAGTATTATTGAAGTATATTTGACAATACATTTCAAATTTATTTATTTGTTTTTTGTTAATTCTCACCCAAGGATATTTTTCCATTGAATTCATTTTCAGAGGGAGTGGAAGGGAGGGGGGAAACGTCAATGTGAGAGAGACCCATGGATTGGTTGACTCCCGCAGGTGCCCAGACCTGGGTCGGGGATTAAGCCTGCAACCGAGGTACGTGCCCTTGATCGGAATTGAACCTGTGACCCTTTAGTGTGTGGACCGATGCTCTGTCCAAACCAGCTATATGAGTCTTTGTATGGGTGTAAGTTTTTATTTCTCTTGGATAAATACCTAAGAGTAGATAGAATAACTAAGCCATATGATGGATATATGTTTAACTTTTAAAGAAACCATAAACTGTTGTATTGTTTTGTTCTAACAGTTTTATAGTTTCAGCTCTTACATTTATGTCTATGAACCTTTTTGAAGTAATGTTTATGTAAGGTCTGAGATTAAAAGTAGAGGTTTGTTTTGTATATGGGTATCCATTGCTTCTTGTTAAGATTATCCATTCACCCTTTAAATTGCCTTGGCATCTTAGTGAAAAATTGACTGACCATATATGTGTAAGTCTATTTCTGAACTCTATACTGTTTCATTGATCTGTTTTTCCATCTTTATGCTGATACCACTCTGTCTTGATAATTGAAGCTTTATAGTAAGTCTTGAAGTCTTACTTTAAGTCTGTAAGTCTTCTAACTTTATTCCATTTTAAAATTGTTTTGACTGTCCTAGGCCCTTCACATTTCCATATAAATTTTAGAATCATCTTTATTAGAACCATTTATCTACAAAATGTTTATTGGGATTTTGATTAGAATTATGTTGAACCTATAGATAAATTTTGGAAGAATTGTTGAACATATTGAGCTTTTGATCCATAAAAACAGAATATCTCTCCATTTATTTAGGTCTTTAAAAATTTCTCTCAGCAGTGTTTTATAAATATTCAGTATACAAATATTGCACACCCTTTGTTATATTTACACCTAAATATTCATATTTTAATGCTATTATAAATTTAAGTTTCCTATTGCTTTTTGCTAGTATATAGAACTAAAGTTTACTTTTGTATATTGCTCTTGTATTTTTCAATCTTGCTAAACTCATATTATTTAAGACTAGAGGCCCAATGCACAAAATTCGTGCAAGAGTAGGCCTTCCTTCCCCTGGCTGCTGGCATCTGCTTCCCTCCAGCCACAGGCAGGCACCTGGGACCCAGGCTTCCCTCACAGCCCCAGCTTCGTCCATAAGGACATCTGGTCTAATTAGCATATTATGATTTTATTATTATAGTTTTTTTGTAGATTATACAAAAATTATGTAGATAGTTTTTTACGTAGATTATCATGTTGCCCATGAATAAAGAGAATTTTACTTCTTTTCCAATCTGAGTATCCAATCTTGCCTTATTGCAAGTGGCTATAATTTCTGGTATAATGTTGAATAGAAAGATGAGAACAGTCATCTTTGTTTAGTTCTTGATCTTAGGAGGAAAGCAGTCAATCTTTCAATATTGTGATCTTAGCTGTAGGCTCTTTGTAGATGCCTATTGTCAGGTGGAAATGTTCTCTTCTGTTCCTAATTTGCTGACATTTCTCATGAAGGGTGGATATTGGATTTTGACAAATGCCTATTCTGAATCTATTGATCTGATGATATTTTTTTAGTCAGTTAATATGGTGAATTACATTAGTTTTAGATTGTAAACCAACTTTGTATTCCTAAATTAACTCCCCTTGATCATTATGCATTATAATTTTTTTATATTCTTGAATTATATTTGCTAAAATTGGTTAAAACTTTTTACATGTATGTTTATTATTTCTCCCCAAAGCATTATTGTTTTAGCTGTTGTGGTAGGCCTTTATATATAGTGTGATCTAGGGGTCAAGATTCACCTTTCCCTACATGGCCATCTAGTTGTCCCAGTACCAGTTGTTTCCATATATATACACACACACACACACACACACACACATTCTGCTATTTACATGTATATATTTTTTATTTCAACTACTACATTTCTCATACTTATTTCATACTTATATATATTTTTCCTTGGTTCTTTTTTCACATTGTTAATATTCATCTTTTAATATGTTTACTAGTCTAATTTAATTTTTTAATGTATTCTAATATATCTGCTGTTGCATTCTATAATCTGTGTGTGTGTTTAAATAGCTGGTATTTCAGATGTCTTAAGATTTTAGTCTATGAACATATTTTCTCCATGCAGATAAGATATTATGTCAAGCAGTGCTTTGAGGGGTAATCATTGTGTCAATCACATTAACTTCACAGTATGGGGGACTGAAGAACCCAAGGATGGGAAAGATAATATTAAGTCGCAGTCACTGTCACTTTTTTCTTGTTGTCCCCCTGGGTTAAACATTAGGAGGCACTTATTATAAACCTTGGCTGCACATTGGAATCAAATGAGGAGCTTTAAAAAAATTGGGATTCGCCTCGCCAGTGTGGTTCAGTTGGTGAGCATTGTACCATCCACCAAGGGGTCACTGCTTGATTCCAGGTCAGAGCACATGTGGTTTTATGAAAATATTAAAAGGAAAATGTTTACTGTTCTTAAAAGTTTTAGATTTAAATACACTGAGATTGATGAAACATAAAAATTTCAGAATTAGTTTTATTATTAAAATATTTACAGACTTTTATATGAAAATACAGAAAAGGATCTTTCTAATACTCAGCGATACCTTGCTAAGAAAAAATATGAGCTACAGCCTACTCCGGGGAAAATTATGAGCTTGAATGAAAAAATCGGTGAGTTATTTTTTTCCTAATATTACTTTTTCTTTAAATCTGATAGAAAAATGTTTTATTCATTTATAACATAGATAAACTTGGAAGTAGGCCCTTAAATTAAAAGTTTTTGAGTCAATTATGGAAATACGTTTTTCATTGATAGTAAACTTTTTACTTAGATTTAGGACCTTAAATACTTAGATATGGCTTCATATTTCTCAATGAGAAAATAACTAAATGAAGCAACAACAGTTTATAATTTCTGACTTAAAATTCTTAAATATTAATTGTAGGTAAAAAAATCAAGATTCAATGTTGAATTTATAGTGTGGTTACATTAAAATATGCATAACACTTTTAAATTTACAAGTTTTTGTATGATACTGTGGCTTGTTCATAGTTGTAATGAAACAGCACACATATGTATTACTTTTGGTGGAAAGCGTAAATATATTTGGCTATATCTATGATATTACTTGAACTTACAGAGAAAATATTTTATAAAGTTTTATATTTATGTTTCTTACCAATGATCTCTGAAAATATGGTTATAATTTAATATTTTTATAACTGTAAAGTAAAGTTTTGATTAGGACTATAAAAGAGCCCATTTTAAAACAGAGGGAACATTTAAGAGGATCCAGGATTGAGTAAGAAGCCAAAAAAGTAGGAAGAAAACCCATGAGGGAGTGTTATTTTGGGAGGCAAGAGAACAAAGTGTTTTAACCTTTTGCACTCGGATGTCGAGTGTGACTCGGTTAGCATTAGAATAAAGGAATCGAGAAAAAAGCAAGCGAGTGCAAAGGGTTAAAAAGGAGGGTAGTGTCAATTATCAGATGCTTTTGAGAAGCAAAGTAAGACAAGGATGAAAAAATGTTGATTAGATTTGCCACATTGGAGGTTTTGGTAACACCCACAAAGTTTAAACAGTGTTGGATGTGGAAGATGGAATAGGTTGAGGAATGACTGGGAAATGAGGAAGTAGAGAGTAGAGTCTCTTAAAAAGTTTGGCTACTAAGAGTAGCAGAAAAATGGGGTGTAGCTTGAGTGGTATGTAAGATTGAGGATTTTTTTTTTTAAAGCTAGGAGGTACTAGAGCTGTTTCAGAGCTTTCATTTATGTATTTATCTTATGTCAGTGGGAATGAACTCGGATATCTGAACACTCAAAACATGTGGTTTGCCTGAGAGGTAGTACTGCCCGGAAAAGGAAATTGATATAGTCTCGGGTACTATATAGGTCATCCTCTTGGCATATGATACTGCCTCTCTAGTGCTGCACTGCATGGCCGTGGGCAGGGTTAGCCTAGAGGCCTAGTCTAGCAGAGCTTCCCTGGTAGAACTCTAGACCAGTGGTTCTCCCAGTAAGCTTCGGTGTGTGTCAGAATCCCTGGAGAGCTAGCACAGACACTGAGCCAGGCTCCTGGAGTAGGACATGGACAAGGTTTTTGTATCTTTACCATTTTGCTCAAGTGGTTCTCAAGCTGTGTTGTGCATTAGAATCATGTGCGAGGGGTGCTTGTTAAAACATAATTGCTCTGCCCCCTCAGAATTTGTCATTCAGTAGGGCTGGGGTTCCCATGATGCTGATGGTGCTGGTTGAGAAAACACAGCTTGAAAACCACTAAATGATATACCTATAATTTAAGCCTTCAGCATTGACATTGGCTTGCCAGTGTTTTCACAAATCAAATCAGACATCCTGGGATGGTATTTTTTTCTTTCTAGGAATTTTTAGAAAAAAATCAGAAAAATTTGGAAAATCAGAATATTAGAAGATATTTGATTCTGAAGATAACATAATTGAATATTTTATTAAGATCTATTAGTTACCAACTTATATGCAGCAGTGATTCTAGTCTAGAGGGGGAGGGGAGTTAGAGGGGGGGAATGGTTGTTTTAGTATTCCACCCAACATCATCCTGTACTCTCCACACCACACATGTAAATCTACTTTAAGAATTTGAAATATAGAGCTTTCCTTTGCTATTCTTAGTCAAATGTATTAGTTGTGCTTTTTTTTTTAAAAATATATTTTATTGATTTTTTACAGAGAGGAAGAGAGAGGGATAGAGAGTTAGAAACATCGATGAGAGAAACATCGATCAGCTGCCTCTTGCACACCCCCTACTGGGGATGTGCCCGCAACCAAGGTATATGCCCTTGACCGGAATCGAACCTGGGACCCTTGAGTCCGCAGGCCGACGCTCTATCCACTGAGCCAAACCGGTTTCGGCTATTAGTTGTGCTTTTACATTTATGAGTCATTTAGAATTTCCTGATTCATCTTGGTTTTTAATCACGGACAATAAAAGCCATGTTTTTTATTTGGAATACAGTACTTATTTTTAGTCATTGAATATAATATAGCATAACTTACTTTGAAAAATATTTCAATCTGCTTGAACTGGAAAAAATGATCTTGATTTTAAAAATGCCTTTATGATTACATATTTAGATAATTTTACAAGGCGAACTATTGCCCGGCAAGAAGACATTAGCACTCTTGTTGCAGCCTTCAGTGATCTGGCCAAAGAAAAGGAAGGCCCACAAGCATGCTTGGATAAAAAATCCGAGAATATTGCATCCCGTGGAGAGAGTTTGGCAATGAAAGTATGTTCTGAGAACTGTGCTTTAAAAGAAATGCTTGCTCTTGAATCTTAATCAAATAATATAATTCTCTCAAATCTTTTTTTTTCCTAGAGAGCTGAAACAAAATCTGATTTTGAAATATTTCAGGGTAGTCTTTAAGAAATATGTGTTATTTCCCATCAGTTTGTGATTAACATTCACTGACAATAACTAATTCAAATATCAAAATGTGAAGCATGATAACAAAGCAGTGAGACTGATTTCTTTTTAAAAGCATACCAGAACTTATACCTCCAGGTAGCCATCATGGGAGTCAATATTTTATTCCATTAAAACTGCCTTTGTAATTGTGTTCAGAACTAGATGCACATTTCACAACGTCCTTAGCCATTGACCATATAGACCATATAGAGCTGGTAAAAAAAAAAGCTGGATGATCAACTCCATCCCTCAGTTTTTGTTGTTCAAACAACATAAAAGGGGTGCCAAAAAGGCAGGGAAATGTTGATACTCCTTTCTAGTTCATAAACTGACTCTGAAGGCAATTCCAACACTGTTTTCTATAAATGTTTTAAACTGAAATAACAGTTTAAGATAATCTTTTATTTCATACTTATATTACTTTTCAAGGAAAAGGCCATTTCAGGCATGAAGAATATTATCCCTGAGACAAAACATGCATCAAGGTAAACCACTTATTCAATAAGAATTTGGGTATTTATTAGGAGCAAAGTACTATTTTTGCTCTAGGCAAACGATAGTAAAAAAACAGGGTTTAGTGTTATGTATAGAGTTTATAACTTTCTAATATTGGAAGGAGGCCAAAGTATGTGTAGGAAAGTAAAAAAATGATATGGTGTTTGCCAAGGAACGGGAAGGAAAGCACATTTAAGGTAGAAAAGACAGCAAAAAAAAAAAACCCATAAAAAAACCACAGATAATGTTCAGGAGCCTCTTGAATGACAAATAGGTGAGTGTTGGAACCTGAAGTGTGAGAGGAGATGTGAAGGGAGGAAAGGCTAAACACAGAGGCCTGTGTTACAGACAAACAAGTCTTGATTTTATCCTTTGGGAAATAAGAATTCATAAAAGAATATTGAGGAGATTTTTGCATTAGAAAGATTACCCACGATGAAGAATGATGATAGATTGGGGTTGGGAAGTTGCGAGATGGGTAAGATGCTTGCGAGGAAGAAAATCTAGGATAATGCCAGGTTTGGGACTGGGAATGAATACTGGACATGTAGAAAGTATGGAAAAAGATGATTTTTCTCTGAATTACAAGACACCTGTAGATATGTCTTGGAAGCAGTTAAATATGAGTCTGGAGTCTAAGGAAGAGGCTGAGGCTGGAGGTAATGATTTCAGAGTCATCTGGGTATAGATGGGTTTGGGAGCCATGGATATGGGTAGTATTTGTCTGAACGAAGGTTAGAGTAAGACGAATCAGAAGGCTGAGAGTTAAGCTCTCAGAACTATTAAGTTTTAAGAGGGCAGAGGAAGAGGAACCTGCAAAGGAGACTAAGCCATGGCAGCTAGAAGTAGGATGAAAGCTTTCTTATATTTGAATGTCACAAGTTTTTAAATACTTAGCTAGTCATTGACTATTATGTGTATTCAGCATCCTTTTTTTCATTGTGAAATGTTGGCAACATAGAGAAGCTCCAGTGCACTATCTTTGCAGTATTTAATTCCTATAAATTTAAATGTTTAAAACTTCTTCAAATGTTTTCTTGCTAATTTTCCTTCTTCTGTCATGTGAGAATTTGTTGTTCTGTTTTGGTAAAATGTCTCCTTATGTACTATTTGGTTTGTGCAATAGGCAGTCTACTGAAGCGCTAATTAAGTGTAAACAAGACATTTCCAGGATGCGCCAGCAGTTGGATGAAACAAATGATAAACTGACTCAGATTGCCAGGAAAAGAGAGATCTTGGCTCGTGAGAATGACAATCTCCAAGAACAGTTTTCTAAAGCTAAAAAAGAAAACAAGGTATATTTGTTTCTAGTATCTTTTTCTCCAAGAAAATAGATATTTCTTCTGAGGCTCGGTTCTCCTTTCATTCTGTAGAAAAGCTCAGGCTTTGAAGCCAGCCATTTTTTACCTTTACCACACGATATGAAACATAATTTCTAAATGAGATTCTCAGACATAAAGTGTTAAATATTAAGGAAAAGAGGGAACAGGAGATATAATGGATTTGTATTAAACCTTAGAAGTACTCAACAAATGAAGATAAAAATCTTAAACTTTTTTAAAAAAATATATATATATATTTTGATTTTTTACAGAGAGGAAGGGAGAGGGAGAGAGAGTTAGAAACATTGATGAGAGAGAAACATCAATCAGCTGCCTCCTTCACACCCCCTACTGGGGATGTGCCCACAGCCAACCATGTGCCTTGACCAGAATCAAACCTGGGACTCTTGAGTCCGCAGGCCGATGCTCTATCCACTGAGCCAAACCCGTTAGGGCAAGAAACTTTTCAGAAAACCATAGATTTATTTGATAGACTATTATTCTGTTTAAGTATGAGTGCATGAACTATGCCACATTTTTTGATTCTCTTTAGCACGGTAATTCTTTTCAGGAAAATTTCTTTTATAATTAGTCACTTCCTCTCTAAGCCAATGCACTTTATCCACAGTTCTCATTTCCAGTATCATTATTTAAATTTGACCACTACAAGTGGTCAAATTTTATTTGGAAGCTTTCTTCCCCTCTGAAAATTCTTCAGTCCCAATGATTTCCCCAGTTTGCTATCACTCTCAATATGTTTAGTTTGCATCATAAAAGTCTGTGCTTTTTATTTTTTAAATATATTTTTATTGATTTCAGAGAGGAAGGGAGAGAGAGAGAGAGAGAGAGAGAGAGAAACATCAATGATGAGAGAGAATAATCAGCTGCTGCCCACATGCCCCACACTGGGGATTGAGCCCGCAACTGGGGCATGTGCCCTGACCAGGAATCGAACCGTGACCTCCTGGTTCATAGGGAGGCAGTAGAGTGAAAAGTTTAAGACTCACATGAGTTTGAATCCCCCTGCCTCATTTAACTTCTCTGAATTTCAGTACATCATCTGTAAAAATGGAGAGTAAATGAGAATACGTATAGAAAGCACTTATTAGAGAGTCCAGCATAATCAGTTGATAAATATTTTGTAGGCTCTTGTTAGCTTACTATAATATTATAATCACTTCCCTGCTTTGTTAACATTTTATAAACATTTTTTTGTAATCAGAACAAAATTAGTATCACAACAAGTTTCATATGTTCAAGAGCACTTTTTTCCTTTGTTTGGATCATAGGCCCAAGGGTAAAAGATGGATCCCTCTGTTGACCACAGATTAAGAAAACAGATTTGGAAAACAGAAACCTTAAAAAATTTCACCCTCAATATCACAATTTTTAACAAATTGGGATGATGTATTTTTAGTGCTTTATGCTGATTTTTCTTCACTAATTATAGATGGATATTTTTCTCTGTATTAAAAATTATTCCAACATTTTTCATAGAGATATAATGTTCTTTGTGGTTATACCATTAGGTAGATACTATTATTTTCTGCATCATTCACTTAATGTGAAAAAAATATTGTTAACATAACAAATAATGCCTAATGAACATTCCTTTTTATTAAATTTTATTAGATTTAATTTCAAACTGAATCAAAGCTTATGAAGTGTTTTTTTTAATTAGGTGGATATTTTCAAATGTAATAAATATGCATGAATCCATCTCCCATCTGCAACAAAAAGCAACATATTTGACTTTCTTGTTTTTATTAGCATTTCAAAATGTCTCTCCATATATCATCAGATAGCAGATCACACATTTGCTTCTTGTAAATTTGTTTACTCCAATGATAATGGAAATGTCCATTCCTTGTATAACAGAATAGCTTTAAATCCTTGCTAATTTGATAGACAAAATACTATATCATTGTCTTTATTAGCATTGTCTTAATTAGATTACTGGTACATTTTTTTAACTTTTTAAAGTATTATCCACTTGTGTTTCTTTTTTGTGAATTATCTGTTTGGGTTCTTTGCCCATTTACTGTTTGGACTCATATTTTCTCATTTTTTTATATGAGCTTTATATAGTAGGTATATTAACTTTAACTTTTCATATTATAATAAATATTTTAAAATTTATTTATGATGTATTTGATATAGAGCTATTTAAATTTTTTTTTAAAATCTAGCTATCTTTTTTTCATAGGCACTGTCTAAACAATTGAATGATACACATAATGAACTTAATGATATAAAACTGAAGGTCCAAGATACTAATTTGGAGGTTAACAAGCTAAAAAATATATTAAAGTCTGAAGTATGTATATATATTTTCCCCTCTTTGCTAATGATACCCTAAGAGTTTTCACTACAGTTATTGATCAGTTCTACTCATGGGGAGAGCTGAATCAAGCCTTCCTTTAATGCATAGCATATTTTAGTGTTGACAATGACAGGTTGACAATTATGGGTTCACTATATTTGTGCAGAAAGAAGCAAAGACATCTTGAAGGAGGAGAGAATTGGAGAAGACCAAAAAGCAGTTTCACTTTTTTTATGTTGTTGCCTATCTTGGACCCCAGACTGCTCTGGCTGCTTTGAACAGATACAAAGAAAGGATAAAATATGGCTTCTTAGTTGCCACAAGGAAGGGGCACAAAATGGTTAAAGGGCAGGAGAGACGTTTTATGGCAATTATTTTTCATCACATGAACTTTGAACCTATATCACCTAGTCACAAAACTAAATTTAATATAAAAATGAGTTCCTATCTTTGAGAAATCCTAGTTGTTATTGGGGAGACTGTACATCCATACCTAATTACATAAAGTTATAAGGCCATTTTAAGAAAATGACCTAAATAATAAGTGCTACAGAAATTTAAAGAGAGTAAAGATAGACATGGGTTAAATTTATTTTATGTATATTGTATCATGTACCTCCCAAGTACATACTCTGTATACAACTATAATTTTAAGTAAAATGGAAAATACCCATCAGATCCCTACTGGCACATTTGGAGTATCTGCATCTTGAAAGCCAAAACAGTAGCTTGGCTTGTTAACTTATTAACTAACAGTCTGCAAAGGTCTTTCACATTAGTCAAGGTACATCAGGTCACAAGGTGGCGATGTTAACTGAATTTCAGCAGACTTGTGATTTATTATGTTTGTGAGAATTTAAATCTGTTTTGAAAGCCTTACAGAGTGGTACGTTGTTTGATTATTTTATTTAGACCCCTGTTTTTGATAGGGAAATGCACTGTTTATTAACAGGTGGGAAAGAAGGAGATCTAGTGCCTTTTAAATTATTTAGCAAAGTTATAATATACTACTAAAATATGTTTTTAAATATAGCCTCAAAATGATTACTGAACATAGTATATTATTTGTGGAGTTGTTTTCCTCTAGAAATAAAATTCTACTTTAGTCTAGATGTCATGTTAGAACTTTTAAGGTTTTAAAAATGTGATTCTATATTATATACCCAATATATATACCTGGATGTATATTTATGAATTGTGTTTATTGGCATAGATTTGATATTTTACTTCTGAGCTATTTAAGGCAAGTTTTTAGAACAGTGAGCAAAAGTGGATCATAGAACAGTCCATGATGAAGAAAATTAAGGCTGGGGTACTGAATGAAAAGTAGGTTTCAGACAGGAAACTCACTAAGTCAAGAGAATTATCAGAAGTTGATGCTTAAGATATGCAAGCAGTCAGAAGCTCTGTAGCCGGTACAACTCAAAATGTTGTCAGGAACAAGGGAAGAGATAGATACAAATGGTTAGGCCAAGGCAGAAGCAAATATAAAGACACTAGAGGCCTGGTGCATGAATTTGTGCACAGGTGGAGTCTGGCCGGCCTGCCCCCATCTGGCTGGGCCAGCAGGGGCAAGGGGACATGGGAGGTTGGCCAGCCAGGCCGGCCAGGGGGGAAACTGCAGGAGGTCAGCTGGCTCCGCCCTCGATTGGGGTTGAGGGGGGGCCGATGGGGGCCCCCGATCAGGCCCATTGGTCGTTCCAGTTGTTCTGGTCACTTGGCTTTTATATATATAGATATTCATCGAGGTCCTGGGCAGATTCTGATCCACTCCCTTTTGTTAATTACAGGAGGACCAGTTTTCTAAATTGAGAGGGTAGGTAGGTGGGATTGCTCAAGGTCATGATTCTCATGGCAAGCAAATTCCCAATGACCTGACAAATAATGTTTAATTATATACTGAACATTTTACATTTAAAAAAAAATATTTTTAATTGATTTCAGAGAGGAAGGGAAAGGGAGAGATAGACAGAAACATCAATGATGAGAGAGAATCGTTGATTGGCTGCCTTCTGCACGTCCCCCACTGGAGACTGAGCCTGCAACCCAGGCATGTGCCCTGACTGGGAATCGAACTGTTGACTTACTGGTTCATAGGTCAATGCTCAATCACTGAGCCACCTGGCCAGGCCATTTTATATCTTTTAAAGTAATACCTAAGATTTGCTTTTCAGGAATCTGAGAACTGGCAAAAGATGGGTCAACTCCAAAAAGCCAATGAAGATGCTGAAAACTTGGAAAATAAGGCTGAGCAAGCAAAGGCAGATAACAATACCCTCAACTTAGAACTTATCACTAAAAAGGTAGATACCCTCAATAGAGAGGTCGAGCAGGTGAGTTTGGGAAAATGTGCTTGTAGTACATCTTGCATCACATTTAAGTGTTTTCGTAAATTCAATATATAAGCAAACACTTATATGACTTAAGTATACTGTGAATGTAGCCTGGTAACTGTTCTTGTACCCATTCTGGTTCTCCTGTAATCTACCACCTGCCCTATAACGAGAACAATCTGTAGTACGTATTAAAATTAGGAACTATTTCAAACATACCAAAAAAAGTGCAAAAATAGGTAATATAAAACACATGCTTCTGCCCTCCTCCCAAGCTTAAGGATGCTACATTTTTGCCTTATTTGCTTCAAGTCTCTCTTTATTTAAAGAAGCAAAACATTACAAGATCCAACTCCCTATCCTTTCCCCTTCTCCTTCCTTCACAGTTAGTGTATATAAGGTTCCTGTCAGTTGTAGAACTCGTTTGCATATGTTTATACTTTTCTACATATCTATCACCCACAGATAATAAATAATGTATGCTTTAAGTTTTTAAAAAGTGATAAAATACTATAGGAATCCATTTGCAACTTGCATTTTTTTGTTCAATATTATAATTTTGAAGTTTATTTTGATACAGTATACATCTAAACAACTGCATCTATATTCATTGTATAAGTATTTCTTTTTAAAATGTATTATTATATTGAAGGAAATGTAGTTGTCTTTTTTTAAATAATCAAATGCCGCAGTACACATCCTTTATAATTCCCCCTTGGGTATATATATCTCTAGGTTTATGCCTGGAAGTGGAATAACTGGATGCAAGATATGTATAATTTTAACTCTTCTCAGTATTGTCAGATTGCTCTATGAAAGTTTTATTCTTCCACCAAAATCATGGAGTTATAATTTTCTCAAATACTAATCAATGTTTGATGTTACCAGACTTGTACATTTTTTTCCATACCTTTTTTGTGTGTGTCTCCTTGATTATAAGTGAAATTGAGGATCTTTTCATGTTTCTTGGCCATTCGGGATTCCTCTTTTATGAATTTTCTCTCCATTTTCTGGAACAATTTTCTTAAACTCTCCTATTTTTCTATTGAGTTATCTTTTTCATATTGATTTAAAAGAACTATACATATTTTTATAATAATCCTTTTAAAGATATTAACAGTTATCTTCTCCTTATCTGTGCTTGTCTTTTCACTGTGCTTGCAGTATAAATAGAAGTTTTAAATTCTTGTGCTGCTGGAATTAGTCAACTTTTTACCCTATGTCTTCTTTAAGAAAGTCTTACTACCCCAAGACCAGAAGGATATTTTCTTACATAATCATATAAAAGTTCTGAAAGTATGTGAAATTTTGCCCTTCACATTTAAATCTTTAATTTACTTGAGATTGATTTTGTATATAGTTTATCTCTATTATGGCTGTAGTCTTTTCCTGATTGCTGAGTATAAACCATGCATCTGTGTGTGTGTGTGTGTGTGTGTGTGTGTGTGTGTGTGTGTGTGTGCGCGCGCCCACGCTTTTTAAAAATTTTTATTGTTGACACTATTCCAGATGTCCCCATCCCCCCCTTGCCCACCTCCATCCATCCCCTGCCATCCATTTCCTCTGGCCATCACTACACTATTGTTTGTCATGGGTTATGCATGTTTTTTTGACAAATCCCTTTACCTTCTTTCATCTAATCCTCCCAACCCCTTCCTTCTGACAGCTTTAAGTCTGTTCCATGTATCCATGCCTCTGTTTCTATTTTGTTCGTAAGTTGTGAGATCATATGATATTTGTCTTTTTCTGACTGACTTATTTCACTTAGCATAACACTCTCCATAACACTCATCCATGCTGTCACAAAAGGTAATACTTCCTCTTTTATGGCTGCATAGTTTTCCCTTGTGTAAATGTACCAGAGCTTTTTTATCCACTCATCTACTGGTGGGCATTTGGTCTGTTTCCAGATCTTGGCTATTGTAAATGATGCTGCTGTGAACATAGGGGTACGTATAATCTTTCAAATTGGTGTTTCAGTAGATTATATTCCCAGAAGTGGGATCACAGTGGCTGCACCAGTCTGCATTCCCACCAACAGTGCACTACGGTTCTCTTTTCTGCACATCCTCGCCAGCACTTGTCATTTGTTGATTTGTTGATTCTGGCAGGTGTGAGGTGACATCTCATTGTGGTTTTAATTTGCATCTCTCTAATGATTAGTGACGTTGAGCATTTTTCCATGTCTCTTGGCCATTTGTATGTCTATTTAGGTCCTTTACCCATTTTTTAATTTGATTGCATTCCTGGTGTTGAGTTGTAGAAGTCCTTTATGTACTTGGACTTCTACAACTCAACACCAGAAAGTCCTTTATCACATATCTCATTGGCAAAATGTTCTCCCATACAGTGGGTTCCCCTTTCAATTTGTTGATGGTTGCTTTTGCTGTGCAGAAGCTTTTTAGTTTGATACAGTCCCACTTGTTTATTTTTTCCCTTGCCCAAGGAGACATATCGGCAAAAATATTGCTACGAAAGATGTCTGATATTTTACTACCAATGTTTTCTTCTAGAATTTTTATGGTTTCGTAACTAACATTTAAGTCTTATCCATTCTGAGCTTATTCTTTGTATACGGTGTAAGTTGCTGGTCTAGTTTCATTTTTATGCATGTGTCTAATTTTCCCAACAACATTTATTGAAGAAATTGTCTTTACCCCATTGTATGCTCTGGCCTCCTTTGTCAAATATGAGTTGACCATAAAGGCATGGGTTGATTTCTGGGCTCTCTCTTCTGTTCCATTGATCTATATGCCTGTTCTGATGCCTATACTAGGTTGCTTTTTTGAATTCTAGCCCAAATATTTATTAACATTTTAATCATAGTTTCCATATATTTATTCCTCTGTGTTGTGTTTTTAGTTTATTCTTCCCTCTTAAGCTCTATTAGTCTGTTCTTAGATGCATTCATTAATTTTTCACCTTTATGACTACTTTTTCTTTCTTTCTGGAAGTACTATTTGAGTCTTCTTCATATCTCTCTTCTTTCCAATTTTTCTTTAACGTCTTTTAAACTTTTTTTTTTTTTAATCTTCACCGAGGATATTTTCCCATTGATTTTTAGAGAGACTGGAAGAGAGAGGGAGGGAAAGACAGAAATATCGATCTGAGAGAAATACATCGATTGGTTGCCTCCTGCACGAGCCCCAGTCAGAGCCCGGGCCGGGGAGGAGCCTGCAACCGAGTTATGTGCCTTTGACTGGAATCCAACCCGGGAACCTTTGGTTCTCACACTAACGCTCTATCCACTGAGCCAAACTGGCTAGGGCTTTTAAACTTTTAAGCATGTTCATTTGCTTCCTGCTCTGGGTTAGTTTTCTCACTTTTGGCATGTGAGAATTTTTCTTTCTTGCTTGCAAGCACATTTATAAATTACAAAAATAACATTTTTATTTTTATCTTAGCCTTTAAGAGAAGGTTTTCCTCTTAGTCAACTAACTTAACTAGAACTGGAAACATACAAAGTAATCTTTTCAAAACACAAAACTGATTGCATAACCTCCTTCTTTTAAGACTTTTCAGTGGATAAACACCTAATTTTTAGACTTAGCTCTCTGTCTTGTAAGTTTTGTATACCTTTTCAGTTGTATCCCCTATCACTCTTCCTGTTGGGCTCTAAGCTCCAGCCATACTAACCTTGTCTCTGTTCTTGGAGCATGTCATTTTTCCTCCTTCTACACACTCCCTCCAAAGCTTTGCACTTAGCATTCCTGACTTGAAAAGAGGCTCTCCCCCCAGTGCACACTATGTATCTACTCACCTTTCAGATCTCATTCAGCTCAACTGCCATTTGCTCAGGAAAACCTTTTCTGACTTCCCCGCCTCTCTCAGTTTAGGTCACTTTCCTTTTTTTTTATACACGTTTTGCTCTAGAAGTATTTGCTTAATATGGATTAATATATTCACCTGTGTGATTATTTGATTGATGCATGACTCCTTCATTGTCTGAAAGTTTTATGAGAGCAGAGATCATTTTGCTTACCATTGGATATGCATGTAGGCACATTTACTGGAACATAGAATATACTCAATAAATAAAGAATGGATGGATAAATGGGTAGGTGGGTAAATGGATGAATAGAAAATTATTTAAAGAATGAGTGAGAAATAGAGTGAGTGAGGCAGGAAGGGAGGTGAAAGGTAGGAGTGAATTGTGACCAAATAATTTATTCCAGCAGAAATTTTTTTGAGTATAAAAGGAGTTGTAAAAGCAGGAAAATGTCTTTACTTGCCTCTCAGTTTTGTTATCCTATCTAATAAAAGAGAAACATGCAAATTGACCGTACCGTCACCACGCCCACAGCCAATCAGAGTGAATATGCAAATTAACCCAAACAAAGATGGCAGTTAATTTGCATATTCAGGCGCTGAGTGGCCTGGGTCCCAGAAACATCCTCCAGACCCAGGATGCACCTAGCCTGTAGGCCCGCTCTTAGGTCCTGAGCGGCAGAGGTCCCAGAATGCCCCCTGACCACTGGGAGCCTATGGGTGCAGGCGCCAAGTAGCCTGGCGGGGTGGGAACATCCCTGCGTTGCCATAGCAATGCAGGGATGTTCCTGCCCCGCCCCCAGCCACTTGCAAATGCTCTGGCACCAAGCGGCAGTTTGGGTCCACGCCCCCAGCCCGGCGCCCACGATGGGGGGCTGGCTGCTGGCCTCTGGGGTGTGCGGAGAGGCTGGTGGCCACTGCTGCGTGTAGCCCAGAAGTCCTTGCATGCCCCCCAGCCTGGCACCCATGGTGGGGCTGGCTGCTGGCCTCGGGGGCGTTTGGCAACGGGGATGTTCCCACCCCTCCCCCAGTGGCTTTCCGAGCTCCGGCACCAAGTGGCGGTTTTCATCCAAGCCGCCAGCCCAGCACCCTCCACAGGGGGATGGCTGCTGGCCTCTGGGGTGTACGGAGACCCCAGCGGCCACCACTGGGTGGCAGGGACATGCCCTAGCCCAGTGGACACAACCCAGGGGCTGCATGAGCAGAGCTCACAGAATACATAGTTTCCCATAGTGATAATGCAGAGGATACACCTTTTTAAAAATATATTTTATTGATTTTTTTTTTTTACAGAGAAGAGGGGAGAGGGATAGACAGTCAGAAATATCAATGAGAGAGAAACATCGATTAGCTGCCTCCTGCACACTCCCCACTGGGGAAGTGCCTCCAACCAAGGTACATTCCCTTAACAGGAATCAAACCTGGGACCCTTCATTCTGAAGGCCCATGGTCTATCCACTGAGCCAAACCAGTTTGAGAGTAAATACCTTTTCTGACAGCTCATTGGCTCAGCTCCCTGTAGGCCACCACTTGCAGTGTTCTTGGTAATTTGGGTTATAAGAATCCAAGAAGGTGATCTAGGGTTTTTCCACCTCACTCCTGGAGGAAAAAATGAAGGTCCGCTACTGGAGGGGCTAAGAAATGTCATATCCTGCCCTAGCTGGTTTGGCTCAGTGGATAGAGCCTCGGCCTGCTGACTGCAGGGTCCGGGTTTGATTCTGATCAAGGGCATGTACCTAGGTTACAGGCTCCTCCCTGGCTGGGGCCCAGGTCAGGGCTCATGCAGGAGGCAACCAATCAAAGTGTCCCTCTCACATTGATGTTTCCCTCTGTCTCTCCCTCTCTCTTCCACACTCTCTAAAAATCAATGTAAACATATCCTCAGATGAGGATAAAAAAAAAAAAAAGAAATGTCATATCCGCCGAAACCGGTTTGGCTCAGTGGATAGAGCGTCGGCCTGTGGACTGAAAGGTCCCAGGTTCGATTCCGGTCAATGGCATGTACATTGGTTGCGGGCACATCCCTGGTGGGGGGTGTGCAAGAGGCAGCTGGTCGATGTTTCTCTCTCATTGATGTTTCTAGCTCTCTGTCCCTCTCCTTTCCTCTCTGTAAAAAATCAATAAAATATATTAAAAAAAAAAGGAAATGTCATATCCTATGTAAGATACATCTTGAAAATGCCTAAAGAAAGTTGTTATTTTTTCACAGTGAAGGGACTAGAGTCCGTGTTGATGAAAACACCTTGGCGGCTGCAGTGGCTGTAGCAGTTGGGTAATGGGGCTGGTGCCTTCCCTTGATCAGCCCAGTCGCCTGACATCCCTTGAGGGGTCCCAGATTGGAGAGGCTGCAGGCTGGGCTGAGGGACAACCCCCCCCCCATGCACGAATTTCATGCACCGGGCCTCTAGTCTTCACATAATAGCAAATACTTCTCTGTAGGTGACAGTGTACCTTACACACTTTTTTCCCCCTCTGAAAAGGAAGTAATTATCTTGAATGTTTGAAAGTGTTTATATAACTTGAATCTCATATTACCAGTTTTAAAACATACTCTTATTTCACATAATGAGGATGTGTTCTTAATTTATATTTGCCTAGAGTCTTTTTTCCTTGGGTATTATTAAGTCCTCATTTTATGATATTATGGTCGATATCAACATGTCTTTCAAGAATTAGAAAATGAGTATTGTGTGTGAAATAGTGGCAAATGTTTTGTTTGTCACTTTGTTTTTAAAAACAACAATACTTATATTACACTAGAGGCCCGGTGCACGAAATTTGTGCATGGAGGGGGGTTGTCCCTCAGCCCAGCCTGTACCCTCTCCAATCTGGGACCCCTTGAGGGATGTTCGACTGCCCGTTTAGGCCCGATCCCACTGGTGGGATCGGGCCTAAACGGGCAGTCAGACATCCCTCTCACAATCCAGGACTGCTGGCTCCCAACTGCTTGCCTGCCTGCCTTCCTGATTGCCCTAACCACTTCTGCCTGCCAGCCTGATCACCCCCTAACCACTCCGCTGCCAGCCTGTTTGCCCCCAACTTCCCTCCTCTGCCAGCCTGGTCACCCCTAACTGCCCTCTCCTGCAGGGTTGATCACCTCCAACTGCCCTCCCTTGCAGGCCTGGTCCCTCTCAACTGCCCTCCCTTCCAGGCCTGATCCTTCTCAACTGCCCTCCCTTGCAGGCCGGGTGCCTCCCAACTGCCCTCTCCTGCTGGCCATCTTGTGGTGGCCATCTTGTGTCCACATGGGGGCAGGATCTTTGACCACATGGGGGCAGCTATATTGTGTGTTCCAGTGATGATCAATCTGCACATTACTCTTTTATTAGATCGGATAGAGGCCTGGTACAGGGATGGGGGCCAGCTGGTTTGCCCTGAAGGGTGTCCCTGATCAGGGTGGGGTTCCCTTGGGGCATGGGGTGGCCAGAGCAAGGGGCCTGTGGTGGTTTGCAGGCTGGCCACGCCCCCTGGCAACCCAAGCGGAGGCCCTGGTATCTGGAATTTATTCTCCTTCTATAATTGAAACTTTGTAGCCTGGAGCGGAGCCAAGCCTGGGGCTCCCTCCGCAGCCGGCAGCCATTTCTTTTGGGGTTATAATTGAAACTTTGTAGCCTTAAGCGGGTGAGCCTGGCCAGGGTGTGCGGAAAGCTTTGCTTCCCCTGTTGCCGGGAGCAAGCCTGGCCTGCTCTCTCAAGCTCCATTCTGCCGCCATTTCTGTTTGAATTTGTTTACCTTCTATAATTGCAACTTTGTAGCTTGAGTGGAGGCTTTGGCCTGGCAAGGGCAGGTGGAAAGCTTGGCTTCCTCTGTTACCTAGGAAACCTTGCTCTCTGTGGCTGTAGCCATCTTGGTTGGGTTAATTTGCATACTAGCTCTGATTGGATGGTGGGCATGGCTTGTGGGTGTGTCGGAGGTATGGTCAATTTGCATATTTGTCTATTATTAGGTAGGATAATAATTGAAACTGGTAAATATAGACATAACTGTAGACCAAATATGTATATATTTTAACCAACTTTGGGACTGAGACTTTTAAATGGGAAAAGTTATTTTCCAAGTATGACCAGTTGATCACTTTACTCACAGATTTTATGTAGAGAAATGTGAAACCTGAAATTATGTTTCCCATAGTGTTTTGCGCATATATTGCTACCTATATCATCTAAAATTCCTTATACTGTAAGTGTATCGTCATTTAAAAATTGCCCCATTTTGTGTTTCATGTCGTAGTCTTTTTCCAAGTTAAAAAATAATGTGGTTTTTGTAGCACTTGAATGCAGAAAGGTCTTACAAGTCCCAGATTTGTACCTTACATAAATCTCTTGTGAAGATGGAAGAGGAGCTTCAGAAGGTTCAGTTAGAAAAGGTGTCTGCCCTTGCAGACTTGTCTTCCACAAGGGAACTTTGTATTAAACTTGACTCAAGCAAAGAAATTCTTAATCGACAGCTGGTTGCCAAAGATCAAGAAATTGAAATGGTATGTAATGCATTAAAATTTTTTTCATATTTCTATTGCTATAAAGTTATTATAAGTTTAGAAAGCAAGTTTTTAAAAATATTACATCAAGCCATGTCTTTCATCTTTAGATTCTATTTTTAAGTCCAAGATATTAATTTGGCAGCTGTATTTGAACAATTCCAAGTACGAAACAGAAATCTTCCTTTGAGTATTTAATTTATATTTACTTTTAGCCAGAAGAATTATAAAACACATTTACATACCAGTCAGCTAAGATCACATGAGGTTGAGGTTTATCCAGCTAAATTATAACTTTAATGACATTCTTTTAAGATAAAGTTATTTACTAACTGAGCTCTTTTAAACTGTAATTCCGTTGATTTATCTACATGTCCCTGACATTGTGCTTGCTGCTGTGAATATGCTGTGACTGTAACGTGCAAAAGATACAGGCTCCTGCCCCCAAGGGCCTTTTAGTATTGACATATAAGTAATTTGGGATGAAATACTGGAGGTTTCAGACAGGGAGTTCCTATTCAGCCTGTGGCTGTCCAGAAGGAGTTCACAAGGAAGTACTAAGGAATGTAGAAGAGATGAGGCATTTCCTTCAGAGGAACAACATAGGGAATATATGGAGGAATTCTTCAGTGAATAGTAAGTAATTTTCAATGCCAGTGTAGCATGCCTGGGTGAAAATGGCTGGAGATGCATCTAGAGAGATAAATGGAGCCCAGATCCTAAAGGAATATATGTATACAAGTTGCATAGTGTAATTAAAGAATCAACAAATTTTGGTCATGTTTACATTTCTGTTATCATCAAATCCTATTGAAATTTTAGTTTTGTCAGTCTACTATTTACTAGGAGGATATGTTGCATTTGAGAATCATGTATCTAGCTGGATTCTGTAAGAATGCATTGTTAATATTTTATTAATGAAGTATATGCCAGTATTGTCAAACTCACCTTAAATTATTTTTTATTTCAGCAAGAACTTTTTTTTAGCAGGAACATTTTTTTTATCTTTTTCCATTCACTCTTTTTTAAAAAAAATTATTTTATTCTTTAAGCTATTACAAATATTAGTACATATGTCTCCTTTTTTTTCCCCCACTGACCTCCCCCTGGCCTCCCCTACCCCCAGTGTCTTGCATCTGTTGGTTGTGCTTATATGCATGCATACAAGTCCTTCAGTTGATCTCTTACCCCTCCCCCCCAACCCTCCCCAACAGCATTGACAGTCTGTTCAATCCTTCTTTGACTCTATTTCTGTTCAGCAGTTTGTAATGTTCTTTATTATCCATAAATGAGTGAGATCATGTGGTATTTATCTTTCACTGACTGGCTTATTTCACTTTGCATAATGCTCTCCATACCCATCCATGCTGTTGCAAATGGTAAGAATTCCTTCTTTTTTTACAGCAGTATAGTATTCCATTGTGTAGGTGTACCACAATTTTCTAATCCATTCATCTGCTGATGGGCATTTAGGCTGTTTCCAAATCTTAGCTATTGTAAATTAGCAAGAACATTTTAATGATGAAAATAACTCATGAATAGATATTCACTGTAAAAATTCAAATGCTAATTTGAATTAATTTTTTAAAATTTTTTCCTTAATTTTTTTTAAAAAACACTTTTTACCTGGCATTTTCAAATGGGAAAAATAATGCATATTATAATAACTGAAACACTTATTTTTTTAGTTTTCTTCCTCCCTCCCTCCCTCCTTCCTTCCTTCCCTCCCTCCCTCCCTCCCTCCCTCCCTCCCTCCCTCCCTCCCTCCCTCCCTCCCTTCCTTTTTTTTTAATAATAGCTATCCAAATGGGTGTTAAGTTGTCAGGCTAATTCTCATTGTATTTTAAAATGCTTCTGGCATACTATTTCTGCCTTGAAAATCTATACCTGTATAGATTTTCAGGGCAAGGACTATCTTATCTTTGTATTTCTTTAGCTATACTATGCATGTAGGGGCACAAATACTTTTTACAAAAATTTATTGGGGTGACATTGTTTATTAAAATTTTATAGGTTGATTTGCTTTCTGTATACTTTGAGAGCGTTTTTATCATAAATTCACACTGGATTTTATAAAATGCTTTTTATGCATCTCTTGATAAGATCATGTTGTTTTTATCCTTCATTTTATTTATGTGGTATATCACGTTTATTGATTTGCGGATATTGTACCAACCTTGCATTCCTAGGGTAACTCCCACTTGATGTTTTATGATTTTTTAGTATATTGATGAATTCAGTTTGCTAATATTTTGTTGAAGATTTTAGCATCTATGTTCATCAGGGATATTGGCCTATAATTTTCTTTTTGTTTTATCTTTATCTGCTTTTGGAATTAAGATCATTCTGGCCTCCTAAAATGAACTGGGGAATCTTCCCTTCTCATGAATTTTTTGTAATAGTTTGAAAAGGATAGGTGTTGCCCTAATCCCGTGGTCGGCAAACCACGGCTCGCGAGCCACATGCGGCTTTTTGGCCCCTTCAGTGTGGCTCTTCCACAAAATACCACGGCCTGGGTGAGTCTATTTTGAAGAAGTGGCGTTAGAAGAAGTTTAAGTTTAAAAAATTTGGCTCTCAAAAGAAATTTCAATCGTTGTACTGTTGGTATTTGGCTCTGTTGACTAATGAGTTTGCCGACCACTGCCCTAACCGGTTTGGCTCAGTGGATAGAGCGTTGGCCTGAAGACTCAAGGGTCCCAGGTTTGATTCTGGTCAAGGGCATGTACCTTGGTTGCGGGCACATAACCAGTAGGGAGTGTGCAGGAGGCAGCTGATCAATGTTTCTCTCTCGTCAGTGTTTCTAACTCTCTATCCCTCTCCCTTCCTCTCTGTAAAAAATCAATAAAATATATATTTTTAAAAAAGGATAGGTGTTATTTTTTATAAAATGTTTGGTAAAATTCACCCATGAAGGCATCTAGTTCAGGACTTTTGTTTGTTGGGAGTTTTTGATTATTGTTTCAATTTTGCTAGTTGTAATTTTGGAAGATTGTATGTTTTTAGGAATTTACCCATTTCATCCAGATTGTCCAACTTGTTGGCATATAGTTGTTCATAAAATTTTCTAACATTCCTTTGTATTTCTTTGGTGTTGTTCTCTTCTTTCATTTCTGATTTTATTGGGATCCTCTTTTTTTTTTCTTGTTAAGTCTGGTTAAAGGTTTGTCAATCTTATTTATTTTTTCAAAGAACCAGCTATTGGTTTCATTTATCTTTTATATTTTTTTTTACTCTATTTTGTTTCTTTCTGTTCTGAACCTTATATTCCCTTTGTTATACTCACTTTGCGCTTTGTTCATTGTTCTTTTTCAAGTTCCTTTAAGTGTAAATTTAGATTGTTTACTTAAGCTTTTTCTTGTTTCTTGAGACAGGCCTATAATGCTATGAATTTCTCTTTGGACTGCTTTCACTGTCCCATAGATTTTTAGTTGTTGTGTTCTTTTTCATTTGTTTCAAGGTATTTTTATTTATTTATTCCTAGATATCATTGTTAACCAATTGTTTAGTAACATGTTATTTATCTTCCATGTCTTTGTGTATTTTTGTTTATTTTCTTCTTGTGATTGATTTCTAGTTTCATACCACTGTGGTCAGACTAGATGCTTGCTATGAGTTTAATCTTCTTAAATCTATTGAGCCTTTTTTTTTGTGTACTACCATGTGGTCTACCCTTGAAAATGTTCCATATGTGCTTGAAAAGAATATATATTCTGTTGCTTTGTGGTGAAATGTTCTAAAGATACCAATTAAATCTATCTAATCTAGTGTCATTTAAGGTGTTTGTTTCCTTGTTGATTTTCTATCGGCAAAACTTACCCATTGTATTGTTAGATATCATTTTCTAGTCTAGGAACTTCTTTCTGTATCTACCTTCCCCTCCCCTAATAATTTAATTTTTATTAAATTCTTTGTTCTTAGTTTTATCTTTTCACATTTTACTTTTTAAGTGCATATATAATCCTATATAATAATATAGGATAATAGTGTCCAGGCAGCCATTCAACCAATCAAAGCTTAATATGCTAATGATATGCTAAGGCCACTCAACCCCTCGCTATGACATGCAATGACCACCAGGGGACAGACGCTTTGACCAGTAGGTGAGCTTGCTGCTGGGGTCTGGCTGATCCAGACTGAGCAAGATGGGCCAGACATGCCCTGGAGCCCTCCTGCGGTCCCTCCCTGGCTGGCCAACCTCCCGCGTCCCTCCCTGGCCCCTATCGTGCACCGGTGTAATCCCTTGGCCTGGCCTGTGCCCTCTCGCAATCTGGGACCCTCAGGGGATGCTGGAGAGCTGGTTTCAGCCCGATCCCGCAGGCCAGGCCAAGGGACCCCACTGGTGCATGAATTTGTGCATTGGGCCTCTAGTTTATTATAATGTGTATTATGATGTAATTGTAGAGGTGTTTTTAAAATAAATAGTAATCTCTGTTTTACTTCCTTTTGAAAAAACATTTGACTTAATGTATTCCAGGTTCAAGATAACCTTCAAAAAATGAAGCTTTCCACCGGTTTATGCAAGAGGGAATGTGTAATGACCTATCTTCCTTAACAATGGAGTGCAATGGCATTTAATAAGGTGTTAGGTGTTTGTAACTCACCTCAGTACAAAGTAGTAGTCACAGTATCACCATGTCAGTCTTGCAGAAATTTATAATAATAAAAGCATAATATGCTAATTAGACCAGATGTCCTTCTGGATGAAGCCAGGGCTGCGAGGGAAGCCCAGGTCCTGGGTGCCAGAGGGAAGCCAGTGCCCCGGCAGCCAGAGGAAGGAAGGCCTACTGTTGCACAAATTTTGTGCATCAGGCCTGTAGTATATAAATAAATATCAAAGTTGGAAATGGAAATTGTTTTTAGTTTGGGATTAATAACTCATTACTTATTAATGATTTTTCTGATAAAAGAGTTGGGGAAAGTGATACTGTGTATGTGTGTATATTTGGTAAGAAGGAGGGCATTATTTCTAATCAAGAAATTAAAAGGGCTTCTTAGTTTATAACATAATACAGAAATTTTATAAGTCTCTGATAATCAGTTAAGTGAATGAATGGGAGTAAGTATAGATATATTCCTCTTGTACAGATGGAGAATGAGTTAGATTCTGCTCATTCTGAAATAGAACTCCTCAGGAGTCAGATGACAAATGAGAGAATCTCCATACAGAATCTAGAAGCTTTGCTGGTGACCAATCAAGACAAAGAATATCAGTCTCAGATAGCACTTCAAGAAAAAGAATCTGAAATTCAGCTTCTTAAAGAACACCTTTGTTTGGCAGAAAATAAAATGTGAGTTGGTTAATGATATAATAACAAAGTCATATTTCTTAAATTTTTGGTACTTTATAGATTAGTAGAATTTTAAAACTGGAATTTATACAGTTTAATAAAGCATCCATAATCTGCCATTTATTAAACTAAAGACTAGAAATATTGTGATTTGCCTAAGATTTGGTACTTATTTACATTATATGTTTAGTTAAATTTATTTAAATTTAAGTTTGACCCTCTCTGTTGATTATTGCCAATATGCTTTGGCTATAATAGAATGTCGATCTAAAAATACTGAAATATTATAATCAGATTAGAAACAAAAACACTTTTGAAACCAGAAGTTGTTTTCTATTTATGGACCCACCCGATATTGCTAACTAACCTTTCCATTTGTCACACAGTATTTCCTTATGTACCTATCATTGTACATACTAAGTACCTGGAAGAACTCCTGCATTCACTAAATATTGAAGACTTCCCTTAGAGCATTGATTTTGGCTTTAGTTATTTTCCTTTTTATTGAATTTATTGGGGTGACGTGGTTAACAAAAATATACAGGTTTCAGGTGCATAATTCTATATCACATCATTTGTACTCTCTTGTGTCTTCACCACCCTAAGTCAAGTCTCTGTCAATCACCATTTATCCCCCGCTACTCTCTCCCACCTACCCCCACCACAGCCACCTCTCCCTGGCAGTCACCACACTGTTGTCCATGCGCATTGGGCTGCTGCTGCTTTTAGAATCCCTAGCACCATTAGCAGCGTACTCCATGACCCTGGCTGGAAGGTGGGTAGAAATGCCGGCCTGGATAGTGAATGTTCTATTATTACAATTGGTCACCTCTCACAAAAAGTTGATGGGGACTCTTAGCCCCTGTTCTTATCTATCTCATCTATAACACGTTTTCATCCAAACTCAACTCTGCCCTTCTGTCTGAGCTTGGGACCTAGGAAAGAATAGGAATCATGACTTCAGGAATCAGCTCATAGGAGCCCGACTAAGCAAAATCTGCAAAGACAAAGCCAGTTTTCTTCAGAAACTTTTCAGGTACAGCAGCTGTCATCGAGTCATTCTTTTTAGTCACTGCAGCTGGGTTGTTGTGGTACCTTCAGTGGGTTATGCAAAATCACTTTCTCAGGCTGGTAGGTGGAACTCTGCCTTAGTGAAGTATGCCCAAACTTTACCTTAAAGGGTACATTCTATTTTAGACTGACTGGTAAGTAATATCACTTAGAACTGGCAAACATGATCGACTTTTGTGTTCTTAGCCTCTAAGTTTAGATATTAGCAGACTAGAATGCAGTCCTGGGAGCAAGCAGAAAGGATAGAGCGTTCTGTACAAGCAGCATTCATCTCCGTCATTATCTTCCTAAAGCTAGTGTGCCTTGCTACAGGGGGTTTGTGGCATTGTTTAGTCCTAAAGAAGATCCTGTTAAATTGAAGAGAGAGTATACAGGTATATCAAATTTAATTGTAAGTATACATAAAACACTTGGTTAATTTAATATATAACAGATCATGTTAATCATGGTGCTAACAAATTCCAGTTTTGATTGGTTGTACAATTAATTTGCATGTAATACTTTGAAGTACTTTTATAAAAAATAATTTGCAGTAAATAGATAATCTAGATAACAGTATTCATGTAAACACAGGGAAACTGATATAGAGGAATTTTAACTGATTGACTGGGTGAGCTTAAGCTTTTCAAGTAGGCTACTTTGTGCATTTATTACATCTAAAATTGGCAACACATCCACAAAAATTACAATTTGGCTTGTATCTAGGAGAGAAAACCTTGTCAATATGGTTCAGTGGACCCTGGGCATCCTAGACATATTTTAAGTAATTCTTATGTTCGTTTACACAGGGCCATCCAGAGTAGAGATGTGGCCCAGTTCAGGAATGTTGTAACGCAACTGGAAGCTGATTTAGACATCACCAAAAGACAGCTAGGGACAGAGCGCTTTGAATGGTAAGCTCTGCAATATTGACCCTGAGAAGCATTGCTTCTTAGATAACAACAGGCAATCCCGTGATGGCTGAATTGATTTTTGGTTTTACCACAGTATTGGTAATGTCACTGGATATGAAGTTTAAAAACTTCTATTTTAAACTTTTTTACGTTAGGGAGAGAGCTGTGCAAGAACTTCGCCGCCAGAATTACTCCAGCAGTGCTTATCATTTGAGTCCTACAATAAAGCCAAACACAAAATGTCATTCACCGGAACGTGATCACCACCGATCTGACCGAGGCCTGGAGCGATCACTAGAAGAGTGAGTGGTTTAAGGATCCATTCTGTGGGGAGCATATAGCAGTATATAGAGTGAATATTTGAGTGTGTGAAGGAAACTCAGTAACAGTCTATCATTAGTAGTGCCATTTAAACATGAATAGTTATGGACATACAAAAATATTTTGATAGTTTTACATAAATATTCTAAAGTGAAAGATCTCTATTTTATCTATTTACATAAAATTTTAAAAATCTGATATTCTACTGATTTCTACACCAATTTTTATTAAAATTTAATTTATTAACCCTAATTAATAAAATACTATTTTTTTTGTTGTTCATGTTTTTTATTAACCCATATACAGTTCCTTGTCTTCTGGTTTGTTGAAGCAATAGGTCAGACAACATTTGCCACAACGATGTCTGTCAAAGTGGCTGGCCATAAAAACTCCAGCACCACGTTCTTCTCAAGGGCACTCCCGATGATTTACACGACATCAGTGTAGTTGCTCAATCCCAGAATGTCTCCAAAATGTTTCAGTTTCTCACCTATGTAACTACAATAAGCAGACCAAAACTTTTTTTAAAAGTTCAGGATCTGTTTTCAACTCTTCCTTCCTATACCCATATACTGCCTTAGTGCCCAAGTCTTGTGGGCATATATTGTGTTCATAAAATACTTGGATTAATTTTTTTTCTTTCTCTGTGGGTATCGTATGTATGTATTTGAAATAACATTAGATTTGTTTCGATTTGCTTTCGTTTTTCATTTTTTTCCTTTGATTTAGTTTAATTTTTGAGTTTGTAGATTAATATGCTTTTAAAAGTCAAAACTCTGTAAAGTAAAACTCAGCGTCACTCTCTCCTGTATACTTAAAAAAAAAGTTTTTATTGATTTTAGACAGGCATCAATGATGAAAATAATCTATCAGCTGCCTCTTGCACGCCCCCTACTGGGGATCCAGCCCACAACATGAGAATGTTCCCTGAGCAGGAATTGTAAATGGTTTGACACTCAATCTCTGAGCCACACTGGCCAGGCTCTCCTGTTTGCGTTCTATCCCATCCTTCCACTGAGAAGGGCTTTTTTTGTGTGTTGGTTTCATTTTCAATTTCTGGTGTTAATTGCATAGTGAATAGAGAATATTGTTTATAATATTTCTATTTTATGGAAACTACTGATGTATTCTTTATACTTACAATTTTTGTGAACAGTTCATGTGCACTTAACATATATTATTCTCAGGGTATAGTGTGTATATATATGTAGAAGATTTACCTTTTAATTTTCATTTAACTTTTATATTTTTTGCTTAATTTTTGTCCATTTAACCTGTTTTATAAGAATGGTGTTTTAAAATCTATTAGGCTGTTTTCTTATTGTATCTCCTATAGATTTTGTTTTATATAGGTAGCTTGTGGTTTTATTTGTTGCATAGATATTTTGAACTATCATATCTTCATTGTGGAGTATGATAGTTTTATGAAGTGTTCTTTTCTGACATTTAATTTCAGGAGGTCATTTATTTTGTTCGTTATTAGGGTTACAACTCCTGTTTTCTTATTGTCATTTGCTTGGTAAATCTTTGTCCAACTTTTTACTTTTTGCTTTTTTGAATCACTGCAATTTAAGTATCTCTTTTATATGTAATATGGATTTATGTTTTGCTTTATAAGCCATTTTTAAATGATTTTTCTAAAAAATAGATGAATTCAGCTTTACATTACTGAGAGGACTATTAAATTTGGTCTCAACTCTGACAATTGTTTTTTTATTTAAATATATTTTTATTGATATCAGAAAGGGAGAGGGAGAGATAGAAACATCAATGATGAGAGAGATTCATTGATCGGCTGCCCCTGCATGCCCCCTACTGGGGCTCGAGCATGTGACCCCAGGCATGTGCCCTTGATTGGAATTGAACCTGGGACCCTTCAGTCCACAGGCTGACACTCTGTCGGACTATCCACTGAGCCAAACCAGCTATGGCTTTAATTTAAAAAAAATATTTTTATTGATTTCAGAGAGGAAGGGAGAGGGAGAGAAACATTGATCAGCTGCTTCCTGCACGCCCCACACTGGGAATTGAGCCTACAACCACAGACATGGAATGTAACCATGACTTCCTGATTCATATGTTGATGCTCAACCACTGAGCAACACCAGATGAGAGACAAAGTTTATTACATGACATTTACTGTATTTCTCAATTTGTTTATTCTTCTTTGCTTTTAAACATTTGATATTCAGGAAGGTGTGTTTTATTAGAGTGGTTAACTTTCTGTTAATACTTCCAATAGTGTCCCTAATCCTTTTTCCTTTTTATTGAATTTATTGGGATGACATTGGTTAATAACATTATATAGGTGTTAGGTGTACAATTCATCTGTATATTGTATTGTGTGTTCACTACCCCAAGTCAAGTTTCCATCCATCACCATTTATGCCCGTATACCCTCTTCTATTTCCCTAAATCTCCCTACTTTTGTCTGTCCATAAGGGTTTTTTCTTTCTTTTTTAAATCCCTTCACCTTTTTCACCCAGTCCTGTAATCTCACTCTCCTCAGACTGTTTTTGTTCATTTATTTTGTTCATTACACATGATTGAAATCACATGGTACTTGTTTTCCTCTGACTGGCTTATTTCACTTAGCATAATGCTCTAATTCTTTTTTTACAGCTGAGGAGTATTCCACTGTGTAAATGTACCACAGCTTTTTATTCACTCATCCACTGATGGATATTTGGGCTGTTTCCAGATCTTGGCTATTATAAATAATGCTGCTATGAACATAGGGGTGAATATATTCTTTCTGATTTGTGTTTTGGGATTGCTGGGTCATAAGCCATTTCTATTTTAACTTTTTGAGGAAACTCCATAATTTTTTCCACAGTGGTGGCACCAATCTGCATCCCACAAAACAGTGCACAAGAGTTCCCTTTTCTCCACATCCCTACTGATTTATTGATAGCCATTCTGACAGGTGAGAGTTGATTATCTCACTGTGGGTTTAATTTGAATTTCTTTGATGATTAACGATGTTGAGCATCGTTTCATGTCTATTGGTCATTTGTATGTCCTCATTGGTGAACATGTTCTCCCATTCAGTGGGCTGTCTTTTCATTTTATTGGTTTCCTTTGCTGTGCAAAATCTTTTTAGCTTGAATAGCCCCATTTTTTTATTTTGTTTCCCTTGCCTAAGAAGTTATATATATATGTATATGTATATATATATATATATTATATATATATATACATATATATATAAAATGTATATATATGTATATATATATAATGTATATATGTATATATGGTTGCTAAGAGAAATAACTGATATTTTACTGCCTATGGTTCCTTCTATTTTTTATGGTTTTGAGTCTTAAATATGTCTTTAATCCATTTTGAGTTTATTCTTATATATGGTGTAAAAGGCGGTCTAATATTTTTTGCATGCATCTGTCCAGTTTCCCAGCACCATTTATTGAAGAGACTAATTTTTGTCATAGGTTAACTGACTATATATGACTATATCATATATATATATATATGATGTGGGCTTATTTTGGGGATCTCTATTCTGTTCATTGATATATGTGTCAGTTTTTTAAAGCCTTATCTTTTGATATCTGGTAGCATGATACCTCCAACTTTGCTCTTCTTAAGATTGCATTGGTTTTTTGTTATTCCATATAAATTTTAAGATTATTTTTTCTAGTTCTCTGAAAAAAATATGCCATTGGTATTTTGATAGGGAATACATTGCTTTTGGTATTATAGATATTTTTAAAATGTTTATTCTTTCTATCCATAAGCATGGTATATGCTTCATTTATTTGTACCATTGTCAATTTCTCTCTTGAGTATCTTAAAATTTTTTTTTAGTACAAAACTCCTTGGTTAAACTTATTTCAATTGTTTTCTTTTTTTAAAAAAAAATTATTTTTGAAAGTATTACAGATGTCCCCTTTGTTCTTTTTCCCATTGACACCCTCCCACCTTTCACCACACTACTGTCTTTGTCCATGGGCTAGGAACATAAATCCTTTGGTTAATCTCTTCTCACCCATCCACCCAACCCTGCCTTCCCACTGAGGTTCAACAGTCTGTTCTATGTCTTTGTTGTTAATCCTCACTTGATATTTTTAGGAAGAGTGAAATGGAGAGAGACATCCATTGGTTGCCTCCTGCACGTACCGGACCAGGGCTGGGGAACCTGCAACCAAGGTGCCTGCCCTTAACTGGAATCGAACCCTGGACCCTTCAGTCCACAGGCTGAAGCTTTATCCACTGAGTCAAACTAGGGCAATGCTTCTATGTCTGTGGATCTATTTTTAAAAAATATATTTTATTGATTTTTTACAGAGAGGAAGGGATAGAGAGCCAGAAACATCGATCAGCTGCCTCCTGCACACCTCCCACTGCGGATGTGCCCGCAACCCAGGTACATGCCCTTGACCAGAATTGAACCTGGGACCTTTCAGTCCGCAGGCCGACACTCCATCCACTGAGCCAAACCGGTCAGGGCTGTGGATCTATTTTGTTCTTTAGATTCCACATATGAAAGATTAAATTTAATCTTGGCCACTACTCACTTTAGAAAATAGGGTATACCTAGAGTCGGAAAAGGCTCATCATGGTCCATGATTTGCTGTAGAACCTAAACTTAAAATTCTTTAAAAATTTCTTAACAGCTATAATACCTCAAGCAATCCTGCACTGATTACTTTTGTTGCAGTGATATTAAAAGCAGCTGAAAATAATTTTAGTCAAGAAATGTAATTTGGATGGTACACTAATTATAGCACATTTTAAAAACAAAAGTGACACAAAAGTACTTCAAGAGTGAGAAGGACCAATAAATTAGAAGAAACATGTTTAATTTACCCCTTTTGTTCCTCTGCGAAGACATTTGTACACACAGGTGCAAATTACTGCAATGCCAACAACTATAAGAAACCAGAAAACAAATGACATGTAACTCGCAAAAATAATTTCTAAGATTCAAATTCTAGCAAAAGAAATTACTGTCAGCTACATTTCAGTGGTCAGAAATACTATAATTAAGCGCATATACATTCATAATTCCATCTGGACTCTTCCCTATCTAAATGCAATTCCCTGGAGTCACTTAAATAGTCCACAGTAAATCAGAACAGTGTCCTGTTTAGTTTAGAAAATTACCTGAAGAACACTTGAGATTAAAAGTCATATAGCTAATTTTGAAAAATTATTTATGGTTATTAAATGGACATACAGAATATAAATGAATGTACAGTCACCTGCAAAAGGTGCATATCATATGAAAGGTCAGTTTTTTTCTACACTGGTTTGCTTAATTTCAAGCTATAAACATTAGAGAAACTACAAAGTCATGAGAAAAGAATGCACTTCTTCACAGTAATATTAAGTGGTATTCAAGTTTGAGATACTTACGTATAGTAAGAATAATTAGAGCAATGATTCCTGGATCTGAGAAGAAATGAAAAGTAGTTTTAAAGATATTGAGCATGTATGGGTCCCAGGTAGCAGTTGCATTTTACTTTTGATCTGATCATCTAAAAAGTATCATTCTAGTTTTAGCATGACTACTAGTACATTCAGATCATTTTGATTACAGAACACTTCTAATCCAGCTATAGGATGTGTCTTGTGAAACTCTTAATAGGAACCTCACTTGTCATTGTTATTTAGTGAAGGTTAATAGGACAACTAGAATTCACAAGATTAGAGAAAATTACGTACATGTGTCTGCACATACTATTGCTATAAAAGTCAATTATTACTAATCATTTTTGACATATTTTCCCTAACCTGAAATAATTGGAACATAATAGATTTATGTAGGACTCTAAGGTCTCATGATAAAGAATTATTAATAAATACCTAATTCGAAAATCTCTTCAATTGGTGGTGATTCAAGAGGTTTGGGATATCCTAGAAAAAAATGGAAATAAGTTAAAGACTAAATAAGGCTTAAAGATCTATAACTTCATTGATTTCTTTGCATTTGTATAAAAGTGCTTATAATTTCCTTATAAATTGTTAGTTTTTCATTAAAGATAGAATTATAAAATATTCAAAGTTTATACTAAATTTCAGCAAACTTTTCCCTGTGCACTGACATTTCCTGTGACAATATTGTGTGGAATAGCAAGCAAATTTATCATTATTGTATTCTCAAATTTGCCTTGAATGAAAAATGATTCTACCTAAAATTTTTAGAGGAGGGATTAAAATTTAGAAGTTGATTTGGAATAGAAGCATTCTTTAAATATAATAAAGGCCACTTATTTAAAAAAAACCACACACCCATAGTTAGTATTTCACCATTGACTGTGATGCTAACAGTTTTCTCTGTAAGATCTAGAACAAGATAGAATGCCGACATTTGTCACTACTCCTCAACATAATATTGGAAGTTTGGGTCAGAGTAACTAGTTAAAAAATAAAAATTATGTCATCTCTTTATAGATGACATGATCTTTTATGTAAAAAACTCTAAAAATTACATACCCACAAGCTGATAAAACTAATAAATGAATTTGGCAAAATGGTAGGCTATAAAATCAACATGCAAAAATCAGTTGCATTTATATACACTAAAATGATTTCTTGGATGTGGCACTAAAAGCATAGGCAACAAATAAAAAATAAACTGGGTGTCATTAAAATTAAAATCTTTTGTGCATCAAAAAACACTATCAATAGTGAAAAGGCAACCCACAGAATGGAAGAAAACACCTTTAAATCATATACTTGAGAAGGGATTAATTTCCAAAATACATAATGAGCTCCTAAATATCAATAAAAAAAATCCCAACCCAGTTCAAAAATGAGCAAAGGACTTTAATGACATTTCTCCACAGAATGGGGAATAAGTGCACAAAAAGATGTCTACACATCACTAATCAAGGGGAAATGCAAATGAAATCCTCAATGAGATGCTACTTCACATATTTTACCTACCAGGTATTAGGATGGCTATTATCAAAAAACAGAAAAGAACATGTATTGACAAAGAGGTAGAGACTTTAGAACCTTTGTGCATTGCTGATGGGGATGTAAAATGGTGCAGCTTCTGTGGAGGTACGGTTCCATAAAATGAAACAATTATCATAAAGCCCAGCAATTCTACTCCTAGCCAGCCATGCCCTCAAAATTGAAAACAGGGACTCACGCAGATACTTGAATGCCAATATTTAGGAAAGAATACTCAGAATAGCTAGGAGGTAGAAACATCCCAAGTATCCATTAACAGATGAATGGGTAAACAAAATATGGTATGTATAAACAATGTAATATTTTCAGCCACAAAAAAAAGTGCAGATATATGCTACTCTTAGATGGATGAACTTGAAAATGTTATGCCCTATGAAATCAGTGATACAGAAAAGACAAATGTAAAATTCCACTTATGAGTTACCTAGCATGTCAAGTTCATAGACACAGAAATTAGAAGTTACTGGGCAGGGAGGAGGGATATGAATGGAGAGTTACTGTTTAATGGGTCTAAAGTTTTAGTTTGGAAAGATGAAAAATTTGGGAGATAGTAGTGATGATTGCCCAACAATGTGCATGTATTTAATCCCACTGAATTGTACAATTAGAATGGCTGAAATGGTAAAAATAAATAAAAGTTGATCTGGAAAAAATCAACATAACAGTAGCCTGCACACTTCTAAACAGGCAGCGTTCTGCCAGATATTAAACCATATTATAGTCCTACATTAAAAAAAACACAAGTTGATGTTAGTACAGGAATAGACAGAGTTAAGGGAACAGAAAGGAGGCTAGAACACCAATGAGTTTAGTACATGATAAAACAGTTGGAGAGAAGACAATTTATTCCATAGATGGTGATACTTAGCCACTGATTTAGGGTGGGTAGAGTGGAGAACATAATCTAATTCCACATTCCATAATGAATTTCAGATATACCAATGATTTAAATGCAATCAGATAGATACATGGTTAAAATGCTTATATAATTTGAAGACTTAAAGTTTTTATAAGAAAGAAAACACAGGTATTAGGGAAAAGATCAATACATTCAACTGCCTATTAATGTAAAATTTCTGTACATATAATGGACTATTATAGGAGAATAGTTATTTAAAATATGGTAAAAAAAGTTGTCATTAAAAAAGGATGGGAATAAATCTAAATACAATCCCAATCTAAGATAGTAAGTTTAAAATGTGTGAGTTTTAGAAAAATATGAACAATGTAATTCTATTTCTGGTTAAGAAAAATAATGCCCAAATATGTATAATATCATATAAGGATATGATGTATCCTTATACATCAGAAATGAATAAAAATATATCTAAATTACTAACAATGACAATGAACAATGATGAACTAGAGAAAGAGAACTAATTTTTTGCTCTGTATCCTTTTGTAATGTTTGAAAATATACAAAATACATTTGTATATTACTCATGTAACAAAAGATATAAAAAGGAATCTAGATCCAATAGTATAGTATAAAAACCTTAAAAGAAAAAGAACTAGCAAAATTAAGGTTAAAAAAACCTGGAAAAATATTCACTATATATTAAAAGGTCTTTAATTTGTAATGAGCTCTCACAATCAACAACAACAAAAAAACATTTTAGAAACCTAACAGAAAACTGAGCAAAGGCCATGAATAAATAAATATAGACAAAAAAGGTTCAGCCTCATTAATAATTAAAGAAATGCAAATTAAAAGAAGATAATACTTTTCATCAGCAGCATACAAAGTTCTTAACAATAGAAGTAGAATAAAGAGTTACTGAACCTGGATATCTTGAAACTGGAGGTTTGGTTGGATGAGTAGGCTTGAAACCTGGAAAAATAAATTTTATTCCATTCATCAGTTATCAATAAAAATATGGATTTGATTTTTTAAATTCTCACCTGGGGATATTTTTCCATTGATTTCCAGAGAGAGTGAAAGGGAATGAGGATGCAATTTTATATATCAATCCACACCAAAACCATCTCTTCCCCACTCCCCAACCTCATAGCACTCAATTAAGAAACTCAAGGAGGCTAACCAGGTGCCAGACATATTATAAAAAGGTGTTCAAATTACCATGTTAACATGTATAATTCCCCTCAATTCTTTAAAGTCTTAGGACAACAGAAAATAACCAAATTAGAAGCCAATGATTGAGATTTGTATTCAATACCCTCTTTAAACAATGGGAAATTAAAGTCCACAGAAATGATGTTCCATGAGTAAGTGGAACCAAATTAGGGCCCTGCGTGAGGTCAGCTCAGGCTAATGCTCTTCCCACTATTCCTATTGTCTCTTGCTTTTCTTGAAACCAAAGAGAAGCCAGAGAAAGCAGCACTGAAATCAGGAAGACAACTCCTTCCAGCGCATGAAAATAATCTCTCAAGTCTTAGGCTGAGTGGTTGATGAGTAGTCCACACAACAAGTCCTCCATTTCATTTCTATGCATAATGACTTTTCCTGCCTTTAAGTTGGTATGAAATTTAGTTTGTTATCAAAGAAATGCCCAGTAAAGAGAAAAAGAATTGTATGAGGTAGTATAAACACCAGTCTTGTTCTAGAGACAGCAGAAATGTCCCAGTTCAAACTGTACTGTCTAAAAAGAACTTGCAGTCTGGGAATGACACACAGTCCTGGACCAGGAAGATACCTTTAAATGTGGCAAATGAATCAAAATGGCAAAGTTAGCCCAGCTGCGGTGGTTCAGTGGTTGAACGTCGACCTATGAACCAGGAGGTCACGGTTCGATTCCGGTCAGGGCACATGCCCGGGTTGCAGGCTCGGTCCCCAGTGTGGAGCATGCAGGAGGCAGCCGATTAGTGATTCTGTCTCATCACTGATGTTTCTATCTCTTTCTCCCTCTCCCTTCCTCTCTGAAATCAATAAAAATATATTAAAAATAAAATAGCAAAATTGGTGACATCAAAACCATACATGTTAGAAAACAAATGCCACAAATCTTCCTCTTCACTAGTATCAATTAAGTCACATATGAGCTTCCTTTAAGAGGCTACCAAATGCCAGGCATTATGCTAAGTGGTTTAAGTGCAACCAGTTTAAGCTCTATTATCACCCAGTTAGGGAGGCATTAAGTTGTTTTACATGTAAGCAAATACATTTGAAGTTTAAATAACTTGCCCAAGTATACATACCCGTTTATATCTGTGGACTATGGCAAATAATTTTAGAATCAGTAAAAATAATAATCAAAATGGCTATAAATATGTTCTTCCTCCTTTTATTACTAAAAGTGATGAATGAGTGTTAATAACATGAATTAAAATTATTTTTGTAAAATATGAGGATGTTAGTAAATATGACTTAAAATAGGCTTTGACATTGAAAAACATAACAATGTAGGATCAATCAATTGAAAATTATCACTTTTCATTTATATAAATAACTAGAGGCCCGGTGCATGAAATTCGTGCACGGGGGGTGAGGGGGGGGTAGGGGGGTGGTGTCCCTCAGCCCAGCCTGTACCCTCTCCAATCTGGGACCCCGGATCGGGCCTAAACGGGCAGTCGGACATCCCTCTCACAATCCAGGACTGCTGGCTCCCAACTGCTCGCCTGCCTGATTGCCCTAACTGCTTCTGCCTGCCAGCCTGATCACCCCCTAACTACCTTCCCTTGCCAGCCTGGTCGCCCCCAACTGCCCTCCCCTGCAGTTCTGGTCCCCTCCAACTGCCCTCTCCTGTAGGCCTGGTTACCCCCAACTGCCCTCCCCTGCAGACCTGGTCCCTCCCAACTGCCCTCCCCTGCAGGCCTGGTTCCCCCCAACTGCCCTCCCCTGCTGGCCATCTTGTATCCACATGGGGGCAGCCATCTTTGACCACATGGGGAGGCCATCTTGTGTGGAGTGATGGTCAATTTGCATATTACTCTTTTATTAGATAGGATGACTTCCATTCTTATTTAGGTAAAAATTCCCATGATTCATTCAATTTATCCTGAAAAAATGGTTACTAAACATTTTTATACATAAAAATACAAACATTACCTATGTGATGTACAGAATGTGCTAAGAACCCTATGAACACATACAAAATCACAACAGCAAAAGTCTATATGAACTTTATGTCATACATCTATCATGGATATGAATACAAGATAATTACCAACATTGCTTCTTTTCAATGACTGTGTATCACTGATATTTAATGTCAAAGAAATAAAACCTTAAAAAGGAAAGAAAAGATATAATGTGTACCTTTAATACATGTGGGCATCTCAGGCTCCCAAGTACTGTTTCCACCACAGAACACTGGGTTGCTGCCATTAAGGTAGAAACCCTTCAGGCATTTAAATGCAACCTCATCTTTGTAGAAAAATTTTTCTTTCATTTCTGACAATGGTTTTCCATATTTGAGTACTGGCGGTTCACACAGTACCACTAAGAAGTAAAGAAATTTCAGAATTAATAGAAAGTTGCTTTAACCCAGTGCCAGAAAAGGTAGTGCAAAGTAGAAATTCCCAGTGGAAAGAGAAGGAATGAAAGACAAGATGCTAATTTTTTAAAAAAGACTTTTTTTTTTTTATGTGCCCTGGCCAGTGTGGCTAAGTTGGTTGAACATTGTCCTATCCACCAAAAGGTCGCTGGCGTGATTCTGGTCAGGGCACATACCCAGGTTGTGGGTTCTATTTCCAGTCAGAGTATGAACCGGAGGCAGCTGATCGATGTTTCTTTCTGTCTCCTCCCGCCCCCTCTAAAATCAATAAAAAATATTTTTAAAATCTAACTTTTTCCACCTAGAACTAACATTCATTATATTTTTTGTTTCATACATTTTTTTCTACTGCAAATTTGAGAAAATCTACCAGGTACAAATTCTGGGCAATTTCAAATGCCACTTCTGAAACTCATTAGCTCTAAAGATTTTTTAAAAACTTCATGCTAATGCTGATATTGATACCCTGTCTGTTTAAAAAGGCTGGAAAGACTCTCGTGAAAAGAAAATAGTTGAGCTGAAATTTAAAAGTTGAAAAGAAGCTAGCCATGCAAAGATATGCAAAGAAAATGTTCTCAGGTGTCAACAACACATATGAACTGGGATGTTCAAGGAACAGAAAAGCCAATGGAATTAGGGCCATGTTTTCCAAACATTTTAGACTGAAACCTAGAGATAAAAAAAACTAATTTTAGGTTGTAGACCATTACATAAACACACAGGGCTGAGATAAAGTTGAAAGTTAAAACTTAGACTTGTTTTTATGTCAGACATTTAAAAAGGTGGTTAGTGGCATCTCTTTGTGGTTTTTTAATTACATTTTTGTAATTACTAATGATATTGAACAAATTTTCATTTACTTTTTTGTCATTTGTATTTCCTGTTTGGTGAAATAGGTATATTCAAATCTTTTGCCTATTTTTAAAATTGATATTCTTATTGAGCTTTGAGAGTTCTTTATATATTGTAGACAAAAGTTCATTATCAGATGTGTGCTTTGCAAATATTTTCTATTTATTGCTTTGTTTTCATTCTCTTTGTCTTTTGTAGACCAGTGGTTTTGAGTTTGGAACACCCAATTTGTTAAAATTTTGACAAGAATCATGCTTTATGGGCTGTATTTAAGAATTTTTTGGCTAGGTCACAAATATTTCCTAAGTTTTCTTGTAAAAGTCTTATTGTTTCAGGTTTTACGTGTAAGTCTATGACCCATTTTGAGTAAATGTTTGGGAATAGTGCTTACATAGGTTCTGGTTCTTTTTTTCCTCCCTTATAGAAGCCAAACTGTGCCTGTGTCATTTTTGAAAAGAGGATCATTTTACCACTGATTTGTTTGCATATCTGAGGTGAAACTCAACTGGACATATTTGCAAGGTTCTAATTCTGGACTCACTATTCTGTCCAATGTCCTATATGGCTATATACCTTATAGTCTACTTTACATAGACTCTTGATATCAGGTAGAGTGCATCCTTCAATTACGTTCAAAATGGTTTTGACTATTCTAGTTCTTTTGTCATTCCATATAAATTTTAGAATCAGTTTATCAATTTACAAAAAGTTCTGCTTGGCTTTTTATCAGGATTGTGCTGAATTTATACATCAAAGACAGAAATTAATGTCTTTATTATGCTGAGTCTTCTAATAAATGTCAGTTTATCAATTTACAAAAAGTTCTGCTTGGCTTTTTATCAGGATTGTGCTGAATTTATACATCAAAGACAGAAAATTAATGTCTTTATTATGCTGAGTCTTCTAATAAATGTCAGTTTATCAATTTACAAAAAGTTCTGCTTGGCTTTTTATCAGGATTGTGCTGAATTTATACATCAAAGACAGAAAATTAATGTCTTTATTATGCTGAGTCTTCTAATAAATGACCAACGTATGTCCCTTCATATATTAAGGTCCTTCTTAATTTCCTTTATTAGTGCTTAGAAGTTTTTAGCATTCAAATCTTTTCACATATATTGATAGATTTATGCACAAGTATTTTGGAGGTGTTCTAAACAGCAATTTTAAAATTTCAATTTATACTGGCTGTTAGAATTACATAGACATGTATTTGATTTCTACAGCTTGATCTTTTATTTCAAAACCTAGCTAAAACTAATGTCTTTGGAAGTGTCTACACAGACAATGTCATAAGTTTAGAGACTATTTTATTGCTTCCTTTCATACATATAGCCTATTTCTTTGTTGCCTTGTTGTAGGACCTCCAGTACGATGCTGAATAGAGTGGTGAGAGTGAATATACTTCCCTTGTTCCCACCTTGGGAGGAAATAAATTAGTTTTTACCATTAAAATTAATGTAATCTCTTTATAAATGCCTTTTATCCAGCTGAGATTCCTAATTTGCTTAGAAGTCTTATCATGAAAAGATGATGAGTTCTGTCAATTGCTTTTTGGGGGCATCTAATAAGATGATCATATGTTGTTTTCTTCTTTGCAGTCTCTTGATATTATAAATTACATTAATTTTTTTAATTTGGACCAACCTTCCATTTATGGGATAAATCTTAATAGGTTATGATGCATTATTAGCATTATATATGATAGGATTTAATATTTTGTTTAGAAGTTTGGGTTTGATATTTATTAAGGATATTGTTTATAATTTTCTTGCAAAGTCTTTGTCTGGTTTTGGTATCACACTAATGTTGTCCTTATGAAATAAGTTGAGAAGTATTCCCTTCTCTTACATTTCTTGAAGAGTTTGTGTAGAGGTGCTATTGTCTATTCCTAAAATGTTTAGAATTCCCCAGGTAGGCCATCTGGGTCTGCAGTTCTCCTTGAGGGAAAGTTTTAACTCTCTTTCTTTAATAAATATAGGACTATATGGGTTACCTACATCTTCCAGTAGTCTTGGTATTTTGTGTCTTAAAAAAAATTTTTTTTTAATTATAGGACCACCTTGTTGGGCTACTATCATTCTACTAACAAGAAAACTAAGCCTTAGAGAAATAAACTTAGCCAACTAAGTGGCAAAGCAGGGTTTAGAAGTGACAAAGTCCTTTTTTAAAAAAATATGGTCCCATGTTTAAAAGTGTTTTACTGAAAATTTTGGGTGAAGATTCAAGGTCAATCTTATTGCACTCAGTATTTTCTTTGCACCCACCCCTCCACTCATTCTCCTCTCCTTTGGCAACCATTACCTGTTTTCTGTATCTGTGTCTCTGTTTCTGTTTGTTAATTTGTTTTGTTGTTTTAGATTCCACATATAAGTAAAATCATATAGTTGTCTTTTTGATTTCACTTATATAATATCCTTTATGTCCACCCATGTTGTCTCCAATGGCAAGATTTCATTCCTGTTTATTGTTAAGTAATACTCCATTGTATATGTGTTTGTGTGTATCACATTTTCTTTATCCATTCATCTATCAGTGGACATCAGTAATTTGTATCTTTCTAGGAATTTGTCCATTTCATTTAAGTGGTCAAATTTATAGGCATAATGTTTTCTGTAATATTCACTTATTATACATTATTCCTTACATTTACAGGATATTCAGTGTTGTCTCATTCTTTTTTAAAAATATATGTTTTTATTGATTTTTAGAGAAGAGAGGAAGGGTAGGGATAGAGAAATAGAAACACTGATGATTGATTGGCTGCCTCCTGCACGCCCTCTACTGGGGTTTGAGCCTGCAACCCAAGCATGTGCCCTGAGAATCACACTGGTGACCTCTTGGTTCCTGGGTTAATGTTCAACCACTGAGCCATGCCAGCTGGGTTCATTCTTGCTATTGATAATAAATAAATATCATCCTTTTGTCATTCTAGCTGTAGTTATATCTATTTTATCAATCTTCTCCAAGAAGCAGGAGTTAGTTTCATTGAATTTTTTGCACTATTATCTTTTCAATTTCATTGATTTTTAGCTTTATTATTCTGTTACCTCGTTTTGAATTTACTCCCTAGCGCCTTAAACACCGTTTTTAAAAAATGTGTGTACAGAGTTTATCATTGTTTTCAGTAAGATAGTTGGTCTTTTACAATTTACTCCACCATTACCTATTGCAATATATCTCAGATATTTTAATATAAAAAGGATTTTCTTATTTTTAAGACAGTGCGTGTTAAGTTTTTGGTCCTTCCAAGCATGTACACAGTAGTTCACATTGTATAAACCGAAGTGCCAAGAACATGTTGGAGGTGGGGACTCCTACAACTAGAATTATTTTTGTTTCAATTTGTGATAAATTAAAAGTCAATTTAACAGGAGGAAGAAGCACATATGACTCTTTGTTTACTTATAGGTAAGACTATCTACAAAGTGTTTCTACTGTATTTACAAATGAAGAAGGAAATAAATGGAAATATCATTACCTTTACATTGAGGAGGGTCACTACTCCATTTGCCAGGCCCAGAACAAGTAAGCTTGCGCTCTCCAACAAGTGAATACTCCTGAGGTCCATTTGAAGGGTCACAAGTATAACTCACTACTTCATTAAATTCAAATTCAACCCTCCAGTCATTCGTGTGCTTTCCATTAGCTATTTCTCCAGGTGCTTCACACAAAATCTCTACAAAAGACAGAGAGAAAGAAAAAGAGGAAAATGAAAGATTAAGACAACATTTAGTAAAACCAATTCAATAAATTCATTAACATATGATTTTTATAGTCTAATGGTGAATCTAATACCCATTTAGAATGTTTGTGTGAGAAAATGTTATTACCCCAAAGTCAAACCATGTAGAAATGAACCTTCAAAAGAAAACTGATTTTCTTAAATACCTAAATGAAATACCGGTATTTATCTATAAGGCTAGGCTAAGTTTTGTTCTAGTCATTATAAAATTTGCTGAAAATTTGAGAAAATATGCATGTGATTAAAGATTCAGTGATATTAAGAAATGCTTTATAATTTATAAATATTTGCTAAGTCATTGGTTCACAATTATACTAAGATATGTCTCTTTTTTCATTTTAAACCTTATGAGTACAGTGAAATATTCCAGAAGCTACATATTGAGATATTTCACAACAGATTGAATCTAAGTGTCTTCCTTTAAGCCAGATTTTGAAGAGATTTATAAAAGTGTAAAACAATGCTACCATTCTCACTATTTGTTTTCGGACTTTTTAAAATTTATAAAAAATACTTTAACATGCATTGACTTTACTATTTTTTTTTTAATTTATATTAATGAATAATTATTTTAGAAACTTGTTTTCATTCCAATATAATAAATATCAATAGACCTAAACCACATAAAGTGAAGTTCTTTGGAATCTTGGTTAATTGAAAACATAAAGGGCAAGAATGTGGAGAAAAGGGAGCCCTCTTACACTGTTGGTGAGATTGTAAATTGGTGCAGCCACTATCGGAAACAGTTGTGAGGATCCTCAAAATAATAAAAACATAAGGACAATTTGACCCAGCCATTCCACTTGTTGGCATTTATCAGAAGAAAACAAAAACACTAATTCAAAAAGATATATACATATATACACCCCTAGGTTCATTGCAGCATTATTTATAACTAGAGGCCCGGTGCATGAAATTCGTGTGTGGGGGGGGTGCGGGGGTGGTGGTGGTGGTATCCCTCAGCCCAGCCTGCACCCTCTCCAACCTGGGACCCCTTTAGGGATGTCTGACTGCCCGTTTAGGACCTCACAATCCAGAACTGCTGGCTCCCAACCACTTGTCTGCATGCCTGCCTGATTGCCCCTAACCGCTTCTGCCTGCCAGCCTGATCACCCGCTAACCACTCCCCTGCCAGCCTGATCAATGCCTAACTGCTCCCCTACCAGCCCGATTAGCCCTAACTGCCCTCCCATGCCGGCCTGGTCACCCCTAACTGTCCTCCCCTGCGAGCCTGGTAACTCCTAACTGCCTTCCTTTGCCAGCCTGGTTGCTCCTAACTGCCCTCCCCTGCCAGGCTGGTCGCCCCCAACTGCCCTCCCCTGCAGGCCAGGTCACCCCTAACTTCCCTCCCCTGCCGGCACGGTTGCCCGCAACTTCCCTCCCTTGCAGGCCTGGTCCCCCCCAATTGCCCTCCCCTGCAGGCCTGGTTGCCCCCAACTGCCCTTCCCTGCAGGCCTGATCCCCCACAACTGCCCTCCCATGCAGGCCTGGTCCCCCCCAATTGCCCTCCCCTGCAGGCCTGGTTGCCCCCAACTGCCCTTCCCTGCAGGCCTGATCCCCCACAACTGCCCTCCCATGCAGGCCTGGTCCCCCACAAACTGCCCTCCCATGCAGGCCTGGTTCCCCACAACTGCCCTCCCCTGCCGGCCTGGTCACCCCTAACTGCCCTCCCCTGCTGGCCTGGTTGCCCCCAACTACCCTCCCCTGCAGGCCTTGTCCCTCTTCTGCCTGTCCGGTTGCCCCTAACTGCCCTCTCCTGCTGGCCTGGTTGCCCCTAACTGCCCTCCCCTGCTGGCCTGGTTGCCCCCAACTACCCTCCCCTGCAGGCCTTGTCCCTCTTCTGCCTGTCCGGTTGCCCCTAACTGCCCTCTCCTGCTGGCCTGGTTGCCCCTAACTGCCCTCCCCTGCAGGCCTGGGTCCCCCAGCCCCAACTGTCCTCCCTTGCAGGCCTGGTCTCTCCCAACTGCCCTCCCCTGCCGGACTGATCGCCCACAACTGCCCTCCCCTGCTGGCCATCTTGTGGTGGCCATCTTGTGTCCACATGGGGCGGCCATCTTTGACCACATGGGAGCAGCCATCTTGTGTGTTGGAGTGATGGTCAATTTGCATATTACTCTTTTATTAGATAGGATAGCCAAGTTTTAGAAATAACCTAAGTGTCCATCAATAGAGGAATGGATTAAAAAGGTGTGAGACACATATCTATCTACCTATCTATATACACACATATATATATGTATACACTTATATAATATACAAATATACATCCATATACAATGGAATATTATCAGACATAAAAAAAGAATGAAATCTTGTCATTGCCAATAACATTGATGGACTTAGACGGTATTATACTAAATGAAATAAGTCAGAAAGAGAAAGCAAATACCACATGATTTCAATTACATGTGGAATCTAAAATAAACCGAATAGGAATAGACTCACAGATACAGAGAACAAACTGATGGTTGCAGAGTAAAGGGGGCTGGGAGGATGGGTAAATAAGGAGAAGGGGAATAAGAGGTATAGACTTTCAGTTATAAAATAAATCAATGCCAGGCCAGTGTGGCTCAGAGGCTGAGATTTGATCCATGAACCAGGAAGTAATGGTTCAATTCCAGATCAGGACACATGCCCAGGTTGCAGGCTTGGTCCTCAGTATGGGGTATGCAGTGGGCAGCTGATCAGTGATTCTCTTTCGTCACTGATGTTTCTCTCTCTCTCTCCCTCCCTTCCTCTATCTGATATCAATAAAAATATATTTTAAAAAATGAATCAAGTCACCAGGATGTAATGTACAGCACAGGGAATCTATAATAATAAAAGTGTAATATGCTAATTAGACCAGATGTCCTTCCGAACAAAGCAGGGGCTGCGAGGGAAGCCCGGGTCCCGGGTGCCAGAGAGAAGCTGGTGCTGGCAGCCGGGGGAAGGAAGGTCTACTCTTGCACAAATTTCAAGAAGAGGGACAAGTATAATAATAATGTAATAAATTTGAATAGTGACAAATGGTTACTATACTTATCATAGTGATTACATCGTAAGGCACATAAATAATGAATCGCTATGTTGAAACTAATATACTGTTGTATGTCAACTATAATTTACTTTAAAAAAATCAGCAATAAGTGGATCCCAGGCCAAAAATATTGAGAATTGCTAAACTAAATTCTAAAGTGAAAATTTACTTACTTTCACAGGTTGGGATATCACTGCCCCAATACACTGTGTCTCCAGAAAGTTTACAGGTTATAACTGGTTCACCTTTTAAGTAATAACTAAATGAAGGGGAAAAAAGGGTTACTGTTTTATTTGCCAGTTAACAAGATGTACAGAATAAAGAGGAACATTTCATGTAGTTGTTTTCTGCACTATAGTAAGTTGAGGGGGGATTTTCTTAAATGGCATACTATCATGAAAGTTCTAACCAAATCTGGAATTTAATTAAACAGTTTTTGCATTTGCACACACACTGGCCAAGAGTAAAGATATCTAAATAAATCTGTCATGCCTGGCAGGCTGGCCTCTTGGCTCTCCCTGGCATAACACATTAATTTCCATGGCTTTGCTCCTTCCATTCTGCTCAGTCACACAACAACTCAGTCCAGAGACAAGGCCCTAGAGCTTGGAGTCCCAGCTCTAGCACTGACTTGTTATTTGACCTTGGGCAAGTCCCTTCATGTTTCCCTTTTCACATCCCTCATTTATGAAGAGGAGGTAATAGTATATATATCATGGGGTTGTTTTGAGTAGTAGATGAGTTAATATCAGGCACATAGTGAGTGCTAGGTAAGTTTTAACTCTTATTAATACAGGCATATCTCAGAGATATCATGGGTTTGGTTCCAGACCATCACAATCAAGTGAATATCCCAAGAACTCGAATCATACAAAACTTTTGGTTGACCAGTGCCTATGAAGTTATATTTATACCATAAAGTAGTATATTAAGGGTTCAACAGCATTATGTCTAAAGACAGAATGTATATAGTTTAATTTTAAAATGCTTTATACTTAATAATAATAATAAAAAAGCCAATCATCATTGAGCCTTCATCCAAGTTGTGACTCTTTTGCCAGCAGAGTGTTATGCCTGGATGCTGATAAAAATGCAATATATGCAAAGTGCAATAAAACAAGGTATGCATGTATTCTTTAAATCAGAATGTGTTTCTTGGAATAGCTCAGACATACTACTTGATGAAATCTGACTATTTAAATTCTTCCTTCTGGATTCTCATTGCAATAATCATAAACAACTATTTGGTACTTCTTTACTATTTTGCCGTCACATTTCTCTGTATATATTGTGTTTCTCAATAAGGATACAATTTCTGTGAGAAAAAAAATCTGTGTCTTAAATGGTTGGTACCCCTCAAAATGCTTTAGCAGTCGTTCTGTATATAACTATTAAATGGATGTTCCATTATTTTTACTTGATCAAGTTAAAAAATAGGGAAATGGTTTGTACATAGTTTCAGAAGGTTCACTCATTTTCTCCATATTTTAGTGTTTTAAGAGAGAATTCTGAGAAGATGGAAGAGTAGGACTTTGTCACTCGAATTAGACAACAATTTCAATAGCAGAATCTGCTTGATTTAACTATTTTTGAACTCTGAGGTTTACTGATGGCTTGAAACTTCCAGGGAAAGACCCCAACAAATAAACATAATTCCAGTAAATTTCAGCTCTTAGGAAAATAGCAGCTATACACCCCCTACCATCCACAATGTGGCAGGCAGTTGTGTATGTATTCTTCAAGCAGCCTGCAATAGCCAGGTGGGCAAAAAGGCCCTGCCTACAAATATCAGAAAATTGTGTTCTGGTTACTGCTTCAGATCACAGAGAAGTGGACAAAGAGATGGGAGGCCATTGTTCTCTAGCTAGCTCCTTCCTCCCTAGCTGAGACTTTCAGGGGATTTAAAGATCCTGCGCCCTTTTCTCTCCACTACATATTTTTCTTTTCTTCTCTCAGGAGGTAGACATTAAAAACCAGGATCTTCAAAAAGAATGCATATATATATAGAAAATTAGAAATTGAGTGCATGTGCTCAGGGAAAGGCTCAGAAACAACCTGAGAAGACCTTCAGTTTATATCTCGGGCTGATCTCAGCACAGAGACACCAAACTACAATAAGAATATCCAAAAACAATACCAAAAAATAGCAAGATCTAAGGAAGGTAAAGAAGCTGATTTCTAGAGTTACCACATTATTAGATTCAATTATGCAGTATTCCTAAAAAATAAAATAAATCGCAAGGCACGCCAAGAAAGAGGCATGTATGATCCATTATAAAAAAAAAAAATCAACAAACTGTCCCTGATAAAGGTGTGATGGCAGATTTACTAAACAAAGACTTCAGAATAACTCTTAAGATGCTCAAAGAACTAAATGAAAAAAAAAATGAAGAAAGGTTAAGAAAATGATGTGTGAACAAAATGAAATATCAATAAGCAGATTAATAAAAAAAACAAAAAAAACAAAAAGAAATTCTGGAGTTCAAAAGTACAATATACCTTGAAAAATTCACTAGACGTTTTAAATGTAGATTTGAGCCGGCCAAAGAATGAATCAGTGAACATGAAGTTAGGACAACAAAAATTATTGTCTAAAGGACAGAAAGAAAAAAAGTGAAAAGTTAACAGAGCTTAAGGGATCTGTGGGATACCATCAAGTGGACCAACGTGCACATTGTGATAATCCCAACATGCGAAGACAGAAATGGGCAAAAAGAATATATGAAGAAATATGAAGGCTCACAACTCCCCAAATTTGATAATAGACAGAAATATAAACACCCAAGATCTCAATAACCACCAGGTAAAATGATTTCAAATGACCTACACTAAGACACAATACAGTAGACTCTCCAGATCTGTAGGTTTTGCATCTGTGGATTTAACCAACCACGAATTGAAAATATTTTTAAAAAGAAAAGTACAAACTTCTTTTTCTTGTCATCATTCCATAAACAATAAAGTATAACAACTATTTATACAGCCTTTACATTGTATTAGGTATTATAAGTAGTCTAGAGGTGATTTAAAATATACAGGAGGATGTCTATAGGTTAAGTGCAAATTCTATGTCCCTTTATACAAGGGACTTGGATTAGTATCAGCAGGGAGGTGTGCTGGAAATAATCCCCCAATGAAACATAAGGACTTCTGTAATCAAACACTCAAAAACCAAAAACAGAGTATCTGGAACTAGGAAGAGGGAATAAATCATGACATATAAGGGATCCTTAATAATATAATCAGCAGATCAGAAAATTTGGAACCCAGAAAACAGTGGGTAGATATACTAAAACTGCTAAAAGGAAAAAACAACTCTAAACCAAAAAACTTTATCTAGCAAAACTGTCCTCAAAGTGAAGGGGGAATTAAGACAGTCCCATGTAAACAAAAGCTTAGGGAGCCTGTGGCCACTAGAACTTCCCTATAAGAAAATTTCAAAGGAGTCATCCAAGGTCAAATAAAAGGGCACTAGAAAGTAACTTTGACCCATATAGGAAATAAACTTCTCACTAAAGGTAAATACATGGGTAATTACAAAAGCTTGTATTGTTTTAAAAATAGTATGTAATAAAAAATAGTTTGTAATCATAATTTTGTTCTTGTCACAATTTAAGAGATAATACATTTAAAGAAAAAATATTAGTGTAAGAACTTGTGGTACTGTAACTTTTAAAAAATATATTATTTTTTTATTGATTTCAGAGAGGAAGGGGAAGGAGAAAGGGATAGTGACATCAATGATGAGAGAGAATGGAGCCTGCAACCCGGGCATGTACCCTGACTGGGAATCGAACCTGTGACCTCCTGGTTCATAGGTCGACACTCAACCACTGAGCCACACCAGCTGGGCCTGTAACTTTGTTTTATTTAACTCCAAATATTGTTTTGTATATAAATTAAGAGATAATGCATTTAAAAGAATATAGAAAGATGCCATTTTGAGACAGTAACAACCAAATGGGGTGGCTATGAAGGAGTTGTTTTTGTGTATTAAACTGGTATAAATTCCAACTTAGATTGATATAACTTTAGGATTTTAAATGTAATCCCCATGGTAACCACACACAAAAAAATAGCAATAGAATATACTAAAAAAGAAATGATGAATAAATGTAAACATTTCATTACAAAAAGACAACTAACATAAAAGACAGACAATAATGCAGGAAATGAACCAAAAAGGCTACCAGGCATATAGAAAGCATATACCACCACAAGGCAGAAGTCCCTCCTGGTCACTAGTTTACATTTAAATGACAAATGCTCTAATCAAAAGAAAGAAGTTGGCAGAATGAACACATAATCCAACTCTATGTTGTCTACAAGACACTCATTTGAGATCCAAAGACAAAATCAGTTGATGAATGTAAAAAGATATTCCATGCAAATTGTATCCCCCCAAAAAGCAGGAGTGGCTGTACTAGTATCAGGTAAAACAGACTCAAAATCAAAGAAGTTTACAAGAGACAAAGGACCTTAAATGCTATTAATAAAAGGTACATAAAATAAGCAGAAAAAACGGTTATAAACATTGACACCTAATGACAGATCATCAAACTATAGGAAGCAACAGAATTGGAGAAATGCACATTTCTATATAACAGCCATTTCTACCATAATCGTTATAGACTTCAATACCCCACTCACAATAAAGTATAGAACCACCACATAGAAAGTATGTAAAGAATTAGAGGACTTCAACCACACAACATTTCTGTGAGCCCTTCTTCAACTCTGAGACTTGTTTTTGTTTTGTTTTTTTAAATAGGGTGCATGCTGTTGTCAAGGATGAAGTCACCATGATTACTACATTTGTGATGCTTACAATAAGCTTATTGTTACCTATAGCAAGGGTAATGTAATTTGGCTTTCCTTTAAGTTTCTTTCTATTAAGTACATATGTTTTCAGTCTCCATAAAAAGCCCGAGAGTTGATTTGCTGCAAGTGCAACGTGTCACACAGAAAGCAGGTGAAATCAAGTTTATGGGAATGTTTAAGAAGAGAAGAAAAACAATCTTGAATCAGTAACATTTACCTTATTTTCTCTAAGGAGCAACTTACCCATAGTTGCAATAAAAGTAAGCGTTTTTATCAAATTGAAAGCCTGTTTGTGGTTCATATTGTTCATAAACTTCACCATTAGGAACCTTAGGAGCTGGACATTCTTTTCCTAAAAGAAAATTTTCAAATTTATTTTTCATACAAATGTCAAAACAGATTTAATAAAAATAATTCTACACCACTCTTGTCAATTCATGCAATAGTATTTTCTTAGAGTTAACTATTATAAGGGAAAACATAAAATTCACATTTACCCAAACAACTGCCTACAAAAAACTTCCCGGGAGATGTGTCGAAGCCTAAACATCTGTCTTGCTCTCTAAAACCTTGTTTCCCATGAGAAAATCATCATTGCAATAGTGGAAAACGAATCCAAATATGTGTTAAGAAAAATAAACACCACCACCAGAGCAAGCACACATGCATACAAAAAAAACGAAAGGGTCTGTTTACTTACTGTAACAAGCTTCATCAGTAGGGCGCCACGTGCTATTTTGCTCACACACGGAGTTGAGGGTATAAAAATAGGAATAATAATGTCCTGGATTACATTCATACTGTATTCTCTCCCCAGGTGAATACGAAGATTTAGGGGTACCCTTTAACTTCATAGTTTGAAACTCTGGTGGCTTACCACAGTCACCTAAAAGTAAGGAAATAAGAGCATAAAAATGAAATATTTAACCTCTTTGACAGCCAGGGACTGTGGCGTGGCAGCAGGCGGGGAGTACAGAATAAATGGAAAGGTCCTCGGCAGGATTGTAAAGACTTGTTCCCTGCTTTCCCCCAAGTGTCCCAGGAGTGGGCCGTGGGCTTTAAATCGCATTCTATTCGCTTTTGGGTTGTTGGGGTATGAGCCGAATTTTTATTCAACAGTAAATTTAGGAGACAAGTATCAGTGTTATAGGTATACATCATTCCCCATTTCTTTTGAAATTCATTTCAAAACTCAGTTCTCTTCTAAGAAGTCATTTTTCTCCCTTTGCCTTTTTATTTCAGTAATTCTTCTTCTTTTTTTACCTGTGGGCTTGAAAATCTAAAAAATGTGTTAGAACTATTATGTAAAATAATGTGATGGAGACACACCAAGTAAAGTCCTGAAGGGCTAAAAGCATGCAGGGGTCTTTCCTATCTGAGTAAGGATCTTAAAAAAGGAGAAATCCCTGTTCTGATCCCTGAGGAGCCTTCCTCCTCTCTCACCCTGGGTTGGCCTCGCTTCAGATGGCGAGACCAGTCAGTCAAGAGTATTCCAAACAAGTCAAATTTTACTCTTCTTTCCTATCATATTCTAAAAATCTGAAAATATATCTGCCCAGTCCAACATTCCATTTCCACCATGCCCTAACGTGGACCTCCTGACAAACCGTTTTCAACATTTCCCCGCTGCTCACCTGGGTGTCTGGATGCTCCTCAAACAACTGCCCCAGACAAACGCAGCCCTGAAGCCCTAGTCATTCACAGCATTGTTTAAAGGATGATTCCCAGAGAGAATCGGTTCCGTCAACATTTATTGAATACCCTGAGGGAGACATCCCTATTTACAATAGGAAAACAAATAGCTAGAAGTTCTAATTCTGTTCTCAGACAAATGCATAAGATCATTCTAGAATTTCCTGGAGCCAGCGAGAAAGAAAGCGCACAACAGCATGATTACATTAGGCAAGTAACCTTTGTTTTATGCAATCTCAGTCACTGAAAGCATATCAAGAGGATTCCTAATATGTCTTTTTTATACAACAAAAGTGCTTTTAATGTATAGTAAGTGTATATGTAACATAACTCATTAGATTCAGTGAAACGCCTCAAACAGTGTATGGCCTTCGCTTTTAGTTGATGAGCTGGACGGGGAAAACAATATCACCATTGCTTATTGTTCATTTCTTCCGATTCTCATTTCTCACTAGGTTTAGCTACCTATGTTTTTTTAGGTTGCTTCCGAATCTTCCCTAGATGGGGGCCACGGGGGAGGGAGCATCATATCAATAAGATTTGGGGGCAACAATGAGCCTGTAACCTTTATGTACAAAAAGCACTGCGCGCCCTCCCCAATCCTCAATCGGAGGACGCAGAGCTACTGGCCCTCCAGGACTCCACGTGCGCTCCCAGCCCCCATACAAAGCAAGCCGTGAGCTTCCCGGCTCGGCTCTCCACCAAGCGCACACCAGCTCACACCCAGCCAAGGCTCCCCAGCCCAGCGCAGCCGGGCACACACACTCCCCTCACCCAGGCATCCCCACTCAGGAAACACAGCGCAAACACCCCTCACGGGCCCAGTTCGGGCCCCAGCAACATCCCCACGCACGGGGCACTGGAGAGCAAGCCCTCATCTTCATTCAGCGCAGGTGCGGGCTCCGCATCCCGAGAGACTCAGTCCACAAACACCTGCGCGCCTCCGCCGGAGATACTCCTTCGTCCCCGGCAAAAACCCGGTAGCGCCCCAGCGTCCCGGAAACCTCAGCGCCCACCACCCAGCAACCTTCATCGCTGCACCGCAGGAACCCACCCGGAACCCACCCGTCCCGGACCCGCCACAGCACAACCCCGAGGCTCTGTGGCCGGGCCTTCTACCCCAACTCCGCACCACCCGGGCCCAAGCCTGCGCCTCCAACCTGCCCCTGACCCACCAAGACAATCTCCTGCCCGTTCTCCCCCCGCGCCCGCCGCGACCCCCAGCCGCACCCCCGCCTGCGGCACCCTTCAGCCCGCTCGCTCCCCAACCGGCTCCAGTTCGTTTCCCGGGCGCACACCCTCTCCAGGTTCCTACCAAAGCATGTGGGGAACTGGAGCACGAGGGTCACCAAAGTGATCCCCACGAAGCACCGAGAAGAAAGGGGGCTCGCGGGGGCGCGGGGAGGTGCCCTGCGCGGCTCGCAAGACCGGGTCATTTTGCGGGAGGTCAGCGGGAATCCTCAGGGGCAGCGTGCACTTACCTTTTTGAAGGCGGACACCAGACGCAACAATCGCCAGGCTCACAAAGTGTCAGTCGCCGCAGGTGGGCGTGACCCGCGCGGCGTGCGGGGCTGGGCGGGGCCGAGCTAACGAGTAGAAAGGCGGGGCCGGAGCCGGCTTGGGCAGGTTAGCACCTGCGGGAAGGGAAATCGGCTCATCCCTGGCTTGGTTCTAACCAACCCGGGTCTGCTGGTAGCTCTGGAAAGAAAACGAGCTGTTGGAACTCCGGGGGGGGGGGGGGGGGGGGGGGGGAAGAAAAGAATAAAGCTCATCGACCTGAAAATAGAAACCCAGAGCCCCTAGACAGTGGCCAGCACCCCTTAGGGCTCCACTTTTGTCCTGGGGCCCTTGCTCCAATTTTGCACTCAGGAGGCATCATTAGGGCCAACACTGGAGGTTTCTGGGGTTGGATGTCTGCGAGATTTCAAAATCACCAAGGTGATGATTTCACTGTTTGTTCACTGACTATCCTGCACTCGTCTAAGTAAAAGAAGTTTGTGTCTATCATTTTACTTTTTACCCAATCCCAGGGGTTTCCCCACTTTGCTTTCTCCCGCCTCCCTGATCTATTACCAATGGATTTCATGGAACCCACTGAAGTCTCCTCTTTTGAGGGTAATGTATGAAACATGGTGCAAAAACGGCCCTTCTCCAGGGCATTGTCTCAATCCGTTGAGATTCGGCTTCCCGGCAATTGTTGACAGTTGGGCTCAAATAAGCTCAGAGATTCTTCACGGGTTTGAATGTTTCTCATGTTAACACCACAATGAATCAATAGTTGATAGGATTATGGATGTTTTCTTTGTGCTTTTTAGTTTTCTATATAATCAAGTAAAGAAAAAAAATTTAAATCCAACGTATACATCAACGCCTGTTTTGCTAATAAAATATTGGGGATAGAACCTGTGTTGCATTGGATTCAGGTATGAGAGAATGCTGAGCAAATGGAAGCTCTCCATATAAACCACAAGTGCACTTTCTGGAATTACACCATTTTTTATATGTAATTAAACCATGCTGCACCTGAGATGTGCTGAAGACTGTGGGTTCATCAAAATCATGGCATTTCCTCTTCCTTTCAGAACAAGACAATGTAGATTCTGGGAGAGTGTTTATAATACACTAAGTGTGAAGGTAAAGTATAAAACAACCACCTTGTTATATTAGACTAGAGGCCCGGTGCACAGAATTTGTGCACTGGTAGGCTCCCTAGGCCTGGTGGGAGATCAGGGCTGATCAAGGCCTTCTTTCCCCAGGTGCCAGCTGCCGGCCAGGGCCTTCCTTTGTTCTGCACTGCCCCCTGGTGGTCAATGCATGTCATAGCAAGCGATTGAATTCCCGGTCTCCCAGTTGAACTCCTGAGGGGATACTTTGCATATTAGCCTTTTATATATATATTATAAAATCCAGACACTTCACAATGACAATTGAAGGAGGTATAAGTAAGGAGACAGTGAATGGGAAATTACCCCTCACTGAGGGGTAATTATTATTACAGTAAAACCTCAATATAATGGACTAATTTGGGCAAGGAGGTGTCCATTAAAATTGAAAGTCTGTTATATAATAAAGTAGGTTTTCCAAATGTGTGTTAAAAAAATTGACAAATTAGGTAATTTATCTGCTTTTACTTAAGTAGACAAGTTTGTCTAATTAAAATAAAGTATTATGAAAAGTTTAATTTTACAGAAAAGTTTTCATATTACAGTAATTTTAAATTTATACTGAATAGGTCTAGTAAATGCTGCATTCACCCATCACCTTGAGTAAACAAATGCAATCAGCTGGGGCATGTGCACGTGAGAACACCTGCCAGCACGCATTCAAACTGCTGCAGAAAGTCACGCCACGTGACATCAGAACCAATTACCGTGCCTGATACAGTGTGACCACAAGCTAATCATTTGCCGAACATTGTTTATGGGCAGTTACTGTTGGATTTAAATATGTAGACTACAGTTGTAGATAATATTTATTTATGTTGGTGAAATTACCACAGTGTGTTTTTTTTTTCCAACATATAGTTTATTAGCTAAAATTTGTTAAAAAAATAGCTGTGAAGCCCACTGGTGTGGTTCAGTGGTTGAACGTCGACCTATGAACCAGGTGGTCACGGTTCCATTCTCAGTCAGGGCACCTGCCTGGGTTGTGGGCTCAGCCAGGTGGGGCGTGTGCTGGAGGCAGCTGATCAGTGATTCCCTCTCATCATTGATGTTTCTATCTCTCTCTCCCTCTCCCTTCCTCTCTGAAATCAAAATATATTTTATAAAAAGCTGTGAATTAATAACAAAAAGTAACCTGTTAATTTAATTATAAGCAAATCGTGGTTACAAGCATTTTAAAATTAACAGGGTGTTAAGTGTTAATTTTAATTTTGACATAGGGCCTGGAAATTTTGTCCACTAAATCTGAAGTTTGTTAAACTGAGGCCTGCAAAATCGAGTATTTACTGTACTGTTATGTCTTATGGTAGTAAAAGAATGATGTAACAGACATGTTCTGTGGCTCAATGTTGCCACTTACTTGTGAAAAGAATCTACAGGGGTGGGTAAAAGCAGGTTTACAGTTTCTCGTATGGAAAACAATACAATAATTAATAAATAATACAAAATAAACTGTGTTTTGTGTACTCACAGCTATAAATCTACTTTTGCCCACTGTTGTATCTATTGTTTTCTACAATCATCTGTACACAGTGCTATATGTCAATTATATCTCAATAAAGCTGAAAAAACCCTTTCCCATTTACTTGGAGGCTTGGAAATAAGTTTTCTTTTCTTGTTAGAAAATTTAAAGGATAAGGAAAAAGTATGGCTTGAGTTTGGTAATCTATTACAGGTGCTAGATTAAAGGACTGAGGTTTTACTGGAACTTTCAACCAGTGAAATTTCTACACCTGGTGTCCATCAAGCCTTTCTTAATATAATGGAAGACATTCACCTTGATTTCTTTTTCTTTTAAAAAAAATATATTTTATTGATTTTTTTTTTTTACAGAGAGGAAGGGAGAGGGATAGAGAGCTAGAAACATCAATGAGAGAGAAACATCAATCAGCTGCCTCCTGCACACCGCCCACTGGGGATATGCCCGCAACCAAGGTACATGCCCTTGACTGGAATCGAACCTGGAACCCTTCAGTCCGCAGGCCGACACTCTATCCACTGAGCAAAACCGGTCAGGGCTCACCTTGATTTCTTTAACGTAGTTTGATTTGACCCATCTGAGGCTCCAGTTGATATGTTCTGGCCATGTTGCCTAATTTTCTGGACAAGCTCCTTGAGGCAAGGGTCGAGTTTTCTTGCTTTTCCTCCAGTGCCCAGACTGTTCTAGGCCTGTAGGAGGTGCATAATGAATACCTATTAAATACTGAGTAAAATAAGTGGGTGTTGCTGTCAACTGCATTAAACACGTCTCTGCCCATTCTCCACCAGCAAGGATGTACCAAATCCTGGGAAATTTCTGAAAGATGATGCTTACAATAATCTTAGACACTAGCAGGAACAAAGTGGGATTTATCTCTAAAAGGAATGAGCTGCGGTATTTTTCTTTCATTGCCTGGCTTATTTCACTTAGCATAATGCTCTCCAGTTCCATCCATGCTGCTGCAAATGGTAAGAATTCCTGCTTTTTAATGAAAGAAAAATACCACATGATCTCACTCATGTATGGAAAACAAAGAACATTATAACCTGATGAACCAAAAGATAGATACAGAGGCAGTAAAGCATCGAACAGACTGTCAAATTACAGCGGGAAGGCTGGGGAGTGTTGCGGGGGGGGGTGGGGGGGGAGGATGAGATCAACCAAAGGACTTGTATGTATGCATATAAGCACAACCAATGGACACAAGACACTGGGGGTAGGGGGATGGGATGAGGGCATGCGACAGGGGGTAGGGGAGGCTGGGGGAAGGTCAATGGGGGGAAAAAAGGAGATATATATACTACTATTTGTAATACTTGAAACAATAAAATAAAATTTAAAATAAAATAATAAAAGGAATGAGTTGCAAGCATCTGCACAGAAAACTTTCCTAAATGGGGTGTTGTAAGCTGACCTATGGAGTGCAGCTAATGCCTGCCCCTCAGCCTGAGGTCCTCACAGGAGAAGAACCCATGAGCCGCACTGACCAGTGCTATAAGACATTTTTGGAAGAAACTGGAGAAGATGCAAAGAAATGGAAAGATATTTCATCTTCCCAGATTGGGAGAACCAGCATTGTTCCACTATCCCTATTACCTAAAGCAATCTGTAGAACGGATGCAATCCCTATCAAAATCCCAATGGCATAAAGAGTCATACAAGGCAAGTATTTTTTTAAAGATAAAATTTATTTGAATTGTATACATTATTAAATGACATTTTACAAGCAACCAGACCTGATAAAAAGCACCAAGAATATACCTAAAGATTGAATTGTACACAAAAAACTCTGGAATTAAAATTTCACTCCCATAATTAAAAGAGAAAACTTGTTTGAGTTGGAATTACTGAGTGATTATGGAAACACAAAGTATATAGGGTGAGAAAACCTCAAACCAAGTGGAAATTAAAGTGAAATGTTTAAGAAAAACTGCTATCAAAATAAAATCAGACTTCTCTATAAAGATATGCCCATGAAAACCACAGGAAATCATTCATACGATGACTAAATAATTAAAACCGCACTATAACCAAAAGTATGTGGTAACAGTAAGTATGCTGATTATAAAAAAGGAAGAGTCTGCATATAAAGACAGTTCACTTTAGTGCCTTCCTAGAAAAGGTGACTCCTTATTGTGACTAGTATGTAATTGCTTATAGCAGTGGTCGGCAAACTGCGGCTCGCGAGCCACATGCGGCTCTTGGGCCCCTTGAGTGTGGCTCTTCCACAAAAATACCACGGCCTGGGCGAGTCTATTTTGAAGAAGTGGCGTTAGAAGAAGTTTAAGTTTAAAAAAATTTGGCTCTCAGAAGAAATTTCAATCATTGTACTGTTGATATTTGGCTCTGTTGACTAATGAGTTTGCCGACCACTGGCTTATCGCCAAAGCCTGGCTCCAGGCACATCCCAGGTGAGGCTTCAGAAAGTCCTTGAAGAGCAGGTGGCAGTGAAACTGGGCTCCCATCTTTCTCATCAAGCAAGCGTTCCTTGTGCTGCTTGAGAATAAGTGCAAATAGGAAGCTACAGCTTAAGAAATCATTTCAGTGAGGTGGCGCCCATACAAAGAGGCTTGCTGATATTCAAATGGTTTCTTCCCAACGCGTGTTCAGCTGCATTCCAAGCAAGAAGGCACACTGAAATAAGAACTCCTGGTGAGGAGGCAGCATGAAGAGCATTGGTACGAATCAAAGCTTAAATAATGGGAATGTTAACATTCTCTGTATAGACCAATTGTAAGTACTAGAACCAATAAAGCATCAAGCCTATTCAAAAATATTATTCTATTAAGAGGTCCTCAGATAATATGATATGGAGCAATTAACAGATTTTATATTGATAAATATGAATACAAGTGCGGCAGAAACTGAGGCAACAGTCTCATTCTCCTTGATTCACACGTTCATTGGACAAATACTGATGTAATAGCTTCACTTTGGAGCCCCACAGGTTTGGATCTAGAGGTCACTCTGGCATGGCCTCCCCTGTTCTCCTCTTGGCTTTTCCTATGACTCACCATCAGCAAGCAACCATTTCTTTCCCCATTGCCACAGCAGGTCTTCTGTATCTTGTTCATGGTATATATTCTTACTCCCTGAGATGTATGTTATATATGTATGTCAGTATATTTTATAAGCTAAAATAAGCTCCAAGAAGACAGAGGTGGTATCTTTACCTTATAGATTATATACGATAAAGCATGACATATTTGAGCTTGAATTCCACCTTTGCCACTTACTGACACCAAAACCTTGGCCACGAGAAATTTTTAACCTTGGCTTTCTCATCTTGGATGTTATGTGCTCACCCTGGTATTATCTTGGGACACTCCTCACCTTTCAGTGTTGTAGTCAGGGCTAACTGAGATAAGGCGTGAGCGACTCTCCGCATAATGCCTGGGAACAGTAAACCTTCAACTGTTCACTCCCATCTTCTCCTGACAACCACAAGGACCCTTGATGTTGCCTGCCAATGCATGGCGGCTATTGAATGCCTTCTCTCTCCTTAAATCCCTGTCATCTCCTTTCTCAACCTTCTTATCAGCTGATCATTTTACTTTCTATTCACTGAGGGAACAGAATCATCAGAAGAGAACTTCCACAGATGCATTCACCACCACAACTCCCCAGCTGCCCTCATCTGTTCTGCTTTCCCTCTGGTTCCCAAGGCCACACTCCTACCTAAGGTCTACACTCCCTGCTTTAGCACTAGACTCTGTTTCTTCTAGCTTACGCGGGCATAGCTCCAGCAATTCTTCCATCCCTTCCCTGCCAGCATTTTCCCACTTTCTCCCAGATCATTCTCATCAGCACACAGGAACTGCCGCATAGCTGTCATTTCTCCACTCTTTGATTTCCTTCTTACTCTTAAATATTTGTTGATTGAATATATTTTAAAAAACGGAATCAATTAGTTGGCAATAGGATATAGGTAAATTCACAATTTATATGCATGATTTTATTTTATTTTTAAATATATTTTTTATTGATTTCAGAGAGGAATGGAGAGGGAGAGAGAGAGAGAAACTTCAATGATGAGAGAGAAGCATTGATCGGCTGACTCCTGCATGCCCCCTACTGGGGATCGAGCCCACAAGCTAGGCATGTGCCCTTGACTGGAATCAAACCCAGGACCCTTCAGTCTGCAGGCCAACACACTATCCACTGAGCCAAACCAGCTAGGGCTATATGCATGATTTTAAAGACTGTGCAGTGGAACCATATATATTTAGCATTATGCTTTTTGATAAGTATGAATAGAAGGAAATTTTTACATAGAAATTAATAAAATATTTCAATTTCATTAGATACCCGTTTACCTTCTGGTTAGCTTGCTGGGTTGTGTGGATCAACAGAGTATAGTTCTCGTGTCTCTAAATGAAGATCTCCTTCTGTGGAGCTTTTATTTGTAAAATAATTGCTAAATGGAAGAAGGAAGAAAAAGTAAGATTTTTACTCATGGCCATAATTGCTATAAAGATATAGCAGTTGCTTTCTTTCCATAATTCCCAACACATGGTAAGCACTTTTCAGGGATGAGTCCATTTTATTTTCCTAAGTAGCCTATGAAATAATCAATATAATCCCCAATTTTGGAAAGACCCATAAAAACAAATAATTTTCTAGGCTGCTAAGTGTCTAGGTCAGAAGTTGACATTACACAGCTTTATCTCAGACCTAGAACTCTAAATGACTAATAACTATGGCCCCAAGTTTAAAACAAAAACAAAAGAAGCTTTTATTTTAAGATGTGATCACACATTTACCTATTTGTGACACAATCTCCCAATCTAACTTAAAAGAAAATTTTTATATTGGATGTTTAATTCAAAGTCCTTACATGGTCCTACATGACTAAACCTTTAAATAATTTTTAAGAGGACAGTTTTACTTTTCCTCTTTGAGGGCATATATACTTTACTGTGCTTCTAAAACCAGTTTGCTAAAATTAGCAAAAGACAAGAAAATGGGATAATCCTACCATGTAGAACTCTGAAATAAAGTATTATGAAATTACTGGGAAAGAAAGCTTACTTCTAGGGTTACTTACAGAATGTTCCCAACTACCATATTTAAGAGGTCAAATTATAAATAATACATTAAGAATATAAAAAGTGATAACTTTTAGTTACAATGTTCAGATTTTATTAAAATATCTTACATGACTAGAAAAAATTAGCAGTCTTTTCTTCAAATGTTAGATGACTTTTATAAATATTTAGTGTTGTTACTAAACATCCATTTTTAAATGAGTATTCATCTCATTTACAAAAAGTAACTAAGGTGATAGAAATGTTTGTATCAATTATCAGACAATAAATTGAAGTGGGTTAGAAAATAGAAGTAAAATGAGAGTGATGCTAAGCAATTTAGTGTAACATATTTGGTTCATATCAATATAGGCACTTATATTCAGTATTGATATAATCACATTAATAAACTTAATTATTATCAATAGAAACAATTCAAATGAGCTTGTAGGCATTCCCAAAGTTTAGAAATTTTTTCTCAGATGAGATGTTCTGAGAGCAAAGTTAGGAGATAGAAAAGACATAGAAACCACATTCTCTATTTATTTAAATTTATGACTACTCTTGGCTAAAGTTATCTACTAACTTCCTTCAAGAAAAAGCCATGCAAATGACATCCCTATTTTTTTTAATAAAGACTTTTCTCTTTCTTGAATTCTGTGCAACAATTGTCTCCTGGCTTTCCTCCTACTTCTGACTGTTGCTTCCCCTCTTGTCTTTTAAGCATACTGTCCTTCTGGGATTGGTCGTCAGCCCCATTTTTACCTTTTAAGTTTATTTTGGTGCCAAAACTCCCATTGTGATTTAAATGTTACCCATTGAATTCAGGCCCCTCTCTCCAGTCCTACATCACAAGGGCCACACACTGGCAAGGTCAGCACTGAACGCATCATCTTCCCCCCCAAACCTGCCCTTTTCCTCTTTTGGTGAAATGCTGGGACCATCAAATGACCGCCACTTGGCTCATTCTCTGTGCCCCCTTGTCCCTCCTTCCCACAGGACACTCAACCCAGGAATCCTAGGTTCTCCACAGTGAAGAGGCGTCCTGCATCTGTTCCATCTCTGGATCCTTGCCACTGCTGCTTCGGCTGATGGCCCAACCCTGCCCCTTCTTTTAAAAATGCAAATCTGGCCCTAACCGGTTTGGCTCAGTGGATAGAGCGTTGGCCTGCAGACTGAAGGGTCCCAGGTTTGATTCCGGTCAAGGGCATGTACCTTGGTTGCAGGCACATACCCAGTGGGGAGTGTGCAGGAGGCAGCTGATCGATGTTTCTAACTCTCTATCCCTCTCCCTTCCTCTCTGTAAAAAATCAATAAAATATATTTTAAAAATAAAAAAGTGAATCTATACATATTTAAAAACAAATTTAATATATTTTTATTGATTTCAGAAAGGAAAAGAGAGATAGAAACACCAATGATGAGAGAGAATCATTGATCGGCTGCCTCCTGCATGCCCCACACTGGGGATCAAGACAGAGACTGGGCATTTGCCCTCACCAGAAATCGAACCTCCTGGTTCATAGGTCAATGCTCAACCACAGAGTCACGTTGGCTGGGCTGAACATATTTTTTTTTGCTTGCTTAAGCTCCTATAGGATACACCCTAACTCCTTGTTATGGACTGGAGGCTTTTGATGATCTAGCTCCTGACCACCTTCCTAGATTTCCCAAATGTCTATGAAATGGAATATTAGTCCCAAGCGTTGTTAAAAGAATTATGTGAGAAGAAAAAGAAGAAGAAAAAAAAGAATCGTGTAATCCAATTAGTTTGGGAAAACTGGCTTAAAACACATGAAACTGGCTTTTGTATTATAGGACTTCAATCATTCTCTTGGTGATTGTGAATCTCTATGAGAAAAATATAGTATGAAGTATTTCCCAATATTACTTTGTCACAGAATGCCCTCTCTCCTGAATTCATTCACAACACCATCCTCTGGTAAACACGACTGTGTAAAGTACATCCCACCTGTAGACCCTTGCTGTGCTCAGGCCTTGTGAGGCTTAGAACAAACTACTCAGTGCATAGATGCTGTCATTGCATAATTTCAATGCAACCCTTTTTTGTTTGATGCCTGCGGTAGGTATTATACAACTGTGATCAATGTCATCAGAAGGCACTGGGTGACTTGGTATTTTAATGAAAATTTGCTGGAGTTTGTGGGTTACATGTTTGGAGTGACATGGCTTAGTCATTCCCTAGTAGAATCTGAGACTTGGTAAGACTTCACCTGCTTATCCTCCATAACACTGAAAAAGCCAAAACCGTTTGTGCTTTGGTGAAGCATGCATGGAACTTACTGTTTTCTGTGTTTTAATCTCATGCACAAGGTGACACTAACCAAGAAGATAAGAACCATGAAACCTGCAGAAAGACCTAGAAAATAAAACAGCAAGCATCAAATGCCAGGAAAATGTGACCTATATGGTTTTGAAGTGATTGTGGGGCCTATTCCTAGTGGAGGGGAATATGGTATGTTACTTTTATACTTACCCTTTCTGAGCCATGTAAATATTGAATTCCTAAATAATGATACTTGGGCTTAAGGTGTTTCTGATTCAACCTAGTCCACATTTAATCTAAAGCACCAAGCATTTGACCACAGGGTTCCAGTCAAGGTCTGTGGGGCTTTTCTGTTCCTTTCAGTGTTATTAGTAATATTCCAGTCACTGGGGTAAAATTAGAAGCTCAGGACACCAGGGTCCCATAACTTTGCATGACAACATTTAATTCTCAATTGTGAAAGATATTTTGCCACTGCAGAATAAGCCAACCTAGTGTTATAGTACCAAATCATGCAAAAGATCAAGAGTCAATGTAAACCAAACTTTCAACTTAAAAGTTGGAAATAGCTGGCTGTTCAAAACATTTATTTAACTATATTCAAAAGTGACAGTCTGTAATGTAAAGGGTACATTAAAACATTCTTAAAACACCCTAGGGACTTTTCTATGAGTTAAAGTGAAGGGTGAGTTATAGGGCCACAAATATATATATTTAAAGTATTTAGGAAGACTTACCACCAAGAAGAGGAGCAAGTGAGCCTAAGGAGAATCCAAAATCATAAACATATTAGTCTACTGGTAGCTTCATGATTCAGTGTAGTCCAAAGCCCGTGGCAATGTCCCATTCAGCTCTAGTCCCTATAAGTCTGCTTGAAAAGGTATATTGAAAGCCTGGATTCTACCCACTTTTTCTTTATTTCTTATGTAACAACTCACTGTACTTTAAAAAAATGTTCACTTTAAGTAAATTGCAGTAGCTCACCAACTAAAAAAAATAATACACTCAGTATAATCAGGGATTTTTCAGGTTAAATGCAAATATTAACTGTGACAACAGTTTGCTTAACATAGTGTTAGAGGTCCCAGTCAAACTTGTAAGCACTTATATAACTTACAAGTGTATAAAAGTGACAAATGATAATTATAAGAAAGATAATTCAATGAGTTTAAAAGTCAGCTTCACTCTTTAGAACATACTGAAATACTGGCTGGTATTTTGGCCTTAGATATCAAATTGCCAAGCAATACTATTGCCAACATTTTCCCCAAAATAAGATAGGTGCATTTTTCTTATTTAACAAAAACAGTAAATTTTGTAGACACCATCATATTATCCTCTTATGTACTTTTTCTCACCTTACTTAGAAAGGAAAAGGGTGAAAAAAGAATTGGGCAAAAAGATTAGGCAGGTGTCTTATAAAACAATGTAACGGTCTTAGCATTTACATGCTTTTCTTTAGCTCAAATGGCAAGAGCAGATTTAAAAAATGTTTCCTTATTCTGAGCAAAATCCCTGAGTTAATTATTAAAAATAACTTACCCTTTCTGATACATGTTGGTACACCTGGCACCCATTTGTTATTGGTATGGCACCTAACCAAATCACTGCCATTCATGATGAAACCAGGGTTGCAGGCAACATATACAATGTCATTGTGGGAATAGGATGAATGAGTTTTATTCAGCGTGTATCCATGTTTGACTTCTGGGTTAGGGCAGTGGGCCACAGGAGGTGGTTTTAAGCACCGTGGGGGAGGTCCACTCCAAGATCCATGTCCTTCAGAATCACTTATGCATCGTATGTTTCTCTTTCCCAGAAGAGAGAATCCTTGGTCACATTCATAAGAGATTTCCATTCCATATGGAAACTGTTCTGCCATCACACCTGTGTGCCTCCCGTTGTCAATCACCAGTGGAGGTGGGCAGTGAATAGCTGCAGAAGAGATTCGGGAAATGCGGCTTCAGCTAGTGTACCAAGGCGGACAGTCATCATTCGGATGCAAATAAAACTATGTGACTGCATGTAGGACACATAACCATACAATTATTTAGCTTTACAATCTGCATTGTGTTCTCATAAAACAGCTTTATTAACATTTCTGATTATGTGAATAATACTCATTCCAAAAAAAATAAAAATAAGCTATAAATATAGGCTATATTTGTGTGTGTTTTTAAAATCTTGAGCAATTAGCAGATGTATGCCAAATACTTAGTTCCTACTTGACAACTTTGCTTACCAATGAGAGTGTTGACCAAACTGTGACAGGTATTTCTTATCTTAGATACACTGAGATAGAACATGTAGACTGTTGAGGTAGTTACAGCCTAGTTCGTAGTTGGCCTGCCCTCACTAATCCCCAACTATCCCGTTTACAACTTTAATTTCTCTCTTACCTTGACAGAGTGGAATCCTTTGGAACCAAACCCCATTCCCAGCATCTTCACACTTCTGATAAGTATGCCCAGTCAGCTGGTACCTAGAGATTATCATACATTTCTTTTTCCCAATATAACATCTCTAAAACATCGCCTCCTCACACAACAAATACAGAGGAACTCCTACGTAAGAACTTCGGTACAGAGGAATTGAAACCTTGACCCTCCCAGTAAGCAAACTTCTTTAGATGAGAGTTGCTCACAGCAAAGCTATTTCCAGGCCAAAAAAGAACTAACAAGTCAGAGATGCTACTTAGACTTTTGGAACCTCATATTCTCTGTGAGTGTGGCAATGAGGAACCTCAACAAGAGTCACCAAGACAAGCTGAGGGTGGAACTAACGCACTAAACAAAGGGGAGACCCACTCTGGATGGATCATCTCACACTCACCCATCCGGACAGGATCTATTAACTAGAACCACATGCGAATCAGCTGGAAGCTCTTGAACATCTTCTCCCGCAGGCTGACATGGCACTTCTAGAGGAGCACAGCTGGAGTTACTCACACATGCTTGCTATCAAAGGGGAAGGCGACTCTAGAGCTAAAGTACCTTCACACCGAGGGGCAGAAGGATTCCAGTTTCCGGAAGGCATGCAGTGAATGGATTTGTTTCCCACAAGCGAGTAGCCAGGGTCACAGGTGTAGTCTACAGTCATCCCAGAGACAAAGAGGACCCTATTGCCACCTGTATGCCGACCGTGGTGCAGCCCAGAAGGTGGCTGACAGACTGAAAAAAAGAACAACTTCCCACATAAATACCAACAAAAGAAAAATTTATACTCAAGAACATTAAGAGCACAACATTTGACAACAGACAATCTTAAGCATTTTAGCCAAGGATCATAAAGCTCTAATTCATTACTGAATGCTTTCTGCTTGTTTGAAAGAACTAGACTTCTATAAACAGGTCCTCTCAGTATCTACCCTGAATATATTCTGGATATAAGAGCCATTCACATAATGAACATACACAACACACATGGAGCATTGTTACAGATAAAAGAAATAGGGTAGTGATCTGTGTCCCATTGACTTTTCCCATGAGTGTAGTTTTGGGTGGGAGATGAGAATAATAAGTAAATACCTTGTTTTCCCCCATTGGGTTGTTTACCTTTTTCACAAATGGGTATTTCAGGATCCCAGGTGTTATTGGCTTTGCAACGAATCTCACTGCTGCCCTTCAAAGTAAATCCTTCATCACACTTGACTGTCACACTGTCGTTGTAGACATATGGGGCTTCCTTGCCCGGTAGCTGGTACCCATTTTCAATGTGGGCACGTGAGCACTGAACAGCAGGGAGGGAAAGTTTACAGAGAGGAGCAGGGCCACTCCAGATGCCCCTCTCCTGACCATTGCTTGTACAACGGATGGTGCGCTCCCCGATGAGGTTGAATTCTACGCCTTTCTCTGGCCCAGGGTTACATGAATAAGTGACTGTGGTTCCATATGGAAAGTCTTCTGAGGAACTCCCTGTGTGTGTCCCATTGTAGATAACAGGGGGTGGTGGGCAGGTGATTTCTGGAGAGATGAGAAGTGACTATATAATTCTGTTTCAGTATTAGACACCATAGAAGAGAAAAAAAGTTGTTTGTGAATCTGTTGTTATCAAATTTCCTGGAGGATATGGGTGAGTTTGGGTGATATGTGAGTTATATCAAAGCTCATTCTGTGTGCAAAATTCAATTTATACAGGTTTCATAGGAAAGATTTTTTGTAATTGATATCTTTGTTAAGTGTGAACATGTACATCAATATCATAGTGTGAGGCAGTAAAGACCAGCAGTAAATTATTAATTAAAATAAGAATTCTTTTTAAAATATACAATAGTTGAATAAAAGGCATGGGAGCATAGAATTGAGCTTCTTTTGCATGCCATCCTAGTGCTGAGGTGATATAGTAGTTTAGCCAAGAATATTTGTTGTTGATTGAGTATATACTTTGATAGGCAATAACTTTGAAGTCTGCAGTCTTATGCTGACTTTACAGATGAGGGGATAGAGTTACAGAGAAATTGCATAAATCACCCAATTTCATATGATGCGGTAGATACAGAATAAGAGATCATATCCCACATCAATATCCTTTTTTCCCCACTAAACTACAGTGTACGCAAAATTTAACATGGTGGCTCATATACTCATTGCTTTCATCAACTTACACATCTAAATCACAAAAGAGGACCAGTAACTGCATACGTTTAAATTAAGTGATTGCTATGAAGTAGATAGAGGGGAGAGTAGAAAGACAGAAAAACTGTTGACAAACTTAATGGAACAGAGGCTAATATTCTTATTTCCACAACACAGCCTAAAAGAGAAATCTCCCAGGGCCTACATAGGTGTCACTCACCTATACAAAGACGAATCTCCATAAACCAAGGAATGGCTCCTTCACACAGCTGATAAACACTCTCACCTAACCGGGTCCTAGAGATAGAGTCATGTCATTTTGCCATCTAGTGACCATTAAACTAAGCAAGAGCTATTGGCTCAAAAGCAGACTCACCACTTCCAGGACAAGAAGCAATACGAACAGAATGTAGCCAGCATCAGCTCCATCACCCTTAGCACAGGCATAGTTCCCATACATGGAAAACTAGCACGATTAGCACTTCCATGGACACGGGCCAGGGAAGGGTCTTTGAGGTAAACTCTTACACAGAGCTTGCAGTATGCACTGATAAGCCAGACCCAGTTCAGGCTGAGCCAGCACTCACTCACCCTTCATCGCAGGAAGATTTAACAGCTGGTCTAATCAATCGATCCTGGGGTTTTTTATAGAGATATTTTCCTATAGGTTCACACTCCGCCACTAAGAAAAAGAGACTAAGATGAGAAATCAACTCAAGCAATCTCAAAACTACAAAACATCTGCATGCAAGTCCTGATACCTTTGTAAATGGGGACAGTGGTGTCCACTCCCCCTCAGAGGTACAATGTATGGATTCTTCGCCCTGTTGAGCCTCAGGTAAGTAACTAGGTTCAAACCACAGTTTGCATAACCTACCTTCACATTTTGGCATCTTGGTCCATAAAGCTCTCTGTCCAGCAATTACACACTGACTAGAAGGTTGGCCTCGTAATCGATATCTGGAGACAGAGGGAGGTCATTCAGAACTATTAGACAGTTGCTGATATGGATCAATAATCTCTACTTAAAGCTCAATACAAACTCATTTAATTTGTGTGCATCAACTCTTATTAGCATTATTTCTCATAACCTCACCCCCGGCTCTCCACAGATCCTCACAGAGGAGCCTTCACAGGTCATACCACGCACAGAGAAGCCCAGTCAGTTAAATCTCCTAGGTCCTCCAGACACTCACCCTTCATTACAGGAAAGGGTCACAGTCACGCCAACCCGACGACTTGCAGGCCCCTTTATCTGCCCATTGAGCAATGGTCCTGGAGCGTCACACTGTGCCTCTATGGAAACAAGCCAAAGATGCTCAACGCACGGCCAATAACAGAATAGCCTAGTTTCTGAAAGTTGATTGTAAATTTGGGGTACCTTCACATTGTGGGGTGACTGCACTCCAGTTTCCTGAAGACAAACAACGAATGGTCTTTTCTCCAACAAGCAAGTAGCCAGGTTCACAGCTGTAAGTCACAGACAGTCCAGGGACAAAGAGGCCAACATTCTCTGCGGTGTGATGTCCATTGGGGATCATGGGAAGTGGTGGACAGTCCAGGGGGGAATCTTTACACACACACATTAGAAGAAAAGGCCATTAGATGACACATCCTTCACAATCGAGATTTTGATATAGTACTTGGATCCAAATAACACATAATCTGTGGTAACCAGTTATCATAAATTTCAACTCAATCTTTAAAACAAGTGTGATGTACTATCCATTTAATACACCATAGGGCTCATTATTTTCCATTTTTAGTTACACTTTATGATTTATTTTGTGAAAAATTTCATTTACCAAAAAATAGTTTATGTTCACAATTATTCTCATGCTACCCTTAAGGCTATTTTCTGCTTCAAAAATAGCATATTATTAGGGCTTATCCTGCTAGATATTAGTAATATAGTTTTATGGGATCCTATATGTGATACATATATATTTTCCTTGTGAGTATATGTGTACTCACATCTTATTTTATGCAGATTATTAGTTTAATACTCTGTTTATTATATCTTTCCATGTTAATACATATAGGTCTATCTAAGTCTTTCTAAATGGCTTAATTATGTTCTATAGTCACATCATATTGGGATTATCTTCAGACTTATGTACCTCAAAGGTTATATATCTATTTATATAGACATAGAATCATATTTTTCTAATAGTTGTTTTCAGTTCGCTAATTGATTTAGAATAGATCGATATTGTTCTTCATTAATAGCTAATTTTGATGGTAAATGTTTGTTAAACATTATGGTCCCTGTAATTGTACAATTGGAATTCAGATTTAGATTTGAGCAACAACATAAACCTAAGTAAATAAAAATAAATGAACTTAGAGTAATTCTTACTTTATTTTTCTGCTTTCTCACTTCTTGTTATTTTTATTCTTAACTTTATTTTTACTGCTGACAATACTACAGCTGTCCCCATTTTACCTTTAAAGTCATTTGATTTGAAACACCGAGTCTGAGGAGATGACTTGGTAAAATAGTGCATCACTTCAGAAAGTGTCTATAGAGGTCTCAGAACAGGCATGATTTCTTCCAGACTGTATTAACATCTATTTACAAACGAGTTTTATATCCATTGGGTTTTATATCCAACTGTACCTATTTTTGCTAATAGGCCTCACATTTTTTTCTCATTTTAACATCAATTTAGATATATAGTTTAAAACCACACAATTCACACAGCACCCCCAATCTTGTGGAACTTACTCAATTCAGTTATTGGGTATATTCAGTTATTTTTTCTAATCATACTTTAAAATTCCTTCTTCTATTGATGTTTGTTGAATGAACATTTATATCCTTCATGACTAATGCCAGCCCCCCAAAAAAACCACACCAAAACAAAACAGGGAACTATACCTTTCACCCTTTGCCATGCTTCCTTCCTCACCCCTACCCTTTACACATTAACACTGCTCTTTGTTCAGAATGAAACAAAACGTTATCTGCAGAGAAATGCAAGGATCCACCCTCCCTTAAGGTTGATTTTCTCTCTTACTCACCACTCTCACAGGTTGGTAGTGGTGTCGGCCCCCACCTGCTATTTGCTTGGCACCAAACGGTCTTGGTTCCTTTCATGGTGAAGTTGGCATTACAGGTAAAGGTCACAGAATCACCATGTCTGTATGGTGGTCTAGATATTTTATCTTTGTGTCCCCCTGCCACTCTGGGCTCAGAGCAAAAAGCTCTTCTGTTGAGATATTCACAGGTAGGAGCAGCTTTATCCCAGATTCCTTTTACTTGGTCTTTACTTATACAAAAAAGATTCTTTTCTCCAATGATGCGGTAGTTATAGGCACAACTGTACCTCACCAAAGTGTTAAGAGGTATGGGGCCATAAGTATAACTATTCCGACCATTTTGGATAGGAGGAGGAGGGTCACAAGAAATCCCTGAAAAATAGAAAAGGAAATATGTGTTAATATTGATTATGACAAGAAAAAGATTCAGAAGTAGATTAAAGCTCCAAATATAGTGTATGGCACTTTACCAGAAACAGACTTAGAGATCTGTGTAACTTATTTTTTACTCAGAGTCCTTACGTATCCCCAAACTCCTAAATTCCTACCTTTCTCTGGATCCTCAGCGAACAAATCAATATAGGACTTATAAGCACCATCTTGACCAAGCAATGACAATGAAAGAGAATCTATTAAATAATTATGAGTCTAATCAATTTTAACAAAACTAAAGGCAAACTGCACATGAAAATAATACGTTAGTAGCATGCTAATCACATGTGGGGAGGTACCATGGACTAATGAAATGTGGGCTCGATAGACTTGGTTTTAAATTCCCACTGTCATTCAATGACTGAGTGACCTTAGGCAAGTCTTACGCTCTCTAAGCCTCAGTTTCCTAGTATAAATTAAGCTACTTCGTAAGGTTGTAATGAGAACCCAGAGAGGTAAAAGTACCTAAAAGAAGAACAATGACTGAAACATATTATCCGAAGTCTATTTCAAACATACACTGAGGGCTACAAGTGGTGGAAGTACATTCTGTTCCTCTACTAAAGGGACTGCAGCCTCACTACAGTCATTTGTCTTCTTTGGATGCTGAATCCCTTTGAAAAAGCCACAAGAAGCAAGCAAGAGTTTGGAAGAATGATCTCATATCCTTTAACCAGGACACCAAACCACTATCTGTCTTTCTGTTCCTCTTCTCATAACCACCATGTATCTGTACAACCAAAAGTCTCATTTTATTTGTAGATCACCAAATTTCCAGCCCAACTCACCCTTGAAGTACCTGGGTGGTGGAGGATTCCATTTATTGTTTGGTCGGAACCATGCGTTTGATGGTAAAGCCAGGCCTACACTTAAACATCACAATATCATTTAAGAAAAATGAATGCCTATATCCAGACTCCATAATTCCATTGCATCTTCTGGAATTGGGCATTTGAAAAAACGTACAGTCACCATTTCCTTTCGGTAACTCATTATCCCCTGCCCGTCATTCATTTGGTCACCCCATTTTAGTGACTGAATTCCAAAACTCTCCAAACCAACTATGTCATCATTGCTGTAATCTCAACTGGATCATTGAGTAACGAAATTTCCCTTTCTGACTCTGGGGTCCCTTGGTCTCCATCTTCTATGCACATCTACCACTGCATACATTACCTTTCAGAAGCACAAATGCGGTCATGCCACCACCTACATTTAAAAACTTACAATGACTTACCATTGTTGATCAGGAAAAAAATCATGGCCTGTCACAGTTAAGCTCCAATCCATTTAATCAACTACTATTCCTCACCATCCACCTCATACTGCAACCACGCTGAATTTTTCTATTTTCCACAGACCTCATGGTCTTTCATACCTTCACACCTCTACCTGAAATGCCTGGGTTTGCACAAATCTTTTGGCTAGCATTTATTATGTAGTTCTCTATGATATCATAGAAATTTATCTCTATGAATAAATGAAATTATATCATAGTATGGCATTTGTTTAAAGTCGGCCTTTACAATTAGTGTAGGAATTCTTTACAGGAAAGGACCAATAGACCTTTACGGTTCTCTCCAACCCCATCAGCCTAAAGCTTTGTACCTATTAGTTACTCAAAAATATCTCTGGAATTGAATGGGGTAAGAATGAACTGAAAACTAATATTCCTTGCATACTAACTTTTAACCTCACTCTTACAGTACAGAGAGCATAGAGCAAGTTCATGGAGATTACAGGTAAATACAGTTGGCCAGCTGTGACGATTTAACCTCAACACTCAATGCCCCTAAGGAGTAAAAGAAAACATGCAGAACCCAGGATCCTCTTCATTAAGATAATTTACTAGCTTGCTGGTTATTTATCATGAACACAACAGGTTAGCTCACAGAGATACACGATGCCAAAGATGCCTCTATTATAGAATACTCATGTTTACAGTATTGCTGAGCATCTGACCATTGAGAGGTCTGTAGACAGGTGGTAAAGAACGACTTTTTTTATACCCAGGAAGGCATTCTTATTCCCAAAATGCCCCAACAGCAAACTCAGACTGATCACTCTGAACTTTAGGCTTAGCAACAGGATACTTAGGCAGGAACTAACGCTGACCTAGACACAAAGACCACAGGAATATCAAAGTAAGAGAGGCTAAAACGTGCACTCTGCTTCTGTTTTGTCACTAATTTTCCTGACAACTTTAATCTTTAGAAAGTAAACCTAAAATGGATAGCAATCATTTCTGGGACAAAAATATATATCTTGCAGTTAGGGGTGCAAATACAGAGAAATAAGCTCAGAAGTGCAAAGACATTTTAGGGTAGACTTTAGAGGTTTTAGGAAGAGACGGAGGAAATAATGTTTCATAAAGTTTCATAAAGACCCTGGAGTAGTTTCATCTTCCTACAATCTAATAAATAAAATGTAAAACCTTATAAATAAAAAGTTTTCTGGGATAGCATAGGAAACTAAAGTACATCAGTGACCTTATAAGCTCAGCACAGGTATGATTCCCTAAAATTGCTTTAATGAATTCACATTACTATCTTAGTCATTTAAGCTTTAGGTCAGAGCATTTAAATGTTTATTATTCTTTATTATTGTATTCTATTAACTAGATTGGGGAAGAGACTCAATCTTGATTCTAGCCTTGTTGCATAAAGACTTTATTTTTCAACATGTATTTTGAATCACATCTGACATCAGCCAGTTTCCTGTTTTCATGGGCAATAGGATTGAGGATTTATTTTATCCTCATTTAAATAAAATCTAATCTTATATACAGTACTAGTAGCCCGTTTGCACGAAGATTCGTGCAATAGACCTTCATTCACCTGGCTGCCTGCACCAGTTTTCTGCCGGCACCAGGGACCCAGGCCTTGGCTGTGGCCACCGCCTTCTGCCTTTTTCAGGGTCGGGGCTTGGCCCCGGGCGGTGGCCTTGGGCTCAGCGGCACCCAACATCCTTGCTAAGGATCGCAGGAGCCGACCCCCAGTGGTTTCCTGCGATCCGTGCAGGCTGCCCACTGGTGCCCAAGGCCAGGAAAGCCTCTGCCCCAGGCTTTCCTGGCCTTGGGCTCCCGCACCCAGCGTCCCTGCTACCGATCACAGGAGCCGACCCCCAGTGGTTTCCTGCGATCGGTGCAGGCTCCCCGCTGGTGCCCAAGGCCCGGAAAGCCTAGGCCCCTGGGACCCCGGGGAGCGGCGGGAGGGGCCGGGCCACGCCCCCCCAGGTGGCCGATCAACCCCGGGAGGGGCGGCATGGGCCCGGCCATGCCCCCCCGGGGTGCCGATGGCCCCAGGCACCCCCGAGCTGCAGCATGGGCCCGGCCACTGGGCACCGCCATCTTGATCTTCTCAACGGCGGATATGCCACCCGGAGTCCCGCCCCCAGCCTCCTGCTGGCCCAATCGTGGGCATAGCGGAGGTGCGGTCAATTTGCATGTTTCTCTATTATAAGGTAAGATGTTTTAGAAAAATTCTTGATCATTAGCTCTGGTATTATAGGTCCCTCTCCCCCTCCCCCTTTTCTTTTTCTGTTTTGTTTGTTTGTTTGTTTTAAGCAGCTCTCCCATGGTCAAACTCTATTTCTGGGGTGGTCTGCATACCGTGACTAATCTACACTGGGAATAGAATGTAGGCTTTTTCTCCTTAACTCGGGATACATCTAGAGAGTAATTCCAGTTTCATAACTTCCCAAAGAGTTGCCTGAGACCTTCATTGAGATTGCACTGACACCCAGCTTCTTCTTTTATGGTTTTGATTTTTTCCTTCTCCTTTCCATAAATATTGAGCCTAAGAACATTTCCTAATTAACTGTCTTACACACCATCTCTGTCTCAGCATTTTCTTGCTGGCGACCCAACATGTGACCATCACTCTCAGGCAGTGGAGCAGAGGGTGCTTCCCCATTCCCAGCTATAGATGGCCCAGTGACTCACAGGGATTGCTCTAGCAAGGACGGGTTCATAAACTGCAGAACCAGAGGACAATTCTGCCTGGAATGCTTACACTGGCAGGAACTTTTTAGCGCTGTTGCAATCACCATTTCCTCATTTATTTTCTCCCCATAAGCCTCTGGGGGTTTTGGAGTTACCTGGTAAATTTACCTCTTAGTCTATTTACTGTCCATGTCACCCCCCACCAGTCATTCGTTAATTAAATGCTGTCAGGGAATCATCCTCCATCCCTCCAGAGCCTCTCTCTTGGGTTATAACAGGCTACTAATTATGGTTGGGTGAGTGTCTGCCACTCCCAGTACATTATAGCAAATATTGATTGATTGCCTACTGTGTGCCTGCATCCAACAGTGGGCAAAACGCAGTCCCTGCTTATATTCCTGTGAGTGTGTGTGTGCATGGGTACACAATAAAAAATCATGAAATAAAGATCATGAAAATAGAAACCCTTTGTTATTGTTCATCCGTGTGTCCTCAGGACAAGCACAGGACATGGCACGTACAAGGCAACTATTTGTAGAATGATGGCTGCTTAGGACAGAATGCAGCACACAAATTGTATATATGATAGAATTCTAAAAATAGAAACACAAGCGGATATAAAGACAGATGGGCATAGACCCAAGTGTTAAAAATCATTGTCCTTTGGTTGTGTATGTTTGATACGATAAGCATGCTTTTTGTGGCATATGTATTTTAAATTGCATATTCCATTCAGTGAAACAAAATAAACTTAGTGGCTGGGCCCTCAGCTGTAGTTTTGAGCTGTAAGGGAAAAGCATGTTAGCTTTTCTTAGGGTAGTCCTTTCTCATTGGTTGGCTACCAATATTCTTTTAGGTTGTTTTGCATCTCCCCTCATATAGGACCCAACGTGATGGAAAAAACAATTCCAAGAAGCCATTTGGTAATAGAATAGTATACTGTCTGTATTTGATAGGAACACAGAGATGACTCCATGCCTCCTCCCCCCTCCCCCCCCCCACAAAAAAAAGGAAGAAAATCAAAATAAAACAAAACAAAACCCCGCCCGATATTGGCCAACAACCAGTCTATTTGAGTACAAAAAGCACTGCTCGCCCTTTCAAAACCCGCTGAGCCCCAGGAACCCAGCCTTCTTTCCTGCATCACTACAAGCCCAACACGCATTCCTCAGCCCCATAGAAAGCAAGCAGTGAGCTCCCTGCCCCACACCCTGCACCGCTGCGCTGGGCACTTCCACAAAACTCACTCCAGACCACACCACACCCGCCCGGGATCCCCAGCCCAACCCAGCTGGGCACAACAGCCCACTCACCCAGGCGTCCCCAGGCGCAGGGAACACAGAGCAACCCCCGCCCCGCGGGCAGAGCAAGGGCTCTAGCAACAACCTCAAGCTCCAGCGCACTGCAGGGGAGCCCTCACCTGGAGCACGTGGCCCGCGTTTTGCATCCTCATTGATTCAGACCCCAAACACCTGCAAGCATTTGCTAGGAACTCAGCTGAGCCCGGGAACTCCTGCGCGCCCAGAGCCCGCCGTGGTTTAGAGACCACCACCAAGCAACCTTCCCGCGGGCACTGCGGGCTCCCCACCGCCCTAGATCCGCGCGCAGAGAGATCAGGGCATCTCGGACCACCTCTTCACCCCAACTCCGCACCACCGGGGTCGACCCAGTCCTGCTCCCTCCTCCCGACCCACCAAGGGAAACCCCTCTCCTCCCCTGTTCCCCCGCCCTTGGCGGAGGATGGCCTGGGGCTCCCCGACCCGCTCCAGTTCGCCCCCAGGAGCGCACACCCTCTCCAAGCTCCTACCGGAGGATGTGGGTAACTGGAGCACTACAGCCATCAAAAGCACCCCAACGAAGCTCCAGGAAGAAAGGGGGCTCCCAGGGCGGCGGGGAGGTGTGGTTCGCGTCCTGCCAGAAGCCGTCATTTTCGGGGAGATCAGAGGGAATCCCCAGAGAGCCAAGGAGCAGGTGCCTCATTGAGTTAACTTATCAGATTTAGCAAAACCCAGATTCAGTGCCAGGTTCCCACCCACAAGTGGGCGTGTCCTGGGCGGGCTCCAGGGCCAATGGGCAGCCTGCAAGGAGGGGTCTGGGCGAGGGGGGTGTATCAGGCCTGGATGGGGAAGGACAGGTCCTGGGTGGGTTTGGCCTCTGCCCTCCCTACACCTAATGTAAATTACTCTTGTCCCTTACTCTCTTGAGAGGACCCCTGGGAAGGGAAACTATTAAACAACACTGTGCCATTAAGCATAGTAAGCCTCAACTCTGTGGGGCCCATGCCCTTGCAGAACAAAATGTTTCATTTCATTGAGGAGGAAATATACGTGCACGAAAAAGAAAAAGGGTATGTTGAGTGGCAAATTCTTGGGAGCAATGGATGTCAGTAGAGTTAGAATGGGTAGTAATTGGTTAGCTGAAGTAGAAAAATAGAGCTTTTCTGGTGAAACAATCTCTCAATGACGGAAAATTGAGAATGAGCAAGATTTATTTGTAGGTTTGTAGGGTTGTGAGTTAATCTTGTGTGAGTAGTAAAAGGAGGGAGGGAAAGCGAGTAGCATGATGGGTAGTGGAAAGGAAACAAAAGTTGACATTTTCTTCCCATTGGTTGTTGCTAAAGAAGAAAAATATCACCCAATGGGAGTAAACATTTTGAGGTGACTAGCACCCTCAAACTTCTAATTTTTAACCTCAGTTTTATAAATGTGAAATGTTTTTAAATGGAGGTGGATTTTAAACCACCAGTTCCATTTAGAGCTTATCCCAAAGAAATCATGAGAGCTGTGAGCAAAAGTGTATAATTTTGGAAAAAATATAAACCTTAAGTGTCTAGTAATAGTATTAAGGAATTGATGCTTGGTAACTTTGTGGGATGGAATTCAATGTAGCAAACAGTGTAAAATAATGTCAATGTAAAAAACTATAATATATTCATAAATGAAAAAAGCAGAATTCAAATCAGTACATACCTTTTGGTATTTCTTTTATTGAAACAAAAGCAGTATATTTATGCACATAAAAAGAGTATAGTTGGAAATATATCACATTATATTTAATGTTCTTTGTGATTTTCAGTTTTCTGTATTGACTGACCTTAGGTTACATTTGGATTCAGGTAACAAAAAAAATTTTAACCATCCAATATATATATCAACTTCTATTTTGTTCATACAGTGGTGGGGATAGAACCTGTACTGTTCCAGGTTAAAGAATGAGATGTTGGTGATGAAATGGAAGCTCCCCGTACAAACCTGAAATGCTCCTTCTGGAATTACAGACTTCATATATAATTACACAATTCTGCATCTGAGATGTACTGAAGACTTCTGGGTTCAACAAACCATGGAATTTCCTCTTCCTCTCAGAACAACATAATTAATATTTGGATTATTGGCATGTAAGACACTACATGTGGAGATGATTATAAAATAAACACCGAAATATCTTGGGTTATTAAATCTTGATACCCCACAATGAAACAGATTAAAGGAGGCATAATTAAGGAGCCAGTGAATAGGAAACTCGATTATGGGGAATTATCATTTCTCTTCATTCTAACAGTTGTAAAAGAATTATAATTTGGTATCTTAATGTTGTCACTTATTAAAACAGAGGATCTATTCTCTACCACCTCTAGTACACTATGTTATATGTCAATTATATCTCCATAAAGATGAGAAAAAACTTTCCCACTTATTTGGGGGATTGGAAGTAAGTTTTTTTTTGTGTAAGAATATTCAAAAGATCGGGGGGAAATATGGTTAGTGTTTTGTTTCTTAGTTACAGGTACTAGATTAGATTTAGGACTGGAATTTTCTTTCAATCAATGAAATTTCTACACCTGGTGTCAATCAAAGCATTCTCAATATAATTTAAATTTTTCACATCAATTGCTTCAACTTATTTTGAGTTGACTCATCTCAGGATTTGTGCCAAGTCTTGTTCCCTATTTTTATGGACAAGCTCTATGAGTCAGGAATTGAGTTTTATTGCTTTTTCTCCAGTGCCCAGACAGTTCTAGGCCTGTAGTAGATGTATAATAAATATGTATTAAGTACTGAATGAAACAAACAGGTGTTGCTGTCAAGTGCATTTAACATGTCTCATTCAATTCTTCAATCTATGGATTTACCAAATGCTAAAATATTCTGAGAGATTTTGATAATTTTAGATACTAAAAACAAAACTGGATTTCTCTCTTTAAAAAATGAGATACGAATGTCTGCACTGAAAACCTTTTTAATCAGGCAGACAAGCTGACCTATGAAGTGGAGCGAATGTTTGTCCCTTAGCATTGAGATCATGTTAGTGACTGAGTTCAAAGGAGAATATGGACAGTGAACTTCCTAAGGTCCTCACAGGAGAAAACACAAAGAGAGTTAAAGCTTTGAGGGAAGTAGGGGAGTGAAAACTAGTGGTTCCACCCTGGCTATTGTGGTTCAATGGTTAGAGTAGAAGCCCACCAACCCAAGGGTCGTGGGTTCAATTCCGGTCAAGGGCATGTACCTGGCTTGCAGGTTCCCCACCCCACTTGGGTTGGAGTATGTACAGGAGGCAATTGATTGATGTGGCACTCTCTCATCAATGTTTCTCTCTTCTCTCACACCCCCCCCCCTTGCTAAAATCAATGGAAAAATCCTCCAGTGAGGATTAATAACAAAAAATCTAGTGGTTCCTCTAACTCCCTCTAAAGATTTTTTTCAAACTGCTAAAGAGAAAAGGAGAAAGAGTGGTGAAGAGGCATGAATACTCAGGTTTTGAGCTGTGTGGCAGATCTCTTTTAAGGCTTTATGTATTGTGGTATGATGTAGTTGGTATGTGGGGATGTCATTATCAGAGTCCGAGTTCTTTAAAAGAAAACAATGTTAGATGATTCTTTGCCACCTACATTAGTATATTTACATGATGCTTTTCAGAGGTGGGGGTAGCAGCATGAATGCACCTGTGAATGCTCCCAGAAAAGGCCTTCGACTGCCCTGGTGAATTACACAGTAGGTGTTTGTGGAAAGCTGAAAGGGTGTGGCTGGCTGAACAGAGGATGAGCCATGCTTCTGAGGTTTGCCCTGAGAGCTATGCCTTCTCTATTTGCACCTGATGAGCACCTGCCTGCCAATAGCTTTACCAGCCAGAGCCTTACTGTGGTAGGCCACGCCCAAGCAGGCCCTGTGAAGCCAGTCAAATACCGAAAGGAGGGCATTTCTCAGAAGGAACACATTTTCATTTTGTTTCCTCTTGTTATGGAAGGCTCAAAAAAGTAGATATATTGCAAACATATTTCATAAGAAGAGTTTCAATAATAAAATCTTTTCTTTCTTTCTCATTATATAATGGGGGAGAACAAATTTCATTAAAGCATTATAGTTTAAAATTAACTTACATCTCACATCTAAGTGTACAAATAAAAGTTAGATTAGCATTGGAAATAGCTTTGGAGAGTAATTGTTTCAGCTGCTGCTTTTCAGATGAGAAATGTGAGGCAAGAAGTTAACAGAAGCCCAACAGGTATGGCTCAGTGGTTGAGTGTCCACCCATGATCCAGGAGGACACGGTTTGATTCCCTGTCAGGGCATATACCCGGGTTTTGGGCTTAATCCCTATTTGGGGTGGCGGGGGCGTGCAGGAGGCAACTGATCAATGATTCTCTCTCATCATTGATGTTTCTATCCCTCTCTCCCTCTGCTGTCCCCCCTCTAAAATCAATAAAAATATATTTAAAATAAAAAAGTTAACAGAATTGCTCCATAATACAATTAAGTTAGGCAATATGGTATTTTACACATTGTTTCCCAGAGATAACCAATGTTTAAAAAATATCTCATAGATTTTTAACAATTAAAAAGTCACAGGCATCAGATATTTCTAATCACATTGTGTACCAACCTACTCCATTCAGAGAGGGGAAAAATAATTTAGACTTTTTTCTATGAAGGGATTTTTAATTCTAAGCAAGGATAATTCTCAGTTAATTTCTACACCTCTTTTAAAAGATTCTATTCCCCAAACCCAAGAAACAATAGGGATTTGCTAAGCAAACCATTGAGCATCTTTTTATACATTTGTGGACTGTTTGTGTTCATGCATGTGTGTGTGTGTGTGTGTGTGAGAGTGATCTGGATAAATCTCTCTTGCCCTTTTAGAGAAGTAGGGGAGAACTGGTCTTTGAATTACTAACTCTCAACTAAGCCCGTTACCCTTTGTCTATGAAATATTGCAATTTATTTTCCCACTTTGTCAGTTGACTTTTTGGGTCTGCTGTGTGTATTTTTTCTCTTGCATGACTTTAAATTGAACTTCTAGTTGAGGTCCAGTTCACTATTGATATTTATCAATATAAACATCAGAATATACTTCAAACACAATTATTAAAAACAGAATTACACAGAAGTAGCAGTGGTCATACACAAATCTATTCTTAAATATCCAGAAAGATTCTGATATTTTCTAGGATGGCCCCTAATATCACCCCAAATGAATTTTTCATCTGTAAGGATGTGGATTTTTTAGACACTCTAGGGCTACTTGTTGAGGATGTGTCAATACATGTTATTAATTTGATAAATTCTTAAAAGTCATGTTTCTTAGTAAATTTAGTGTAGTCTGAATCCATTCAAAAGTAAACTAGTTACTTTTATTTAAAAATTTTACTTTTATTTACAATCCAGTATGTTTTTTAACAGAGCATAGTACAAAATACTTTTGAAACAGAGCTTAGGAAATATCCAAAGCTTATTTCCCCCCCAAATATTTCCCTTGAGTATTCTTAACCCATCTTTCCTATAATCATCTAATGACTTTTTAATAAACAGAAATTACTTATTTTTGAGAAAGTGAAAACATATCTTTTACTCCAATCTGTCTAAAAGGGATGGATTCTGTTCTATAAACAAAAAGGAAGGTATTTACGAAAGAAAGAATTATGTGTGTATAAAGACCCATATATATGAAGAAAAATTAGCAGAAAGTGAATTAAAACATTAGCAGTAGTTATCCCTGGGTAGTACAATTATATGTGACCTATTTGTTTTTCATATCTTCCTCCTGCATTTTCCAAATTCTCTTTTTTGAGTCCATTCCATATTACAGTTAACACTTGAACAACAAGAGTTTGAACTGCATGGGTGAATATATTTCAATAACTATACTTGAATATTTTTCAATAATTGTACAGTTGCCCCTCGGTATCCTGGGATTTTGCATTCAGGATCTAGCAAATTGGCAATCAGAAACAGCATTTTCATTCAGATGGCACCACTTAACCCCCACATTGTTCAAGGGTCACCTATATAAATAATTAAAAATAAGAAAGACAAATGACAAACTTAGAGACAGAAATCCTAGGTGACAACTTCTTCCTTTAAGTAACTGAGACTACTTCTCAGCCCTCAGTGCAGTCTTTGTCCTGACTAGCCAGCGTGCTCTTTCATTTCAGCACAAAGAAGGAAGATGGAGTGACAGCATCCAGACTCCGAGGAGGGAGCTTCCTGGGGAATTGGGAGCTTCAGCATCTTCACGTGCACACGTGGGCCTCTCTGTGAAGTCACTTCAAGGGTTTTATGAGTCCCAGATCTTATTCTGTTGAAATGAATTGGGTCCTTTCCAATGAGCATTTTCATTTGAGGTGTTCTTCACCATTGTAGTATTTTCTCAAGGAAGGACACTGAAATAAAAGGAATTTTTATTTAAATGACAGCAGGGTCAACAAATTTATATGCTGATAATTCTGATGCTGACATTTCATATATTTTACATGTTTAAAAGAAGTGTTTATTGCTCTCTGTTTTGGTAGCTATGTAGGACACAAATGGCATAAACTGAGATACTGAGGAGATAAGAGATTAATGAATAACTTGACTATTCCCCATTTCTTTTTTGTCAAATGAAAAGTGTCCTCAGAGTTGAGCAACTAAATAAAAAGAGCCTTATTCCAGAAACCTACAGGTCCATTGTAACACACAACACCTTTCCTTTAGTCCCTTTCTGAACCATGGTTATGGCAGGGGGAAGTAAACAGAATCTGGTAGTTTGGAGGGGGGGCAGCTTCGGATAACATGTCCTCCTGCCCGTATCACAGACAAGACTGAAAGGAGGTATTGCATAGTTTAGGTGTCCAGATGCTTCCGTGGCCACTCTTTCTTCAGGCCAGGAACACTGTGTTGTCACAAATGGACAGACTCCCATCAGCTCACCTGACACTCCCAGTAATTATTGCCACCTGGCCCTTCATCATTGTCCCCTTTCCAGCTCACCAGTGTTCCCAACACCATGTTAGCTGCATCATCATCACTGAGCATTCTCATGCGTTTCAACGCGTGGCTGTGTCTTTGGAGTCTGCCTCCTTACCTGTGAATGTGGTCCATCCTCCACATCCAGGAGCTGCCTGCTATCACTGCAAGGTTAACAACCTTGTTGCAGAAACCAGAGGGGCCCCCAGGCCTTTGCAAATCCCTGGCCTGCATTACCTGTAAACTGCCCATTTTGCATACCTATTCTTATCCCTTTTGCCTACTTTCCCATGTAATCTTCATCCTTCTACCCAATATGAGCAGCTGGCTTATGGTGGGGCACAGAGCAGATTTTTATGGATTAACTGCTGCTCCCCCATACTGCCGGCAGTATTGGAATAAATGCTCACATAGGATTCAACCCTGTCTGCTGAAGTGGCTCAAGTAGTGACAGGCAGCCTGGACTTATTGATTGTTCGGTGACAATGGTAAGTGACTAATCAAAATTTGTAGAATCAATGAATGGGTGAGTGAAAGAATGCGATAGAGTTAATGGGTAAAAAACAACAAATGAAAAGTCGAATACAGTGTGATGTATTTATATACAGTTTTTAACAATGAGAAGAATGATTGTCATTTGGTGAAACCAAAATCATATCAATATAATCTCAAAGTATAACCTTGCAAATGTATAATAACATGCAAAGTAGCTTAATAATACTAACCACTGGGTTATTACAAGTGATTTTTATTATTTTTATGTTTCTGGGTATTTTCTGTTTTCAATGAGTATATATTATCCTTGAAAGAAAATAATTTATTTTAAAAAGTGGAATAGACAGGAAGTGCTTTGAGTTCCAAAGGGAGACATCACTTTGGACTAGAGTTATTTTGGACAGCTTCCTGGGTCAGTGAATTCTCAGCTGGGTTCATGCAACTTAGATAGGAAGAAAGGTGGCAATGTGTTTTAAGCAGGTAACCTGGCAGGAATAGGGTAAATCAAATGATATTTTAAGCAGTCTTCTGGAACATTTTAAAATAAAATTTTATAAAGACAAGCATTGCCCTCGTGGTCTGCTTATTTAGTCTGTTTATATTTGGTGGTAGCATGGCTAGCTAAGAATCAGTTTTGCACAATTTTCCCATCGAAGTACCCAGATAATAGAGGAAAACAAATGTGTCACCCCTGCCTGGCCAGGCATTAGTGCTAATTGGCAGGGGAGAAAAAGATGAGAAAAATAGCTAAATTATATACATTTTAGTTTTGAAAAGAGATAGTCAGTAGCTTTCATTTTGAAATTTAGGGCATCATTTGTCTCAGGTTTTAGATATCTTTGTAGGTACCTGATGGCTCCCACGTACCAAGAGGTTACCTGTTCGATTCGCAGTCAGGGGGCACATGCCCAGGGGAAGGAGTTGAACAAAGGGGGAGATGGGCACATACACAGTGAAGTCAGGGTGATGTAGAAAAGGTGCTTGCCTGTCAGTCTAGCTTGAGGAACAATGGATTGGCTAGGGGTTAGACACAATACTTCATGACCTTCACTTGCCCCGTGCGCTCGCCTGTTCTCTCTCCATAGCCATGTGTCCTTATAAGCTTCATAGCCCATGGCCATGTGGACCCCACATGCAGGATGCTGGACTGGACTGTGCTTTACTATGGGGTGGAGGTGGGGCATCCCTAAGTCTAGCCCTGCTGAAGATAAGATCGGACTTCTTCCATGGTGGGACTGACATACCAGTAGATGGGACCTTGGAAGGGAACCCCCTTAACTTTACATCATCAATAAAATTCTTTGCCCCAGAGCCCCCCAAGAGCTCCACTTCCACCGATAGCAAATGCACAAAAATGGAGGAATGCTTTGGAACACAGTGCCTGTGCACAGCACCGATGGAGTCCTCACCCCAAAGCACTGGAAACAATTATTCAAGAAAGACACCAGCAACAGCGTTTCCAGCTCCTGAAGTACTTTCAAAATGCCATTGGTGTTAGTGATCTACCAGGTACAATATCATATTTAAATCCTGTTTCCATTTTCCATACTTGAGTTGTTGAAAGCATTTTGATTTCAATTTGTGTTCGGTACCTGCTAGGTTCCTCGTTTGTTTGCAGACTTTGCGCATGGTCACTGCTGCCTTCTGGGGGATGTAAATGGATATCCACTTCCTTAGATTTTGCATCTGTATTACTGCTAATTGGCAGGGGTGAAAAAGATGGGGGACATAACTAAATTATATACATTTTAGTTTTGAAAGGAGGTAATCAATAACTTTCATTTGGAAATTTAGGGCATAATTTGTCTCAGGTTTCCTATATCTTTGTAAGGTATCTAAAAAGAAAAATGTAACCAAGTCACACTTTTCAAAACTAAGTAAAAACTTGGATTAGAAAATAATACTAAAAGCATTCTACATGTTGTGTCGGAACTCTAACCTGCTTATAGACAAGTGCCTTAGAACAACACATTTCTCTATGCCCAAAGTTATACTGATGAGTAAATACTGTTACAGCAGGATTGGGACATTTAAATGGCTTTGCACTACAATCTTACACAAGGCTTCCTTTCACTCCCATAGTGAAGATATACATTCTGTATTTTGTACAATACCTATAGTATGGAAAGTAGCAGTTATTGTCATGAAGGTACATAAGAACTGATAGTAAAATAAGTATTGAATTACTTTTAAATGTCAGTAATAATCTACACCAATAAAAGAGTAAGATGCAAATTGACTGTACCTTTGTGATGTCCACCAGCCAATCAGGAGTGAGTATGCAAATTAACCCAACAAAGATGGCAGGTTAATTTGCATATGCAGTCGCTGAGCAGCCGGGGCAGGGGAGGACGCTTGTGTCATGGCAACGATGCAGGCGTTCCGCACCACCCCAGCTGCTTCGGGCCCCTCGGCAGCGTGGGAAGGCGGAAAGGCGGCTCTGGCCGGAGTGAAGGGGGTGCCGGCACCCAGGGGAAGGAAGGCCCATTCTTACACGAATCTTCATGCATCAGGCCTCTAGTACTCATGTATAAATAACAATAGCTAACATTTTGTGACATTCAGTATAAGAGAGGCACTGTGTTGAGGTAGGAATGATTATTTTCCTATTTTTCTGGCAAGGAAAATGAACTTTAGAAAGACTAAGTATCTTGCCCAGGTTCAAAGCTAGTGTGTGAGTATGAACATAGGTCTCAGTGATGGCAAAGCCCATGGCTGTACTGACCGTTTTTTGCGCTTTAGAATCATCCAACAGGAAACAAGGATGGATACAATAAAGAGGACCACACCGGAGACTATGCCTAGGCAGTAAAACAAGATAATCAAGTGCATGCAAAATACATAGCTTTTCATCTCTGTCTTTATATCTAGTCTCCCTAGAGGTTGCCAATGATTTTTTAAAATGTAACTAAATTCAGGTTTAAAAAACACTGATGCAGGCTTACCTTTAAGATTTCCCCTTTGGCTGGCATTTCTCAGTGGTTAGAGCTCAGCCCGTGTACCAAAGGGTCATGGGTTTGATTCCCAGTCAAGGGCACCTACCTGGGTTGCAGGTTCGATCTTTGCCCTGGTTGGGGCAAGTCTCCTCCCTACCCCCACCACCAACGCTCTCTCTTTAAAAGTCAATGGGAAAAATACACTGAGTGGCCAGATTATTATGATCTCTGAACGCATAATAATCTGGCCACTCAGTGTATTTCCTATAAAATAAAAGGCTAATATGCAAATTGTCCCCTCGACCAGGAGTTCGACCACTAGGCATGCTGGCCAACCGCCCATGTCCCCTCCCCCTGGACAGGCTGTCCAGACCCCCACCCATGCACGAATTCAAGCACTGGGCCTCTGATATCTACACTAATAAAAGAGAAACATGCAAATTAACCATCACTCCACTATGCCCACAAGCCATGCCCATCAGCCAATCAGGAGCGAGTATGCAAATTAATATAACCAAGATGTGGCCAGCCACGGAGCTGGAGCAAGCAGGAGGCTTGGGTTGCCCTGGCGATGGAGGAAGCCAAGCTTCCCGCCGCCCTGGCTGGCCCTGGCCTCCGCTTAAGGCTACAAAGTTTCAATTATAGAAGATAAGTAAATCCTAGATACTTGCTTCCAGCCGGGCCTGGCCTCCACTCAAGGAGGCATTGAAAAAAAGAAAGAAAAGAAAAAAAGGAGGGGCTGGGACCTTGGGTCACGGGGGGGGGGGGGTGTGATCAGGCCAGGATGGGACAGCAGGGGCCTTTGGGGGTAAGCAGACCAGCAGAGGGGCCAGTTGGGGGTGAGCAGGCTGTCAGTGTGGGTCAGTTGGAGGTGATCAGGACAGCAGCAGGGGAAGTTTGGAGTGAGCAGACCAGCAGGAGGGCAGTTGGGGGTGAGCAGGCCTGCGGGGGGGGGGGGCATTTGGGGGCGAGCAGGCTGGCAGTGGGGGGCAGTTGGTGGCGAGCAGGCCAGCAGGCAGAGTGGTTAGGGGAAATCAGGAAGGCAGGCATGCAGGTGAATGGCTGGAGCCAGCGGTCCTGGATTGTGAGAGGGATGTCTGACTGCCAGTTTAGGCCCGATCCCTGTAAACCGGCAGTAGGACATCCTTCGAGGGGTCCCAGATTGGAGAGGGTGCAGGCTGGGCTGAGGAACACTTCCCCCACCCCCATGCACCAATTTTGTGCACCGGGCCACTAGTGTGTGTGTGTGTGTGTGTGTGTGTGTGTGTGTGTGTGTGTGTGTATATATATATATATATATATATATATATATATATATATATATATATATACTGAGTGGCCAGATTATTATGAGTTCAGTGATCATAATAATCTGGCCACTAAGTGTATATCCTCTGGTGAGGATTAACAACAATAACAAAAAGATTTCCCCTCTGCTTCTCTGCTTCTTGTTTAATCTAGCCCTTTAGTGTCACTGCTATAGGGTTAAGGGTAAGGAGTGAGCAGAGCCATTTTGTAATCTTTAGTCCAACAGCAGCCTTTCAACAACATGTGAGAACAGCACTGAGGCTCCTAGGCTCCGGCTCTCAGGCCCTGCGCGTCTCTTGTGTGAGGCACAGGAGCTATTCTACACAACAAACTCTGCCAATTCCCTCTGAAGCCGACTCTATCATAACACTATTCCTTTTATATACTCAGATCCCAGAAACGGGCTTAGTGGTCTTTGTGGCTTCCAATTTGTGCAAGTGAGCATGACTGCCACCCTGAAGAATATTCCCAGGTTGTATTCTCCAGCTACAATAAAATAAGATGAAGGACTGGCCATCTTTAATGGTTCAAAGACAGTGCAGCGCCTTTGAGAGAGGAACCTCTATAGGCATATGAGGATACCAGTTTTGCCACACGGTGGCCTGAGTTTATCACTGTTTCCTTTCTAAATGAAATCGCAATGTAAGATATTTTGATCTCTCTTTTTACATTTCATTCATTATAAGTGGATACTTACTGTTAAAGATGCTAGCGTTTCTCAGAAAACCCTTTATAAGACTTACCAATAATGCGAGCATTATGTCGGCCTAAAAGGAAGACAAAAGTCACAGATGCATCAGTCAAGCACTCAACGTGACTAAACAGGAGCCCTCAGCCAATGACAAGTTAGCCTAAAATGTATCCTTGCACAGTACAATTTTGTTCTAATATAAAAAACCACTGGGTTTACTGAGACAATCTCATTTTATCTTGTGTTCTCAGTGGTCTGTTTTCTTTCGTTTTAACTTACCATTTTATCATAAAATTTAATAGAATTAAAAGAATGTATAAAACAGAACAAAAGAAAAATATTACACATGATTCTACTACCATGAAATGCTTTGTTACAGTCCCTTCTAGAACATGTTTCCATACATGTAGGGTTTTTACATATTTATAGCATCTCTTTACCTACCTAACCTTTGAATAGTGGAATTAAGCACCCAATCAATATGTTAATTTTTACCACCACAACTACCACTACTGCTACTTGTATAATAATACTATTAATTCTTCATTATATTTGTCACATATTTCTTATCTGTCTACTGCTTTCTTACTTTCTAAAATACACACATAAACTATAAGTCAAATTTGTTGATCTTTAATGATTTTCTCTGTCATATCAAAAAGTTCAAAGAATTCATGTCTTCTTCCAGAGATTTGATAAATATAATTTACGTTAGCTTTTCTATATTGACTTTAAAAACTTTAACTCTTTAATACATCTGAAACTTTTTGTAAGATAAAAAGAGAAGTCCTAAATTTCTTTCAATGCTACCTATGTTATTTGATCATCTTTACCGTCTCTGTTATATTTAATTTGTAAGATACTTTTACTTTTATTTATAATAACCTTTATTTTATTAATATCTATTCTATTTCACTTATAAAAATGAGTCAATTTTGTGCTACTTTAAAGTGATTTATGTATTGTGGCTTTATATTACTTTTAATGTTTGGTAGGGTGGCCCACCATCATGGGAATTTTCTGTCTTTCGTGGCCACATCTTTGAACCCTCTAAAGGCATTCATTCAGCCAGCTAGGCAGTGAGATTTTTGCCAAAGTAAATATAATTTGATATTAAGGAGATTACAGTGTGTAATTTGGAAATACTATTTGTAAGTCAGATTAACTAGCACATACAAGGGATTAAGTATAAAAACATCTTGAACAATCTTGGTATTCACTGCTACAAATAAGAATCATAAGAATGGGTGAGGGAAGCCTAGCACTAACTTAGATTAAGAAAAGTTATTCATTGCTAATTTTGCTCATCAGCTCCCTGCTGTGTACAAGTTCAGGGTTTAGAATTTGCTATCTAGTTGCCCATACAGCTCAATGACACCTGATTTCTAAATCTACTGATCTAGTTTGACAGTTTAGAGTCCTATAGCCTACAGCAGTGAGGGAGACAGAACAGCTGGTCTCAGCAACCTGGAAGGTGTTTCCTGACTCAGGCTGAAATTCTTGAAGGCCTGCTCTATCTCTGATGGGCTCTTGACTTTTAAGGCCCCAGGCTATAAATCAATCATTACTGTGGGATGCGTGCAACAATAGACTGATGCAGACAAAAAAGGTTCAGGGAGGTCCCCAAGGAAAGATGAATGGGTTGAGAACTGTGAAGAGAGCAAGGCTGGCTTGAATCTCATTGCTTAGGGCTTTTGGAGAAGAATTAGGAGCTACTCTTGCACTCCTTAGCGCTATCACGTGCCAGAACAATTACACCACATTTGATGCCAGTACGGATGAATGAATGAACAGTGCATGACTGGGGAGCACCTACATTCCTTGTACCTGCTCTTGCACTTACCAGATGTACTAGTACATGTGGCCAGAGGAGGGTCCCATGTGCTATCTGCCTGGCACTGGCTCTGGGGACTGCCTTCCAGAGCATATCCATCTTTACACTCCAAGGTTACATTATCTCCATATCGAAATTCTTGGCTCATGTCCAGCTCCTTCCAGATTCCATTCGTAAACTCCGGGAGGCTACATTTTACCTCTGAAATTAGAAAAATCAGAAGGAAATTGATATTTTATTGATAACTTTAGTTGTAACTACCATAATGGAAAGACCTATGACCCCCAAACCTATTTTCTCTTCAGCAAAGATGGGTCATGTTTTCAATAAAGAATAATTGATATCCTCTCCTTAAACATCTTATGATTTAAGATTCTCAAACTTTATTTTCCTGGGAATATGGAATGTACTGTAATCCACTTTTAATTGTGAACAACTCTGAAACTGAAAAGTTGTGGAAAGACGAGGAGTTAGGATAAGCATACTCTAGCCTAGATGCACCTGGGTCATACCATAGGAAATAGGAAGATAACATAGTATTTGGAAAATGAAAGAATAGAAGAGAAACAAGCAAAGCAAAAAGCCCTTAACTTATAGTTCTGAAAAGCCAAAAAGTCAATTTAAAAGGAGACAGTATAAAAGGCAGAGTTAGAAAGCAGGGGGTGAGCTGGGGTCCAATCCTAGCACCATCACTCCTGCGCTGAGCATCATAGGCTAGTAACTGGATCTCTCTACACCTCAATTTCCTCCTCGGTAAGAAAGCAAGAATAATCATCCCACCTCTTGAGATTCTCTGGGAGACTAACATACATCCCTTTTGTAAAGATCTCAGTAGCATGCCTAGTCATAGAAAATGACTTTCAATTCTACATTTTGTAGCTTTTTAGAATATTGCCAAGAAAGGTTTTAAAGTCATATTTCATTTTTGCAAACATAGACAGAATAACAAAAATCATTCCTGGGACTTGGTGCAGGTAAGAGGCAATAAACTCTTTACCTTTGGACTTGGAAGTAATAGTGAGACTCCGCACCCTGCAATTCCCGAACTAACTGCTCAGACCTCACTTCTACTGTCCTCACAACAAGGTGCTTCTACTCTCTTATTGACCTTTTAAGGGTGTGTGTGAGGACCATCTGTGATCCTTTAAAGCTGAAATAGTTTATTAGTAAACTAGTAGCCCATTTGCAGGAAAATCCTGCAAGCGGCTGTTGCGGCCGCGTGTGCCACCTCGCCTGCACCTGCTCGCCACTGCCATCCGCCCTGCTCCGCCCTGCCCGGGCTTTCCCTCTGGCAGCCACCTGGCTTTCCGCTTTTCCTTCCTCTTCCTTCTAAGTTGTCTTCAGTCTTCACTCCTTCCTCTCTCAGCATATGCAAATTAACTGCCATCTTTGTTGGGTAATTTGCATACTCGCCCTGATTGGCTGGTGGGTGTGGCTCTGGCTGGTGGGCGTGGCTTGGGCGTAGTGAAGGTGTGGTCAATTTGCATATTACTATTTTATTAGGTAGGAAGGCCTAAAAAGCATTTTAAATTAGTGATTGATGTCTGTTTTATCACTGAAAATTCCCTCTGTTCTTCCTACTTATTTGGGAGAGGTAAGGATATTTGTGCAGCCTTTCTTCCTACTGTTTGTTCTGCTTTTCTTCTCCTCTATGGATACTCATTTCACCATCCTCTCAGAAAAGATCTCCATCTTATTAGCTTCATGCAGAAATCTCCCGTAAACACCCAGTAAGAATAGAGTTACCTTTGCAATAATGGTACACTTGGCTCCAGTTCCCCTCATGTGTACAGAAAAGGAAGGCTTTCCCCACCAACAGGTAGCCTGGGTCACAGGTGTAGTTGACTATCATCCCAGGAAGATAGGGAGATACAAGTCTTTCTTGATCTTAGCATGCCCACCTCCGCCCAAGATACACAATGGGCATCCTCCAGTGTGACGCCCATTGTGTATCTTGGGCGGAGGTGGGCATGCTAAGATCAAGAAAAGACTTTCAGTTAAACATAGAAGTATGAACACGCCAACACATCTAATAATATTTCTGACTCTTAGAGCCACATGAAGACCTAGGCAGGCAGGACTCAAGGCACTAAATGTTTGCGGGTCAGTGGGAAAACTAATTCTCTAAACACAGACCTCTCAGCCTTTAAACAGGATCATGTATGTCCTTTACCTGCAGACTGCACCAGACAGAAACACCACTGGCATCTACAATAACCCAGTCCTAATGCCATCTGTCCTCTCTGGAGGACGGAGCTTGTATGGACAATCACAGCCACAAAGGAGCTTCTGGTTGCCAGGTACTGGCACTTAAAGCTAGAAATACATGGCAAAGGATTGAGCTACAGAGGCCAAGGGCACAACCACCCACTTCACTTCTCCAGGGCATCCTCAGTTCCTTTTGCTAAAGGCGAGAAGAAGGGTCAACAAAATGCAGTCACGGGCTGAGCAGAACTCGTAGAAGTAACTAGAGGAGCACAAATGGCTACATCGGGACTTGCCCAATTACTTCTAGAGCATTACCAATTTTGAAATAAATTACTCCATCGACATGTACATTTTGCTCTGCACAGCATCTATAGAGTATGGAAACAACCAGTAATAAAGATGTCACAACCAAATATTTCCGCTGGTTTTAAAATATTCTCTATAAAATTTGGCTCTCACTGATTCTCTCCACGCTCTACTGCCTCCTCTCCTCACCATCCTCCATTCCTCACCCCAGTGGGCAGGGTCACCAGAATACCACCAGTGGGGTCACGGTGCAGCACCTCTAGAACCATCTGTTATTCTCCTGGCAGGTACCTCTGTGTCTGATATTCATAACAAAGTGATATTCAGAGGAACACAACTGTCATGATAGCGATATGGAGGTTCTTGCCCACACACACTGATCCATATGGGAGGTGGGGAAACGTGTACTGACCAGGAAGTTCACAGCGAGGGGCCGGGCCACTCCAGATCCCGTTCCCTCGACTGTCACTTGTGCAGCGGATGGTGCTCTCCCCAATGAGACTAAAGGCCGTCCCTCTGTCTGGTCGGGGATCACATGTGTAAGTTACTTCTTTTCCAAAAGAAAAGATTTCCAGAGGTTTTCCTGTGTGTCTTCCGTTACGAATATCTGGAGGATTTGGACATACGATTTCTGGAAAGAACGCAAGGGCTGTTAGTTTCATTGAGGAGTTTTCACTAGAGGTAGTCTACAGGCATAGGATGCTATGGTTGGTGCTACCTAGAAAACACCAATGACTGTATCTTTGCTGTCGGCCTTTGATGAGATGGGCTAAATGAAATAAGATCTCGATCTCACTTTTCATGGAAAAAGAAATTTGCTTATCTTGAATCGTCCTGATAGTTAATACTTCTGGATAATAGAAACTTAACATGCAAAACTTTTAAAGAAGAATAATAACCCTTTATAGCAGCGATTCTCAACCTGTGGGTCGCGACCCCTTTGGGGGTCGAACGACCCTTTCACACGGGTCGCCTAAGACATCCTGCATATCAGATATTTACATTATGATTCATAGCAGTAGCAAAATTACAGTTATGAGTAGGAACGAAAATAATTATATGGTTGGGGGTCACCACATGAGGAACTGCATTAAAGGGTCATGGCATTAGGAAGGTTGAGAACCACTGCTTTAGAGGATAACTCATTCGACTACTTAATAAATATTACTTGAGCGCATACTCTGTGTCAGTCACTCATTGGAGCCCTGGAATATAGTGATGAAGAGCACAGATAAAGTCACTGTCCTCCAAGGAAGATATTTTCAAGAAATATTTTGACAATGTATTCCACGTGTACTAATCAGCTTAAAGATGTGAAACTTTTCCTTGATAACTTATTGATCTGGCCATCGATCTTGATTATGACAGTGTGCTGACACAATAAATTGAAGCCTCTGTGGTCATTGTAAAAATTCTAAGCAACTCAGATTGCTTTGTTTTTTAAAATGTATGGATCTGCTTATGACTTAATTTTCTCCTTTACTTTCTGTCAGGCTTCAACTTGTTACCTCTTTCTAGTATCTGTTTGTCTGTATAAAACAGTCCCCTCCTCACTTCTAATTGGCATTTCTAACGAGGCTTGGTGTTTTGAGGAAGCTACGTCAACAGTAAGAGTCAGGAAAATAAGAAAGATGTCCAATCAATAACTGAGCTCTCATGCAGGCCAGTAGGACAGCCACTTATCATTCCCATTCCCATGAAGGAACATTGGATAGCAGATAACAGTATGTAAGCTATTTTCTCATAAGTTTTACTATAAAAAGCACATTTTGATGTCTGAGTAGATTTCTAGCAATATAAACATAATAGTAAAATGTGATTGTTTTATTTATACATATATTACAATCTTTAAGGTCAAGAGATGAAGCAAAATCTTGTCTTTATTGGGCAAAATATAATTGGGTAGGACAGGAGAACCTGGTATTAACCCTACATATAGGAGACTCTTTTATTTTTAAATCCTCACCTGAGGATATGTTTTTATTGATAAGGGGGTGGGGAGAGAGATTGAGAGAGAAAATGAGAAAGAGAGAAACATCAATGTGTGAGAGAAACATCAATTGGTTGCCTCCTATACACACCCTGACCAGGATGGAACCTGAAACCTTGGTATGTGCCTTGACTGGGAATCCAAGGTGCAACTTTTGGTGTATAGGACAATGCTCCAACCAACTGAGCCACCCAGCTGTGGCAGCAGACTCATGTTTTAAACAGATTACTTTTGAATCTTTCAACATAACTTATTTAAGTACGTGTTTGGAGAGTTTAAGGAGTCTTAAACTGCTTGCCCCATGTAATGTTGCTCCCAACTTCTCCCTCATTCTTTCACTGCTCTGATCTATCACTTCCATAATATTTATTTGTTTATTGTTTTTCCTGACCATCTCCCCACTGGGGCATAAATAACATGGGGACAGGGCATTAACTTATCTTTTTCACTGCTATAACTCCAGGGCTTAGGAAAATACTAAGCACATAGTATGTGCTCAATAAATAGTTGTTCGAATGAATGCATGTTTCATATTTACATATTAGCCAGTAGGTAGAAAAAAGGTAGAGTGATTACATCCTGATATTAGAAAAAGAAAGGAAAAGAAAGAATTAGGAAAGGAAGGAAAGAAGAAAGGAAGAAAATTGTCAAAGCTTCACATTATTTAATCTCTCCTGATCTAGAGGCAAACTACTGCAGGATATATCACCTAGAGCGAAGAATTCAAAATAACAGAGACAGAGAAAATGGTTCCCAAAACACATGACGTACAATAACGCGCATCGCAACGAATTGATCACAAATAAATACCATTTAAAAAGCAGCTATCTCCCAATAATCCAGATTAGAAAATAGAACCATATTGGGGTTGCCATAAGTCAAAATACTAAATAGGTTAAGGGAGGAATTATCCTAAAGTGTTATTCCTTCTACTCACGTTCACACACAGGGACACTGCTATTCCAGAGGATCTCCATTCCAACCAAGACACAATGGCTAGCAGAGCTGCCTTGTAGATGGAATCTAAAGAAGAAAATGGTAGTGCATAGGTGAGCTGTTTCAGTTTGCAAGAATCTGAGGCCCTGCCGAAAACCTTAGCATCCGAAACCAAAAGGTGGCAGAAGTTTGGAGGCCATATCGATCTGGACAAATCACAGCCTCCAGTTAGGGAGGATAGTTAGTTGGCCACATAACACATAGTGCCAGGCTGAACTGAAGAAGGCAGTCATAGCATAGAAGCCATCCCCTTGATCCTGGACCGAGATTCTGAGAAGTGAATCTCTAGCTGATCATTCTATATAATAAAAGCCTAATATGCTAAGTGTCCAGTAATCCAGTTGTCCATTCAACCAATCAAAGCATAATATGCTAATGATATGCTAAGGCTGCTCAACCGCTTGCTATGACTTCCACTGACCCCCTGGGGGCAGATGTTCTGTCCAGTAGGTTAGCTTGCTGCTGGGGTCCGACCGATTGGGACAGAGCGAGACAGGCTGGGCACTCTCTGGAGCCCTCCCGTGGTCCCTCCCTAACTGGCCAACCTCCTGTGTCCCTTCCTGGCCCTGATCACGCACTGGTAGGGGTCCCTCGGCCTGGCCTGTGCCCTCTCACAATGCGGGTAGAGGGACACCCCCCCCCAAGTGCACAATTTCATGCACTGGACCTCTAGTTCCATGATAAACCTGATAAATGTACTCGTCATATGGCAATCCCAGTCTTCTAATGCAGCAGACTCCTAATCCTGATACTGGAACAGGGAGTAAAACAGTTCCCAGTTTGGATGGAAAAAGCAGAGAGTAACTGGAAAGAGCACAAAGATTGCCCTTTTGTCTCTCTGGCTGTGACGGCTGTGAAGAAGGCATGTTGGGCTATTGAGTAAGTTTGAGTACTCTAGGGGAAGGGAAAGGAGATCAGAAATGACTTTTGTATGCGACCATCCAGAATGGTCAATGCATGTGGGACCCCGATGGCTCCTAAATCTTAGTGGGTGCTGTCACTGGGTGCCTGCCAGGATTCTTTGAAACAGTCTGAGGTCAGGTGCTTCTTTGCTCACACTGGATCCTTCCCATGCAGAGAGGAGCACACCGGGAAGAGCACCAGGCTCACATGAACAAGGTCGTTACCTAAAACATTCACCAGCCACCGGGACCCCATTTCAGAGCCCCAAGCACGTTACTGACCAGAGATATGTGATTAGATTAAAACACCCATTCTTAAGCTTTTACTCTTACGACAAATTTTCCTTTTGATGGTTAAAAAATGACTTAAATAATTCTTAAATCATCTTAGTTATTTTTAATAAGCTTCTTGTCAAATATCACACTTTTCTTGGGACTCTCCAAATTACTCTTCTGTTTTTCTGCTTGGAAAATATATATTTTTTCCAATTAATGCATCACATATGCACTCTGTGGCCAGATTATTATGATCTCTGAACGCATAATAATCTGGCCACTCAGTGTATATCCTATATAATAAAAGGCTAATATGCAAATTACCCCCTCGACCAGGAGTTCGACCAGCAGGCAGGCCGGCAAACCACCCATGTCCCCTCCCCCTGGCCAGGCTGGCCAGATCCCTCCCATGCATGAATTCATCACAGTCAGAGAGACAAAAGGACAATCTTTGTGCTCTTTCCAGTTACTCTCTGCTTTTTTCATCCAAATGGGGAACTGTTTTACTCCCTGTTCCAGCATCAGAATTAGGAGTCTGTTGCATTAGAAGACTGGGCTTCCCATATGATAATACATACACTGAGTGGCCAGACTAGTATGCGTTCAGAGATCATAATAATCTGGCCACTCAGTGTATACTCATAACAAATCACTGTCTTTGTCTTTATTCCTGCCATTTCATATATGTCCCAATTTTTCCTTCATATCGCATGCTATTTTTTCTACCTGTTCCTTACTCTTACTTTTCTTACACACTTCTGAGATGTAATCCCTGAATTAATTTTTTAGCCACCCCAAACCTTCCCTTTTTGAATTAACTTCTAACTCCAATTTTAGTGTCCAGGAGGCCCAGCAAGCTCATACTCACCCCTCATCACAAACGAAGGACACTCTTGCTCCAAGCTCGAAGTTAAGTGGAAAGAGCACACGGCCATTAGGAAGTTGGTCCTGGAAGGCAGCACACGATTTCACTGGAGAAAAAGAAATGAGGAGTAAGACTGCCATGTGAGGTGCAGAGACATGCATCTGCCTAAAGGGTGAGAGTGAGGGGAGGCACCTGCGCATGTGGGGGCGGCTGGGCTCCAGGCTCCCTGGGGCGAACAGCGCAGAGAGGCAGCCCCTCTGAGGTCATAGCCGGGCTCACAGCTGTAGAGCACCTCCTGCCCAGGGGAGAAGCTGTCCTTGTCGCTGGGGGTGTGCTTGCCATGCAGGATTTCTGGAGGCGGCGGACATCCTGGGGAAAGAGAACCAAGCGCTGTTAATAATGTGAAAAGCACTTTTCCCCAGCGGTAAATTGGCCAACAGAATCATAGCTATAAGTCTATATGACTGACACCCTCATTTTGTGAATGGTAATATGAGAGAGAGGCCACAGACCTGATTTAGCACAGAACTGTACTAGCACTGAGATATCCTCAGTTTACTGTTTTCTTTCCATCTAAAATCCTCACCGAAGATTACGCTGCAGACAGTTCCCTTCTAGAATGATTCCCATTACTGGTTACCCAGATACAATTGTTAAGATTGAGGGATTTTTTTAATATCTTCATACTACTTTCAAGAAAAGCATCACCAATTTACAGTCCACCTGTTAGGCAATAAGGAATGCTCATGCTCAAATCTTATCTAACAGATCTGCCAATCACCAATCCCACTCTGGTACAACAAACAGGACTCACATCTCTTCTCATCCCCTCCCAACTCCTTTTTTGTTTGTTTGTATATCCTCACCTAAGGATTTTTTTTTTCATTGATTTTTAGAGAGAGAGGAAGGGAGGGGAAGAGAAAAAGAGTGAGAGTGAGAGAGTGAGAGAGAGAGAGAGAGAGAGAGGGTGGGGGAGGGAGGGAGAGATTGATCAGTTGCCTCCCACATGCGCCCCATGGGAGCTGGGGATCGAACCTGCAACCCTTCAGTACGTGGGCCGATTAACCAACCACCGAGCAACACCAGCCAGAGCCCAACTCCTTTTTCAGTGACCTCTGACATGGGTTGGAGAAGAACTCCCAGCCTCTTCTTTATATAGCCAGATGCTATATAAAGCAAAGACCTGGAGTTCTTCTTTCATTCCAATGAGAAGATGGGCAACCACTGAACAAAATCTTCTAAAAATAAGTACTGCCCTCATAATGAAAGCGCATCTTGCAATACAGCATTTTGTAACTGAGTCTCTGACTGTCTCTTTACACAATTGGTTTTAACTCAATCAAAACACACTTGAGTCTCAAATAAATTGTATAAAGCTGCAGCAAAATGAAACACCATTTCCTTTTGACTTAGAGCAGGTCAGGTCCCCTCTCTGGACTTCAGCTTGCTCAGGTATAAGATGGGAGACTAGACCAGAGGAATGACTCCCTTAAGGACTTTGAAAATACTCTGAGGCTCTAAAAACCCATTTTCAGGGCTCACTACCCCTCTGCCTCCTTGGTTAATAAATGCACAGTGATGTGATATTTAAGTGCTGTGTGGGTTAACCTTTTGCACTCGGATGTCGAGTGTGACTCGACACGGTTAGCATTAGAATAAAGGAATCTAGAAAAAAGCAAGCGAGTGCAAAGGGTTAAATCCCTGTGAACTCCCAGCCTCACACCTTTGCATTCTCCTTTGACTGTTGGGGCCAGAAGCCTGCAAACTATAATTGCTTATCTCCCTGGCCAGCTGAGTTCTGGTTAGACTCTGTCAACTGCTGGAATATATAACAAATTCAAAGGTGGGAAGATGACAAAAGCCATTCTTCTTCTAGAGGAGGCTCAGGAAGTAGCAGTGTTGATGGCTCTTAGTTAGCAGTAGCGACTTAGTGTCTAGCGATAATGGCTTTGGCTCCAGCGATCTCAGCTGCATCCTGGTCCCGGGGCCAGCACTAGAGGGGAGGGCTGCTCAGTGTGTTTCAGCAGTGAGTGCGGGCATGGGTTCTTCAGTCCCGAGCCAACAGCAGATTCCTGCTCCCTGCAAACAGCCCTTCTCCTTTTGCTCTTTCCAACCTTCCAATATCCTATATCCTGTTATCTGCCCTAAATCCCCCACTCCTTGAGCAATCTAGAGTGGTTTTGATTTCCATGGCTCTAGAGTCAGGCAGATTTGGGTTTCAGTCTTCAGTTTGCAAGTTAGGATCTGTTTAATCGTGCACATTATCTAGCCTCTCTAAGAATCCTAAGGGAACTTCACATTCTGTGCCCAGATTTTGCTTTGTTTCTCAACTTGAACACACACACATATACATACACATCTTCTTAGATTCATGCTTCACCCCTAGAATGTTTACTCACACTGCTCGCCACAATCTTCCTCCCAGAAGAAACACTAATCTGGGGATCCTCCCACAGCTCCTGGCACCTGCAGGCCCCCTCGAAGCCTCAGTCAGACTCACCCGGGGAGCAGCTGGGCAACTCGGGCTCCCATCTGTTTTGGGCCTGGCAGCGCACACTGGAGGGGCCTTTCATGACAAAGCCAGGCTGACACCTAAAGCTCACGATTTCATTTAAGGAGAACAAGCTTCTGTTTGCAGATTCCCTTATTCCATTCTCAACGTGCGGAGGCGTGCATTTATTAGGTACGATGCACTGAGGGGCGGGGCCGCTCCAGATGCCCACTTGATCTTTGCTGGTGCAATATATGGACTTCTCGCCCACGAGTTCAAACTTGTCCCTTCCAATCCCAGGGTTGCAGTGATAGGTCACCACTATTCCATACGGAAAATCTTCTCGGCTGTTGCTAAAGAAATCTCCGTTGGCGATGGGTGGTGGTGGCTCACATTGAATACCTGGGAAAAGGGAAAGCCATTGACATAATAGTGAATTGAAATAACGACTGAGAGCAATCCAATGTCACTAAACGGTTACTGTTTTTACACTTGTTATTTGCTTTTCATCTTTGCTAACATATAGATTAGGTTTTCCAAAGTTGTAACTTAGGTGGGCATAATGAAAAGCATAACTCTGCTTTTCCTACTTAGATGATTTCCTATGAACATATCCATATAGTAATACAATTCACATTCTTTTCATTACAAATAACTCTTTGATTATATCATAGTTTACACAGTTTCCCCCCTACTCTTTCCAACTTCCTTCTTAATTTTCATTTTTGTTATAAATGAGACCAGTATAGCTTAATAATAAATAAAAAATACCCTTAATAAAAAAAAAAGTATAAGGAGAAAAAGCTAAAGGAGTCAATCTCCACCAAACCAGTATTACATGAAATGTTGAAGGGTATTCTTTAAGGAGAGAAAAAAGAAGAGGGAAAAGAAAAAAGGATAAAAAATATGAACAATAAAGTGGCAACAAATACATATCTATCAACCGTTGAATCTAAAAATCAAAATAAACAAACAAGAAATCTATGAACAAAATAAACTGATGAATAAAATAGGATCAGAGGCATGAGAACATGGAACAGACTGAGGAATCTCAGATGGAAGCAGGGTGAATGGGAGGAAGGAGATTAAACAAAGACCTTATATGCATTATGCATTACCTATGGATACAGACAATAGGGTGGTGAAAGTCTAGGGTGGGACAGGAACTGGGTGAAGGGGGCAACAGGAAAGGAAAGGGGGCATCTGTAATACTCTCAATAAAAAAGTTTAAAAAATCAATTAAAAAAAGTATAAGGAGAGACAACACAGATATACAGCAGTAAGAAATAGAATTTGAATATATTTACATACACATGAGAATATTTATGAAACTGTAGACAACTGTATGTTAAACATTTTGAAAACCTAAATGATATAAATGAAAATATAAATTACCAATAATAATTTAAGAAGACAGAGAAAGCTACAAAGGGGGATAGAAGTGGGCCAGGAGGAGGCGGGGGAAGGGGGAGAGGAAGATAAAAGTTTTATTCATCTAGTGGTTTTGTACAGTGTCACCCAGGCTAATTGGAACCAGGTTCCCCAGACTTACTTTGCCTGCGTGGCTCTAGGTTAGGGTTGGAGCTTGAGAAATGGGCCTGAAATTTGAGAGGCAGAAGTGAAGCAACAGCCATTCTCCTCTGAAGGTCATTCTTGGTTGGAGGTGACCAGGGGACAGATGAAGAGGAGCCAGGGGTCCCTGTTTGTTCTCGCTCTCCCTATGTTTGCATCCAGCTCTCTGCAAACGCTGGTCCCGCTCACCTGCACTGATTCCTCCCCACGGTCACATGCGTCCCTGTTAACTGACAGCAGCAGCAGCTGTGAAGAGCCAACAAGACCGCTCTCTGCATGAGCCCTTCCCAGCTCCATGCCAGCAGCCAGGTGAGCTTAGCTTCCTGAAAGCGCCGACTCCCAGGCACTCGATGACTGGTGTTTCTCATCTGTTAGAGCAGCTCCTCACACCGCAAGGTCTAATTTCATAACAAATCTCTTATTTCCTAACACTGATAGGAGTTCTGCTTCCATATTTGGACCAATATTTGTCCCAGGGTAACAGAGGAATCTGGGCTTGGTTCTTTAATATGATTATATTTAAGAATTCATGTTGCCTGGCCAGAGTAGCTCAGAGTTTGAGCACTGACCTATGAACCAGGTCAGGGTTTGATTCCTGGTCAGGGCACATGCCCGGATTGCAGGCTCATCCCCAGTAGGGGGTGTACAGGAGGCACTGATCTATGATTCTCTCTCAATATGTTTCTGTCTCTCTCTCCCTCTCCCTTCCTTTCTGAAATCAATAAAAATATATTTTAAAAGAAGAATTCATGTTAATGCTGATCGTGGAAAGGGACACACAAATAGTTGATGGCATGCAGGGACAGAAGATCCCCGAGTTACCATCTGTAAACATGGGAGCAAAGCTTTGAGTGACTAAGTGGTGGCTGTCCTAGGATAGTCTAGGGAAGGCATAGAGTGGGCTTGGGTGCTTGTTTTAAAAACCTGAGAGAATGAAAGTGATGGGTTCAAAGTTTGAAATTCCTGCTCAAGGTCTGGCTCTGAAAGCTTCTGTCTCTGGCCTAAAAGAACACTTGTGCCCTGTAGCCACAGGGCCAAGCTTTCTGAAAAAACTAACCCAACATCTAGTCCTGTGGCTGATTCTCACCATGTCACAGGGTCTGTGTGCTAAAGTCGGAGCACTGCTTGGAAGAGGATTCTGAAAACTGAGATGGAGATGTCCGGACAGATGCTAATGCAGCTGAGTGCCTGGAACCTGGGAATTCTGCTGGGTTGTCCTTTGCGAGGAGAAGTAGCTCCTCCTCCCCTGTCTGAGGAGGCGAGACTCCTCTTCCCTGAAGAAAGTCTAATGGACCCTCCTGACGTAGCTGCCCTGACAGGGCTGCCAGAGGAAGTATTGGTAGTCCGTTAAGTTTGAATTTCAGAAAAAAGTAAACATTTCCAAGTATAATTATATCTCAGAATTGCATGGTATATATATATATATATATATATATATATATATATATATATATATATTTATTAATTTTTTGAAAAATATATTTTTATTTATTTCAGAGAGGAAGGGAGAGGGAGAGAGAGAGAAACATCAATGATGAGAGAGAATCATTGGTTGGCTGCCTCCTGCACACACCCCACTGGGGATTGAGCCTGCAACTCAGGCATATGCCCTGACCGGGAATCAAACCCTGACCTCCTGGTTCATAGATCGACACTCAACCACTGAGTCATGCGGGCCGGGCTGCATGGCATATACGAGTATTTATACTGCAAAAATACTTGTTGCTTATCTGAAATTCAGATTTACCTGGGTATAGAATATTTTTTATTTACTAAACCTGGCCACGCAAATGGTAACACTCGATGATCTTCCTCAGGACCTACCCCTACCACCTCACATCGTTTCTAGTGCTCTCACCAGATTCAATTCCTGGCAGGAATAGGGGTGGGGTGGGGGTGGGGGATAAAAATTATGACTCATGAGAGGTGCAAATGAACCCGAAGAAGTGAGATTCTGAATTCAGTGTGATAGTTTGAGTGCTGAGTGAAGTTGAGAGACCAGAACTTTGCTAAAATACCTCAGGGGCAGATATCCTATTCATATAGGAGAGGGGCAGGAAAACGATATAAATGAACTAAAGCCAAACAAAGTGAAGCCAGGGGCCTGCTCCGTGCTGCCCGACACGGAGATGCAAGCAGACCATGAGGGACCCCGGAACCAAGGACATTCCTGCAAAGACTGATGACTAGCTACTCAGCCATACCCATCACTTACCTATACCATCAAAGGGAAACAGACCACAAAATATACCTTGTAATGGTTAATCCCGACTTTCCCCACTCTGTTTCCCCGTCCCAGCAATTTTCCATAGGAACTACAGACAGGTATAAGCTCAACGACCAGAGATGGTTGGGTCCTCTTCCTTCTCTCCTGAGGGGAGTCCACCCCTCTGTCTGAGGAGTGGCTTTTCCTGTGTGTCCTGTCTGCTCAATAAAACCTGCTTCTCCATTTTAACCTCTTCTGTCCGGCTCAAGTTTTGAATTCCTTCCTGCATGAAGCCGAGAACCCACCTGGCATCACAATGGTCCAGGGCTCTGAGAATGCTCCAGGGCATTCATTTTGTAAGAACTGTGCATAGGCTCCTTAACTAAGTCCATCCGGTGGGGGTGGGGGGATGGGTGAAAGAGGGATCTTTCACCTAAGGCTTTGAGAAATACATTCATGTAGGAGTTTCCGCATCTTTGAAGAACTCTATGGTTCCTCTATGTAGGCCATTCCCACTGTCGGAATGACAGTGGGAAACAGTTGCTATTGAACCAAGTTCCCTGAGTTCAAGAGGGATGACAGGACCTCAGAATGCCAGAGGCCCAGTGGCAGCCCTTAACTGCCAGAGGCCATTGAAACAAATCAGAATGATTTATCTGCAGAGACCTTTGTCATCAGTTCATTGATCATGGAGTCTCAAGAAATGAAGTAGATGTAGAGTGAACTCAGGTTGGTATGAGCAGAAGAGATCTAGGTCTGGTGGCCGGAAGTCTGACGTGAAGCACTGTAAAGGAGAGTGGTTCTTCACCAGCCGATTCCCAGACTGAGAACCAGTTCACACACACAGAGGAGCCTGAGGAAATGGGAGTCTGGATCTTCTTGAGGAAGCACCCTGCTACACAGCCAAAAGGTATAGGAAACTCCCTCCCCCACCCCCCCAGCCTTCACCAAAGAGGCTTAAAAGAAGTTACTGGGGTTTGGATATAAAAATGGTTACAGAATAGAGATAGAGATGAAAATATAGAAATACGCATAGATGTATGATCTTGTAATAAAATTGAACAATGGGTCTTGAAAGGACTGACTCCATCCTGTGCCTTGCCCTCCATCTGAACCATAGGCACTCCATCTTGTTCCTGTAACCTCCATTTTGTAAGAACCGTGGTTTAAATTTTCCACTAAACACACATGGTCCTTTGTTCTGTTAATTCCAGGAAGTAACTGAACCAGATAGCCTCCCTGATAGAAGTAACTCTGCTATTTCTACCTTTGTAGGCACGCTTTTGCGAATAATGAGGAAAATAAGACATTTTGGGGGAGGGGCTAACAATCTGAATCTGTGCCAGTACATTCTTGTCAGCCTATAGTCTAGTCACTGCCCCCTTTGAATTATCTGGTCCTGCAAGACTTGTTTACCTAAGTACGACTCCCATTTTAGAGATGCCATAAACCATGAAAAATACACAACCCCGAGACGGAGTTATCAGCACTGGTGCCAAGCCAGGCCTTTAGATGTGGTCTCCCCATCCCAGCACAGGGTTTTTTTTTGTTTGTTTGTTTGTTTGTTTGCCTTTATAAGCTATCCCCTAAGTTCATACAGGGCCGAGAGGTTTTGGAGAGGCATTAGTCCTCTCGCAGCCGCCTGCGTTTGCAATGAAGACTCCAAATCTGGCCCTCTGACTGTGGCGTCTTCTGTTTGACTCACTCTATTCCAATATAACAAAATGAGCTATTGCCATACAAACTGTTTTGGCATCTGATTTTTTTTTTTTTCACATCAAATCCTATCTAATAAAAGTAATATGAAAATTAACTGTCGCTCCAACACACAAGATGGCCGCCCCCATGTGGTCAAAGATGGCTGCTCCCATATGGACACAAGATGGCCGCCACAAGATGGCTGGCAGGGGAGGGCAGTTGTGGGTGATCAGGCCAGCAGGGGAGGGTAGTTGTGGGGGGGACTCAGGCCTGCAGGGGAGGTTAGTTGGGGGGGACCAGGCCTGCAGGGGAGGGCAGTTGCGGGGGGGCCAGGCCTGCAGGGGAGGGCAGTTGGGGTAGGACCCAGGCCTGCAGGGGAGGGCAGTTGGGAGGGACCACGCCGGCAAGGGAGGGCAGTTGGGGGGGACCAAGGCCTGCAGGGGAGGGCAGTTATGGGCAATCAGGCCTGCAAGGGAGGGCAGTTGCGGGGGGCCAGGCTGGCAGGGGAGGGCAGTTAGGGGCGACCAGGCCATGAGGGGAGGGCAGTTGGGGGGGACCAAGCCTGCAGGGGAGGGCAGTTGCGGGGGGCCAGGCTGGCAGGGGAGGGCAGTTAGGGGCGACCAGGCCATGAGGGGAGGGCAGTTGGGGGGGACCAAGCCTGCAGGGGAGGGCAGTTGCGGGGGGCCAGGCTGGCAGGGGAGGGCAGTTAGGGGCGACCAGGCCATGAGGGGAGGGCAGTTGGGGGGGACCAAGCCTGCAGGGGAGGGCAGTTGGAAGGGATAAGGCCAGCAGGGGAGGGCAGTTGGGGGCAACCAGGCCTGAAAGGGAGGACAGTCAGGGGCGACCAGGCCAGCAGGGGAAGGCAGTTAAAGGTGATCAGGCCAGCAGGGGAGGGCAGTTAGGGGCAATCGGATCAGTAGGGGAGCAGTTAGGCATCAATCAGGCTGGCAGGAGAATGGTTAGGGGGTGATTAGGCTAGCAGAAAGAAGCAGTTAGGGGCAATCAGGCAGGCAGGCAGGCGAGCGGTTGGGAACCATCAGTCATGGATTGTGAGAGGGATGTCCGATTGCCCCCGATCGGGCCTAAATGGTCAGTCGGACATCCCTCAAGGGGTCCCAGATTGGAGAGGGTGCAGGCTGTGCTGAGGGACAACCCCCCCCATGCATGAATTTCATGCACCAGGCCTCTAGTAGATATAATAAACATCTTTATATGTCATTAAGTGCTTCTTCAAGATATTTTTCTTTTATGGCTGAATAAAATTCCAGTGTACAGATTTATTTCTTCTAATGCTGCATGGCTATTTTATGTTCCTTAGGAAATCCTATGTAGTTATTTTTATCATGTTTCTTTCCTTTTGGTAGATTCTTTCTAAACCATATTTTGAAACAAGTAGTACATTTAGGTCACCAGAACAATTTCACTATTATAAAGAATGCAGCAATGACGAGTTTACAGTGAACTCCTTGCAGAAAGCTGTGTTTATTTCCTCAGTGTGAATTCTAAGAAGCAGAATTCTACTTCTACTTTTGTATGTACCCACTTTTGAGGCTTGTTGAACCCTCGAACATGAGGGTGTTGATTCTTCCACAGCTTCATTACCTTGGAGAGCATCGCTTTATCATTCTATATTTATTTGCCAAGCAGAATGGTTATTATACTGGGGATGGTAGAACCAACCTAATTCCAAATTAACTGAAGTAGAAATACATTTTAGAGGCTTTTATGCCTTTAAGTCCCCAGATTCACAAAAGGCACATCCTGAGATAAGGAAGAACTTAAACAGTTGCCGGGAAACCCACAAGTACTTTGAGGACAGTAGCGCTGTCTTCAACTATCTGAAGGACAGAATGCACAAAAGGAATTCAATTCAAATTTTTATAAATTCAGGTGGAAACTTAGACTCTACTGGTAAAGGTAATAGAAAAGAAGATTTCAACTCACTCTGACAAACAGGTACTTCATTTTCCCAGGCGACAGTATTGCCTACGATGCTGCAATAATTAGAAGTTTCACCAATGAGTTGGTATCTAGAGGCAAAGGATAATGAATGTTACATTCTAATGTTGCTGCTTAGATTGTTATTTACAAGAGACCACCATCTTGAAGAATTCAGAACAACAATTTCCTTCTGTCAAACTATCAATTTCTCAAAGTTTATGTCTGTATTGGGACTTGTAAATTTTCTCCTTTACACCTTCTAAACTGGATGGAATCTCTCTTCTTTATCAACTTCAGATACATTTTTATGTAAATCTAAGGTAAATAAGATTCATCAAAGTAGAACCAAAGGAAATCCAAGCAGAACAAAGATTTGAACACGAATCCCATATTTTAAATATTAAAGGTAGAAATTCTCAATTAGTATGCCCCAAACTGTTTAAAGTGTGCCATAAAATTTAGAAAAATTAATGATATTTATATTTACTTCAACAGAAGCTCTGTGTAGTGATGGAATGCTGGGCTGACCCACTCACGAGAATTGGTATAGATAGGGCCAAACTTGATACTATTACAAATTGAGACAAATAATCCTATCTAATAAAGAGGGAATATGCTAATTGAGCCTCACACTGTTGCAAAATGGTGGTGCCCACAGCCAATAAGGAGGGAATATGCTAATTGACTGCCCCGCCCTCAAAGATGGCGGTGCCCACAGCCAATAAGGAGGGAATATGCTAATTGACTGCCCGCCCTCAAAGATGGCAGCACCCACAACCAAGAAGGAGAGAATATACTAAATGACTGCCATGCCCTCAAAGATGGTGGCGCCCACAGCCACAAGATGGCAGCGCCCAGTCCCCTCAGCCCCACTGGGGCGGTGGGCACGCAATAAGGCCGGGACCACCCTCAGGTGGGCCTGGCTACTCCACACGCCTGTCTCCAGAGCCCCCCAGTCCCCTCAGCCCCTCAGCTGCCTAGGGCCAGCCAGAGACGCAGGCATGCCTTGGATGGCGGCTTCCCAGCCTCCCAAGGCAGGTCTGAAGCACAGGCAAGTCTCAGATGGTGGCTGCTCAGCCACCCAGGGCTGCCCGAGGCTCAGGTAACCAGGGCCGGCTGAGGCTTGCACTGCCAGCATTGGCAGCAGCAGAGGTGTGATGGGGCGTCGCCTTCCCCTGATCGCTGGGTTGCCTCCCACCCCTGAGGGCTCCTGGGCTGTGAGAGGGGGGCAAGCTGGGTGAGGGCCCCCCATCCAGTGCATGAACTTTCATGCACCGGGCCTCTAGTATCAAATAATAGTCAAGTGTTATCTGGTATAGTTAGAACAATGCCATCTATCTATCTATTTATATAAAAACCTAAGCAATCGGCCCACTGTTCGACCAGTAGCTATCACGCACACTGACCACCAGGGGGCATATGCTCAATGCACAGGCATGGAAACATGGAACAGACTGATGAATTTCAGAGGGAAGGGGGGAGAGTGGGAAGAGATTAACCAAAGATCTTTTATGCATATTAGAGGCCCGGTGCATGAATTCATGCACTGGTGGGGTTACTCAACCTGGCCTGTAGGGATCGGGCCAAAACCAACTCTCCAACATCCCCTATGGGTCCCGGATAGCGAGAGGGCACAGGCCATGCCAAGGGATCCCACTGATATATGAATCCATGCACTGGGCCTCTAGTGTGTGAGTGTGTGTGTGTGTCTGTGTGTGTGTGTGTGTGTGTGTGTGTGTGTGTGTGTGTGTACCAGTGCAAGCTTTATTCAAACAGCAAAATAAGCCAATCAGAGATAAATGTAAAGTGTGACAGCAGTGGATGTCATTTAGTTATTGGGTAGATTCTGTCCTCCTTTTGTGAGTTTTAGTTCCAATGAAAACTCAGACTTCTGAGCCTTGTAATGCCATTCTGGTCTGCTTCATTCTTCTGGCTCCGCTAAGTTCTGGATGTGTCCCTGCTGCCTGTGGGAGTGAAGGTGCTCTGCTGGGCTGCCTGATGTCACTAGATGGGGAATGGGGGATGTCCAACCCTCGAGATGGAGAATAAACTCTCTGGCCTGTTCTCTGGCTTTCTGGTGAGGAAGAGCTTCCCACTTCCTATGTGTTGGTGCCAACAGGAGAAGGAGACATTTATCTAGACTGTCTTTCGCTGCTGGGTAGAGGACCAGGAGACATGGGCATGGGAGGTTTCTCCGAGAAACCACCTAGAATAATCTACTATGGACACAGCTGTCGGTGGAGTAGGCATGGAGTGGACCTGCTGCCTTCGTGGGTGTGGGACATGGGTGTGGGACATGGGAAGGACAGCCTCCCTCCATCCTGGTTTCTGCTTATGCTGCTAACATGTGCAGATTGCACCACCATTGCCACTAAGCATGGGTCTCACCACTATGTCCTGCCTGGTTTCCCCTTTCCCAGTCCTATGACCAGAGAGCAATTCTTCTCCCTCTTTCTCTTCTCTTCTCTGGTTTGTTCTCTCTCTCTCTCTCTCTCTCTCTCTCTCTCTCTCTCTCTCTCTCTCTCTCTCTCTTTCTCTCTTTCTCTGCCTGTTGCTACTTCCAGCTTATACTCCTTTCCAGCACAGCACCCAGTATGAGAGAAAGCCCACGGAACTCACAGTGCTGTCATTCTTTAAGTTCTGTGGTCCTTAGACCATCCACCTCTTTCCAAATGTTGTGTTCCTTTTAATAGTTGCATTTGAACTATTTCCAGGGTATTTAGTTATATGTACAGAGACAGGCAGGGAAAAGTGAGTCTTCCCATCTTGTCCTGAAACTGGAGGCTGTAGTATTAACTCTTTAGAAGCTGGTTATAAAAGTTAATAGCTATTCATTGTAGAAAAAGATGGGAAATGTACAGAAAAACGATCTAAACGCTGTATTACAGAAACTAGCATGGTTCATGGTTTAGAGCAGTGCTTCTCAAGAGTTCCATTTGCATGGAAATCACCCGAGGATCTTGTGAAAACGGATTCTGATTCAGTGGTATGAGGATTCTGCATTTGTGACAAGCCCCCAGGAGATGCAGACCCTGCTGGTCTGTGAACCATGTTGGGGTGGCGAGGGCTCAGAGTAAATTCCCTCAGTCTTTTCTAGAAAGAGATATACACGGAACATGTATATCAACTGTCAGGTAGAGGTGGTGAAACTGGACTGGGCCCTGTAAGTCACAGCTGTGTGAGTCCTTTACCCCCAGATGTCTGTGTGTCCTGGCTTACTGCCCCCATTTCCCTCTGCTTCTGCCTCCAGGGTCTGCCCTGCTGCCTCAGGGCTCTGCACTCCAGTTTATCCAGCAGCAAAGCCCTGTCCTCTATATGTCTCTCCCTAAACCCACTTGATCAAAGCATTTTTTTGTTTATTTGGGGGCATTTTAGGGAGCTGTTACCTGGGGAGTGGGTGCCATTTCGCATTTTATTCTCTTCCTCCCTTGTCTTTCTATTCCTGCTTCTCTGCAGTAACAAGCAACTTCTCCCCTTTGCCTTGCACAGAACAGCCCCTTAGGAGTTTCACCTTCCTAAGATAGTATGTCTATCCTAAAAAGAATTCTAGTTAAAACGTTTTTCCATCTTGTAGTGTATGTATGTATATATGTATGTATGTCTCTTCGTTTTATATATGTGATTAATAATAATTTCAGTTGGGAATAATATTTAAAAATTTTAACACACCAGGGTAGCAGCCATTAAAAATATGTATGCCCCTGTGGCGGGGTGGGCTGGAGGAGGTCAATGGGGGGAATAAGGGGACATATGTTATACTTTCAACAATAAAGAATTATTTTTTAAAAATTTAAAAAGTACATATGCCATTTAGTGTTGAGTGTTAGGAAAAAAAAATACTTCTATTCCATTTGTGGTATTTCCTTCTTTCAAATCAAACCAAAAATCTTGGAGTCTCCCATACTCCTTTTTTTTTTTTAAATTTCAACTCAATATCTGGTTTGTGCTGCACCAGCATAGCCAAGGGTGAACCTGAGGAGGGGCGGTGAAGGATCAAAGGAGACAGACAAAGAGAATACAGCTGGGGCTTGGTTGATCTCCCATGCCTGGATGAGGACACAGAAAGATCCAGCCTGCAAGCCATTGCGTTAAAACAAAGGTAGATTAATATGTATACAATTGTTCTTGTTTTGGCAACACTTGCTGCACCTCCCATAGCCCATTAGCTACTTAGGAAGGAATTACCTGTCTGGCTTAATTATGCTAGGAGAGCTGTGCCCTCCAGGCTGGGTCTTGTTTGTTGCCCTGCTACAGGTCAGTCCAAGGCTTAATCCTATAGCTGCTCCCTACCTGATCCATTCAGAAATTTTGCTGGCTAGATCCCCAGTGCTGGGCATGCAGGAGGCAGTCGATCAATGGTTCTCTCTCATCATTGATGTTTCTCTCTCTCCCCCCCTCTCCCTTCCTCTCTGAAATCAATAAAAATGTATTTTAAAAATACATATACAACTATGCATAGGAGGAGATAAAAAAGAAACTCCAGGGAATGAAAAACATAAAATTCAGAATGGTGCTTACTTCTGGAGAGGTCCTGTTGGTGGAGGAATGAGAATTGGGGAGGGCACACAGGAGACTTCAACGGTACTAATAATATATCTTAAGGTGAGTAGTGTATACACTGGAGCTCCTTTTATTGTTACCCCTATTTTAATTGTTCACTTATATTATTTTGTATGTATTTTAAGTAAGCAAAAACAAAAAAACAAACAAAACAAAGCAAAAGTTAATATAAGGTGAAGCAGTCTCCCTACTTCTTTCCTAAATGGGATGCCTCCCCCGAGGCTACGCCAAGAATATGTCCACAGCATGATGCTTGCACTGTGAGCACTGCTGGAGAGGTGCTATAGCAATCCAGATCTGACCAGTCCTCACACCTGCTCCATCCTCCCAAACAAATCACTCCCACCTCCCCTTCAATCCACCATCCCCAGCTCTTGTTGCTTTGAGGAGAGAACATATTTGTGGGTCAGCCAGTGTTTGTTCCATTTGCTTCTTTAGAGAGCTGGTCCTCCCCATCTAATGAATGCTTCACTTGGTTTTATGTGCATTAATTTGGTGTGCAACCGGCACCTCCCTCCCCACCCCACCCCACCCCATTTTCTAGACTTTTTTTTTCTATTTTTGAAATATATGCTTAATCCTTTCAAGGGTATTTAAATGCCTGGATTGAAGCTACCACCTCCACTTAGAAATCCTATTGGTTTGTGTTAATGGATAGGTAGTTTGACTCTCCTATCTAATGCTATTGTTTAGAAATTGGTGTTACAATTTTTGAACTGTCACCCTTCCCCCAACCCCCAAATGCTACTGCAAACTCACCCTTCATTACAAGAATATTTAATAACTGATCCAAACTTGGCTTCTCCAGTTATTTCCATTTTGCCATTGATGGGTTCTGAAGGAGTTTCACATGATTTACCTATGGGAAAGAAGCAGAATTTGGGGACTGGGGTAGAATTCCTTGAACTTAGTAAAGACCCAACCGGGCTGTAGCTTACTGAAGAACATTTGTAGTTCTACAGATTCCACCACATTGGGGAATTTCACAAGACTGTCTCAAAATCAGCCACCTACTAAGCACCACTTTCAAAAAGACCACCCCTCCAGTTCTATCCAATCCTCATCTCATGCCTTCCAGGAAAATGTAAACTTTATTTGTTACCAAAGTGTTTACTCTGTGATTCAACCAGTGTAAAGGTCTCACAGTCAGGGCTTTTGTTCTTACTTGCACTTTTTTTCCCCTTTCCTGAGTCATATATCAGTTTCAGTTGTGAAAATGGCAGATGCCTAGTGAATAGAGATTTTCACTCAATCATACCCTATAATGACAGTTTCTTATGAAATGAACTTTTAATGAAGGTGCCAGGAGCTCAAAGCAGTAGGAAGATATGACCTAATAACTCTCCCACCTACTAGTTAGGCCAACTTACAAGTCATAGAGGTTTTCATTCCCAAACTTGAACAATTGCGTCAGTTCTTAGGGATGTTTCACTGATACAGAGGAGTTCTCAGTCCAGAGTTACTTACGTGTACAGCTTTCAGGGCTTGACCAGACCGAGTTTTTTAGGCAGGTGATAGAGAAAACTCTCCTCTGGTAACCAGGGCGGCATTTATACTGCAAAGATGTTCCAATGGGAAACTCCACCTCATCAGTCAGTCCTGTAGGCATGGCGGATGGAAAATGTGGTGGGGCTTGGCATTGACCTGAAGACCAAGATCACAGGGACATCAAAGTCAATGAGGAAACTTCTACTCCACCTCCTCTTTTTTTTTTTTTAACTTTATTTTATTGATTTTTCACAGAGAGGAATGGAGAGGGAGAGAGAGTTAGAAACATCAATAAGAGAAAAACATCAATCAGGTGCCTCCTGCACACCCCCTACTGGGGATGTGCCCGCAACCAAGGTACATGCCCTTGACTGGAATTGAACCTGGGACCCTTGAGTCTGCAGTCCGACGCTCTATCCACTGAGCCAAACTGGTTAGGGCTCCACCTCCTCTTTTTCTCCAATATGTTTCATAGATGTAATTGAAGAAGAAAATGAACACTTTAATACTGGTAAAAGGATTGCTTCCCTTAGCAGCAACTTTAGAAAAGAGCTTTTTAAAACAGCATCTATCTGTTTTAAAAGTTCCTCTATTTTGAAGGAAATTAATATATATCTATATCTACATCAATATACATCTAATCTATATCTATTCTATCTATATCTATATATCTAATCTATCTGTTCTTCCACTGAAGGAAAAACTAATTCATAGCTTCACAGTTTAGTCAATCAGAACGTTCCTGGGCTCTGGCTTCATTTATCTCATCCTCTTGTGTAATAAGCAGCGTGCTTGCATTTCACCATCTATCTTAATTCCCAGTAGACCACCCAGACCTAGCAGAACAACAGCCTCTTCTCTGGCTTTCAGTAGTGTCACAACTGTTAAAAGATGTTGCCAAGTCAATATATCAGCACAGGAAAATTCAGCATGTTTTGCAGACCAAGCTCAACAACTGAACTTTATGGGGGCCTATGTTTTATAATGCATATCTTGAATTAAATATTAGACTCATCTACTTCTTAAGATCTAAAGGTTTAAGTTAAACTAATAAAAATACCATGTAGAATTAAACAATCCTTGAAAATAAAAGGCTAATATACAAATTGACCTAACGACAGAATAAGGGGTCTCTATGATGCACACTGATCACCAGGGGGCAGACGCTCAATGCAGGTGCTGCCCCATGGTGGTCAGTGCACTCCCACAAGGGGAGTTCCACTCAGCCAGAAGTCTTGAGCTGGGCTCATGGCTGGTAAGGGCAGTGGTGGTTGCAGGAGCCTCTTCCGCCTCCACAACAGTGCTAAGCTTGTCCAAATGCCGGCTTAGGCCCAGACTGTGAAAGGGAGGTCTGACTGCCGGCTCCAGGGATCAGGCCTGAGCCATCAGTCGGACATCCCCTGAGTGCTCCCGGACTGCGAGAGGGCTCAGGCCAGGCTGAGGAATCCCATCAAGTGCATGAATTTCATGCACCAGGCCTCTAGTATGTAATAAAGAAGAAATAGCTATTGGAAAAGTATTTTACATTAGAAATAGGTTCTTTTCTGTTTTGATTAATCTTCTATTTCTTTCCACACACCTTATTACTTAATTTAAATAATGGAGGGTAGATTGTTCAATTTTATTAGGCTTTAAGTAATCAACTTTTGGATTCATTGTTTTGTACTTATTTTTATTTTACCTTTAAATAATTTTATTGAGCCTATTTGATGAGTTAAAAATAAATTTCTTAAGATGGTAACTTAGATTTTTTTTGTTTTCAGCTTTACATAATTTCTGAGATAAGAATCCTATCTAATAAAAGAGTAATATGCAGATTGACCATCACTCCAACACAAGATGGCTGCCCCCATGTGGTCAAAGATCCTGCCCCCATGTGAACACAAGATGGCCGGCACAAGATGGCCAGCAGGGGAGGGCAGTTGGGAGGGACCAGGCCTACAGGGGAGGGCAGTTGTAGGTGATCAGGCCAGCAGGGGAGGGCAGATGGGGGCAATCAAGCCCGTAGGGGAGGGCAGTTAGGGGTGACCAGGCTGGCAGAGGAGGGAAGTTGGGGGTGACCGGGCCTGCAGGGAAGGGCAGTTGGGTGGGACCCAGGCCTGCAGGGGAGAGCAGTTGGGGGGGGACCAGGCCTGAAGGGGAGGGCAGTTAGGTGCAAACACGCTGGCAGGGAAGCAGTTAGGCATCAATCAGGCTGGCAGGGGAGTGGTTAGCGGGTGATCAGGCTGGCAGGCAGAAGCGGTTAGGGGCAATCAGGAAGGCAGGCAGGCGAACAGCTGGGAGCCAGCAGTCCTGGATTGTGAGAGGGCAGTCGGACATCCCTCAAGGGGTCCCATATTGGAAAGGGTGCAGACTAGCCTGAGGGACACCCCCCACCCCCGCCGTGCACGAATTTTGTGCACCAGGCCTCTAGTTCATATTATTATTTTATTCTGAGCATAGACTTAACTGTATTCTCAAAGTTTTGATGTGCCATATTTTCAGGTTTTTTTGTTTCTTAGCTTTATTAAATTTATTGGGGTGTCAGTGCTTAATAAAATTATATAGGTTTCTAGTGTACAAATGCATTTTTTTCAGTTCAAAATATTTGGTTATGGCCATTGTGATTTCTTCATTGACCCATGGCTTATTTAGCAATGTTTTGCATAATTTAGAAACATTTGAGGAAATTTTGAGCAGTAGATATATTATCAAGTTTTGAAATTGATTGACACGTGTATGTCTCAGCATACAGTCAACTGATGTAACTGTATCAGATGTATTTTTTTTAAAGGTGTGTCTGTTGTAGTGGGTATAGTGTTTTGGGTATGCCAGTGAAGCCCAATTAACAATCTATAATATATAAAGAGCCAGGGGCCATCACCTCTGGAACAACCGAACAGATGACCAAAAAGGCTGCGTGGGGCGACAAGGCCGGCACGGGGGTTAGTGAGGGACAGCCAAATGACTGAGCAGCAGGCTGTGTGCAGCGACCAGTCCAACAGGGGTGTTAGTGAGGGACGACCAAACAACTGAACAGCAGGCTGTGTGCAGCGACCAGTCCAACAGGGGTGTTAGTGAGGGACGACCAAACAACTGAACAGCAGGCTGAATGGGGTGACCAGGCTGACAGGGGGGTTAGTGAGGGACGACTGAATAGCAGGCTGTGTGGAGCAATCAGACCGGAAGGGGGGGCAGTGAGGAGTGACCACACAACTGAATAGCAGGTTGCGTGGGGCCACCAGGTTAGCAGTGGGGGCAGTGAGGGGCGACCAGGCCAGCGGGGGACAGTTGGGGGCAACCAGGTCGGCAGGTGGGACAGTTAGGGGTGACCAGGTCAGCAGAGGGGGGCAGTGAGGGGTGACTAGGCCAGCAAGGGGGTCAGTGAAGGGTGACCAGGCCAACCGAGGGGGACAGTTGGGGGCAATCAGGCCAGAGGGTGGGCAGTAAGGGATGACCATGCTGGCGGGAGGGCAGTTAGGGGTGACTAGGCCGGCAGGTGAGGGGGGCAGTTGGTGGTGACCAGGTTGGCAGGGGGGGGGCAGTTAGGGGCAATCAGGTCGGCAGGCAGAGGCGGTTAATGGTGATCAGGCTGGCAGGGAAGCCAGTTAGGGGCAATCAGGTAGGCAGGCAGGTGAGCAGTTAGCAGCCAGTGGTCCTGGATTGTGAGAGGGATCCCGAATTGGAGAGGGTGCAGGCTGGGCTGAGGGGACCACCCCTCCCCCCACCACCCGTGAATGAATTTCCTGCACTGGGCCTCTAGTTAATCATATTTGCTCAAATGTTCTAGATACTTATATTGTATATTACATATGATAGAAATTTAAAGAAATAGGATAGAGATGAAATAAACATAATTGCTTTACTAATTATAATATAATGTGATCATTAACTAACATTTAAACAGACAAAAATACAGTTACAGTGAGTTTCTCTGTTAGTAATGGTGGGTATAAAGCTATCTATTGCTAGTTTCTTAATACTTTCTACATTTTTGCTTTTATCAACCTTTGGTCAGTTGTGATGAGATTGACAGTGTTTCTCCGACAAAGAGCTTGTATATGTGTTTGTGTGCCTGTGTGTGTGGGAGTGTTGGCAGGTATGCTACTTTCTTACTTGCTTGAGTTCACCTCATTAGAATTATTTCACTCAGTGTTTCTATGCAAGACAATTCTGAAGTTACCTGTCCAATGGTCACCATACACACCTTCTCATCTGAGCATATATGTGCAAACTGAAATATGTCACAAAACACAGAAGCAAACTGGTATGCCCCTCCTTTCGACCTTGCATCTCTACACAGCAGGGGACAAGAGTGAGAGCTCACCTGAGGACAAGGAGAGGGCAACAGAGACTGCTATACTGAACACTAGTAATGCTCCTGAGTGTGCTCCTTGGTATATAAATCAATATCCCTGTGAATCATCCTGTACAACTGCTTTTGGACTCCCTCCTTGCGTGCTGCTTAAGCTGTGCTCCTTCCACTCAGCCTTTTCTGATCATTGAAGCTGAGATGGCTCCATTTCAGACCCCCTGTGGCTTTGAGGTTGTCTTGGGTGACTTCCTAGACAGGGTATCTTAGATCTGCACAGGGATTTCCGGGTTCCAAAACATTATCACATGCACTGCCTCATGCAATATTTGCAATAGCCCTCTCAGATAACAGCATGTCACATATGCTCATTTTATGCTCAGGGATGCTGAAAGTTAGGGATGTTAATTGACTTGCTGGATCCAAGACCCCCATTTGGTATGTAGCAGACCCTGGGCAAACCAGAACCCGGGTCTCCTAATGATAGAGATTTCACCAAACCTCACCCTCTAGGTCTATATGCATCCACCTTGAAGGCATGGCTCTCTCAGGCTTCTTTTCAACTCCAAAGTGCTGTGACATTCAGCATCCCATCAACAGTTTCTTTATCTAAATTACTTTGGCAAGTAAATCACTAGTTAGCTTACTTTAGGCTGTTTCACATTCGGAGGCTAGTGTGATAACCTTAGTAAAATAACTTGGGGGGAGGGGCAGTTAATAGTGTCTGAGGTTGTTAACAGGGGGAGACTATAACAATATTCCAGTAAGAAGGGAGCCAGAGACTCACAAGGTCCACAGCAATTTCCAAGCACTGACAACAGCTGGCTTAACTTACTGGGGACGCTGCTCTTCTGAAAAGAAAACTTTAGGTTCTATTACATTTCCTCCCCCAACAGGTTACTTTCTGATGTCTGAGGAGAGAAAACATGAACACCAACTCTTCTGAAAACCTGGTTTTTCTTTTCCCATGAGAGAGGGCGCCATCCAATAACCAATGTAAAGTGTCTACTAACAGGGAAGAGCCAAGCTCAGTTGTCAAGCAGAGGCTGGGCAAACAATCCAGACTGTCACTCCAACTGAGATGTGGCCCATTGGCCCCAGCAACTAGAAGGTCTTTGGGGAAAGCCAAAAATAAGAAGCGAGGGGCCCTCATTGAAGTTGTTTACCTAAAGCTAGAAGGAAGGAAGGAAGGGAAGGCATGACCTCAAAATTTCCATAATAGTCATCATGGGTTTATTTTGTTCCAAACACACGGCTAAAACGGGTCCACACTTCCAGGGTGCCTTCTCTGGGAGGCCAGCTGCGCTGAGGGTTCTGGGGCGTCACTAGTTCTCCAAACCCCAAGTGCCCTGCGAGGGATATGCCCTCCTGTAGCCTCTCAATGTGATCGCGTTGATGATGGAGGTGCTGTGGGCTGAATATTGGCTGGATGCAGGGCAGATTTCGGGTGAAAACCGCACCTCCCAGCACTGCTGGTCCCAACACGCCCATGAAAACATGCAGAGCTAATGGCTGGGGAACAGAAATTGAATAACAGGCACTGGATTCCACCCTTGGCACGCTTTATGCCATTCAGATAGCAATCCCCTGAGGTAGGGATATGGGTGTTCCCATTTCACAGAAGAGGAAAGGGACGCTGGCTGGGGTAGTCACTTTCCTCGCAGTTAAGAAGTTTCCAGGAATAAAACCCAGGCTGGTTGCATTCCCAGACCTCTTTCTGGCACTAGTATCCGCGCCCCGTTCTCACACAGCCAGTCTTAGTATCTGCGCTCTCCCCGGGCTGGGGACCGCTTAAGACCCTGCAGAGGGGAACCCGATTCTACCCTGAGGCCACGAGGGTCTGAGGACAGAGGGGATCTCAGAGCCCCGTGCCCTCGCCCTCTCGCAAGCTGAGCCCCCTGAAAACGAAACCCCAGAATCCGTGGATCCCGCGGCTGCCTCCCTGCGGGAGCCGCTCCCCACGCCCCTCCAGCATCTCACCCCAGGCTGCTGGCAGCGCGAGCAGCATCAGCACCGCCAGGAGGGCTCCTCCGGAGCAGGAGAGAGAGGGCGCTGGCGGCCAGAGAGGCTCCGGACTCCCCCAAGTATGGGCTCCCATCTTCCCCGAGAGTCACCAGATGTTCCTTCGCGGGAAGAAAATCCAAGCGCAGCTCAGAGGACACAGACCATAGTCAAGGCTGTGCGCCCAGGATCTGGGGAGCGCAGTTGGGGTTGCTGAACAAAAAGCTTTTGACCACAGCTTCCTCCTAATGGGCGGGGGAGGCCATGCCTGCTCCCAATTTGCTTTGTTTCTGGAGAATTTGGTGTGGAAACTCCACCTCCAGGTCCCGTAAATGGGATCACATGATCATTGTCGAGCAGAACTTCAGTTGCTCTGTGTGTTCTGCCTGCCTGGGTGGGCAGGTCCCAGGGGTGGTTTCTCCTGGCTCCACTCCCTTATGCTCCTGCCTGACTTGTGCCCTCTTCAAAAACGTGCGTGGGTATGTCAGCTCCTTAAATGCCTGCTGTCTGTGTTGACAGCTACAGACAACATGTACAGGGTACAGGGACGATGAAGAACCGATTTCTCTATGTTGAGTTGAGATATACCAAGCCACTGAACGATTTTTTAAAAAGAGAGTGACTAAATCAGATTTGAATTTTTAAAATATAATTCCGTCTGTAATAGGGAGACTGGACTGGAATAAGGCAATAGTGGCTGGAGAGACCAGCAAGGAGGCGTTGCCATCACTGAGGGTAGTTTTGGTGGTGGCCTTGACTAGATAAAGTGGACAATTACATGATACTGGATGTGGAATGAACACCATTTTTGCATTGAACTTTGGTTACTTCCCTTCTGAAAGTCAGTGGTGAGAAAAACAAAATCATTAATTCATCCCAGGATTCTAAAGGAATGGTTTTACCATTTGTTGGAATGAAAAAAAATAGAGGGTGGGAAATATTTGGAGCATGGGGCTAAGAGTTCAAGGATGAGAGTAATGGATGTGTGTGGCAGGCTAAATAATAGCTCAAAGATGTCCAGGTCCTAATTCCTAGAACCTGAAAATATGTTACCTGATGTAATGAGAGGTTCTATAGCTGTGATCACATTGAGGAACTTGAGATGGGAGATTCCCCTGGGTCAGTGGTCAGCAAACTGCGGCTCGTGAGCCACATGCGGCTCGTGAGCCGTGGTTTGCCGCTCTGTTGACTAATGACTTTGCTGACCACTGCCCTGGGTTATTTGACTGGGTAATGTAATCACGGGGTCCTTGTTAGAGGGAGGCAGTAGATCAGCGTGGGAGAGGGTGATGACTGAAGCAGAGGTTGGATGCTGCCAAAATCAAGGAATGACAGCCAACTCCAGAAGCTGGTAAAGGCAAGTCAGGAATTCCCTGCCTGCAGAAGGCACCAGTCCTGGCAACACCATAGCTTTAGCCCTGTCAGACTCTTGTTGGACTTCTGAACAGAACTGTGAAAGAGTAAACCTGTGTCATTTTAACCAGCAAGGTACATGTTACAGCAGTGACAGGAAACTAATATGGAGCGGGGAGAGGGTAGCTGGATCAAGGAAAAACATAATTTTATTTTTAACTGAGAAAGCCTTGGGTATGGGACAGATGGAGTATATTGATGTCCAGGGGATGTGGGAATGTTCTAGGAAAAGCTTGGCAATATAGGTAGTATGTTGATTTATAAAGCTGGATTTCCAAAAGGCCCAAGAAGAGGTCTTTTAAAAAGAAAACATTTAACATTTTTGTGTATATCATAGACCTCTTTGCCTGTTTGGTAAAACCTATGGATCCTTTCTCAGAATTATTTTTAAACTAGAGGCCCAGTGCATGACATTTGTGCACTGGAGGGCGGGGAGGGCCTCAGCCAGGCCTGCGCTCTCTCGCATTCTGGGACCACTTCGGGGATGTCCGCCTGCCCGCTTGGCATGGAACGGGCCAAAGCTGGCAGGTGGACATCCCCCAAGGGGTCTTTAGTGCTGCCACAGAGGCAGGAGAGGCTCCTGCGACCGCCCCTGTGCTCACTAGCTGTGAGCTCAGCTTCTGGCTGAGCAGCACTCCCCTGTGGGAGCGCACTGACCACCAGGGGGGAACTCCTGCATTGAGCATGTGCCCCCTAGTGGTCAGTGTGTGTCATAATGGCTGGTCGTTCCACCGGTCAGTTGATTTGCATGTTAGCCTTTTATTATATAGGATGCATAAAATAAAGTACATGAGATTACAAAGCAAATCAGTTATAGAGAGTCAGTCTAGCCATGAACTTTGAGTTATTTTGCCTCTGAGACGAGAACCCCAGATTTCAAAATTATTAGGAACAAGTGTCAGTCATTTCTAAAGCAAGAGTTGGAATGAGTTGTATGGTGAGTGGAGAAATTCCAAATATGAAATGCTATAGAGCGGGAAGAGGCTTGAAAAGATATTGTAGCAGATATTTCAGGAAACGTGTGAGCTCTTTTCTCCTCCATTCAGAGCTATGACTCAAAGTGGAGCAATGATACTCAAGGTGGAAAACTATACTCAGTGCAGTTTCACAAACAGAGACCCACAGTCCAGCAAACCTCTCTAACTCAGCATGCATAGCCTTTGCTCACATAAAGATTCCAGAATGCTGTCTTTATTTGTTCCTGCCTACTCAAGTCCCAGCTCCTACCCTCACTCGTTGAGAAAGAACAGCGTCCCAAATGTGAGGTATGTTTTTTATTTTCCATTACTTTCTCTTTTAAGACTCTATTGCAGGAAATATCTACATTAATCATATCACTTATTGTACCTCCTTTTTAATATGTGTAGTTCCATTTTCTCAAGGAACTCTTATCATCCTTTCAAGATAGTATCAACAGAGAAATGGAAAAAGAAGCCATATCCTAGTAGGCTGATGACTCAATTCCCCAGACACATGCTATCAGAATACACCACTCATTACCACTTCCTCTGCATTAATCTCCTAACATCTGCTTTCTCTCCTCATTGCTTGAAAGTTTCACTTCTAGCTCACAGCAACCTTCTCCATTCTCCCTGCACTAAGAGCCCTCAGTGATTTGATATTTCCAGCGATGCTATTTTCCAATACCTGCCCTTTCAGCGCCTTCATCTTCTCTGCCAATGATCTTACCATTCATTCTACTCTGCCACTTATTCTCATTAAGCTCCAGAATGTCGACCATTTCACTGTCCAACCCCCAAATCTGTCCTTCTAGTTTGTCCGGACCCAACCATCTTTGTATTTCTCAGTACCCACAACCCATTGATCTCACCACCATCTTTCAGTCTCACACCCCCTTAGTGTCCTCACTTTCCGCCTTACCAGGTGAAATTCCATGGTCCATCATTATAATCACCATCTTGCATACATCCTCAGTTTACTTGTCCTTCTCTCACTTTATTACATGCATTAGACGAACAATAATCCTGGTTAGAGTCAATTCTCCATAATTTTGCTCCTGTACCCAAGACACGGAATGTGGCTAGAGAAAAACCTGTATCCAGGATGCCTACCCTTACTTTAACGATGGCTTCTTTCAAATGGACTACTGTGATGCTGCTAGGAATCCCTACTGTATTTGCCTAGTCCATTTACTCTATCCTTCTCCTAAATGGCTGTTTCATATTTTTTATATTGACATTGAATGCAGACATCTCCTACATCATTCTTAATCTCTGTTTATACCTTTGCTGCTTTTCTTCAGAGAAAAATAGAAGCAATCCAAGAGAATTTCCACCAATTTCTCTCATCACTTCCCCCCAGGGCCTGTATCTGGCCTATATAGCTTCCTTCTCTCCTATTAGCATGGTTATACTGTTCACACCGTTACCTAAGGCTCACCTCTATAGCAGTATAGATCATCTGCTCTCACTTTTTCAAAAACATCACTCCAGGAATTCTCCTCTCTCTTCGGTACCACTGTTTCCCCCTTTCTAATAGAGTTTACCTTAAGCATGCAGATCTGTCATTTCTCTAAAACAGCAGGCATAGTCCTTTGTTTTCCTTCTAATGGTCCTTTTGCTTGGAATACTTTCTGACCAGATATCTGTCTGCATGGTTACCTCCCTCACCTTTGGCTGAAGTGTGACCTTTTAATGAACCCTTCATTGGCCACTATTAACAATGGCCTGTCCATTGAACTTTCTTTCCTCTTTCACTGACTTAGATAATTTAAAATATTGTACTTATAACTTTTTTTTTTTTGGTTTTATTACTATGTGGCAATCTGCTTATTGTCTCTCTCCTCAGTAGAATAAAGGCTACATGGGTGCCAGGGTTCTTGTCCCAGCATTAAGAAGGGTTCAGCAATCTGGAGAAAGGCTGTGCGTAGATTAAATAAGAGTCCGGAGATGAAAGATAATTTTGAAAGGCATTGGGGGTCAGAGGAGCTTCAGCTAAAGGAGCTAAAGTTCCAAGTTCTTAGTTCTCCTTGTCTCAGGACCCCTGCTTTTTATTAACACAATTTGTCCTAAGGCAAGGTGGAGATAATACACTTCAAAGGGTAGGGTACAGAACCATTGTCAGATTGGGAAATAGCCTACAGCTGTTCAGGTGTTTGGCCAACAGGAGGCAGTAACATGTAGATTGAGATGCCCTGAGCTGTCTGGCAGCAAACAATCATCCTATTCACGTTTGGGGGAAGTACCTTTCAGCTATTCCAACAGGTAATTACATATATGACTCAGCCCTGGTTGAGTCCCCAAGTTTCATCAACCTTTTGATGAAACTCTTATAATTATGACATGCTGGAATTGGCTTCCAGCACATGGGGACTGTTATTTTATCACTGCTATATCCCATGACCTAAAACATTCCTTAGCACACTGAAGGTTGTACATAATTATTTGTTGAGTGAATGAGTGAAATGATTGAGGGAGCTATGGTTAACTATTTTCTTAGATGCAGCAGTGGTAAAGAGAAGGGTACATCAATCCTACCCCAGCTCCAACTGTGGGCAGGCAGCACAGGCCTTGCCATCTGCTAGTTCACTGCCCTGGTCCTAGTAAGTGGTTTAGTTGGAGGCATGTGACATTTTTTGACAAACTAGAGCTAATGAAGGGACTTTTGAAGGAGTTATTAGAGAGAAGCTCGTTTTGCTGGAATGCTAGGCTGACAAGGTGTGTGTTTGGCCTTGTCAGCAAATACTTTTCCAGTTTTTAGGGAGTGTCGACCACAGAATGAGGCCAGCATGGAAAAGCAGGACCAGGGAATGGAATAGATTCCTGAGGATGTGATTTGAATACTTTCTTGTTTTGACTGAAGCCAGCAGCACCGCGATCTTTTCTGTCATGTGATATAATAAAATTTTGGTCTAAGCCAGTGTGAGATAAGATTTCTGTGACTTGGAGATGAATGGTACTAGCTGGATCAGGTTGGCAGGTGGAAAGGAGCCAGCGATGACAGAGGGTATAACTGGAAGAAAGAGGGAGCGGGGAGAACAGTGCAGTCTGTGAAAGTGGTCAGTGGAATGGATGGATATAGATAAGCTTAGAGGTGGAGGGAGAGGAACTTGAGAGAGATACCCTGTGATGTTTTCATCTGCTCAGTGAAAGATGGAAAATAGAGATGATGGTAGAAGAGAGTAGATGGTCTGAAGTGCATGAACAGATAATGTGGAGAAATGAAAATGGCACTCTGAATGAATAATATACGCTGAACAACATCTCACTTCTGGGTATATATCCAACCGAATCGAAAGCAATGTCTTCAGGAGGTATTTGCTGCACACCTGTGTTCTAAGCAGTGTTATTTCCACCAGCCATGAGGTGACAACAAGCCAAATGTTCAATGAAAAATAAATGGATAAACAAAATGTATACACATGCAATGATATATCTAGCCTGAAAAAGAAAGTACATTCTGGCACATGTTACAATAGGGATGAACCTTGAGGACAACATGCTAAGTGAAATACATGTGTCACAAAAGGAAAATACTGTATGGTTCCCCCTATATGAAGTACCTAAATTAATTAAATTCACGGGAACAAAAAGTAAATGGTGGTTGCCAGGGGCTAGAGCAGTGGTTCTCAACCTTTCTAATGCCGCGACCCTTTAACACAGTTCCTCATGTTGTGGTGACCCCCAACCATAAAATTATTTTCGTTGCTGCTTCATAACTGTCATTTTGCTACTGTTATGAGTCATAATGTAAATATCTGTGTTTTCCAATGGTCTTAGGCGACCCTGCTAGCGGTTCTCAACCTGTGTAAGAACCACTGCTGTAGAGACTATGTCTGTATTCAGGAGTTCATTGAATCCAGAAAAATATCATATAAGGTGCATTTTTTAAAAGATAAAATTTATTCTAATAACAAATGTACATATTATTAAATGACATTTTATAAGCAACTAGGGCTTCTGAAAAAACTGCCAATGAAACAACCAAAGTGTAAATTGTACACCAAAATGTTACAATGAAAACTTAACTCTTTTAACCTCAACACTCAATGCCCCTAAGGAGTAAAAGAAAACATGCGGAACCCAGGATCCTCTTCATTAAGATAATTTACTAGCTTGCTGGTTATTTATCATGAACACAACAGGTTAGCTCACAGAGATACACGAATAGGCCCAAAGATGACTCTATTATAGAATACTCATGTTTACAGTATTGCTGAGCATCTGACCACTGAGAGGTCTGTAGACAGGTGGTAAAGAACGACTTTTTTTATATACCCAGGAAGGCATTCTTATTCCCAAAATGTCCCAACAGCCAACTCAGACTGATCACTCTGAACTTTAGGCTTAGCGACAGCATACTTTGGCAGGAACTAACGCTGACCTAGACACAAAGACCACAGGAATATCAAAGTAAGAGAGGCTAAAACGTGCACTCTGCTTCTGTTTAGTCACTAATTTTCCTGACAACTTTAATCTTTAGAAAGTAAACAAAAAATGGGTGGCAATCATTTCTGGGACAAAAATACATATCTTGCAGTTAGGGGTGCAAATACAGAGAAATAAGCTCAGAAGTGCAAACATATTTTAGGATAGACTTTAGAGGTTTTAGGAAGAGATGGAGGAAATAATGTTTCATAAAGTTCCAAAAAGACCCTGGAGTAGTTTCATCTACTTATAATATAAGAACTAAAATGTAAAACCTTATAAATAAAAAGTTTTCTGGGATAGCACAGGAAACTAAAGTACATCAGTGACCTTATAAGCTCAGCACAGGTATGATTCCCTAAAATTGCTTTAATGAATTCACATTACTATCTTAGTCATTTAAGCTTTAGGTCAGAGCATTTAAATGTTTATTATTCTTTATTAAAATACTCCACTAACTTGATTCTAGCCTTGTTGCATAAAGACTTTATTTTTCAACATGTATTTTGAATCAAATCTGACATCAGCCAATTTCCTGTTTTCATGGGCAATAGGATTGAGGATTTATTTTATCCTCATTTAAATAAAATCTAATCTTATATACAGTATGTTTTGGAAAAATTCTTGATCATTAGCTCTAGTACTACCTGTTTCCCGCCCCCCTTTTCTTTTTCTGTTTTGTTTGTTTGTTTTAAGCAGCTCTCCCATGGTCAAACTCTATTTCTGGGGTGGTCTGCATACCATGACTAATCTACACTGGGAATAGAATGTTGGCTTTTTCTCCTTAACTCGGGATACATCTAGAGAGTAATTCCAGTTTCATAACTTCCCATAGAGTTGCCCAAGACCTTCATTGAGATTGCACTGACACCCAGCTTCTTCTGTTCCAGTTTTGATTTTTTTCCTCCTCCTTTCCGTAAATATTGAGCCTAAGAACATTTCCTAATTAACTGTCTTACACACCATCTCTGTCTCAGCATTTTCTTGCTGGCGACCCAACATGTGACCACCACTCTCAGGCAGTGGAGCAGAGGGCGCTTCCCCATTCCCAGCAAGAGATGGTCCAGTGACTCACAGGGATTGCTCTAGCAAGGACGGGTTCATAAACTGCAGAGCCAGAGGACAATTCTGCCTGGAATGCTTACACTGGCAGGAACTTTCTAGCGCTGTTTGCAATCACCATTTCCTCATTTATTTTGTCTCCATAAGCCTCTGAGGGTTTTGGAGTTACCTGGTAAATTTATCTCTTAGTCTATTTACTGTCCATGTTACCCCCCACCAGTCATTTGTTAATTAAATGCTGTCAGGGAATCATCCTTCATCCCTCCAGAGCCTCTCTCTTGGGTTATAACAGGCTAGTATTATGTTTTGGTGAGTGTCTGCCACTCCCAGTACATTATAGCAAATATTGATTGATTGCCTACTGTGTGCCTGCATCCAACAGTGGGCAAAACACAGTCCCTGCTGATATTCCTGTGTATGTGTGTGTGTGCGCGCGTGCGTGCGCGTGTGTGTGAGCACACAATAAAAAACCATGAAATAAGGATCATGAAAATAGGAACGGTTTGTTATTGTTCATCCGTGTGTCCTCAGGACAAGCACAGGACATGGCACGTACAAGGCAACTATTTGTAGAATGATGGCTGCTTAGGACAGAATGCAGCACACAAATTGTATATATGGTAGAATTCTAAAAATAGAAACACAAGCGGATATAAAGACAGATGGGCATAGACCCAAGTGTTAAAAATCATTGTCCTTTGGTTGTGTATGTTTGATATGATAAGCATGCTTTTTGTGGCATATGTATTTTAAATTGCATATTCCATTCAGTGAAACACAAAATAAACTTAGTGGCTGGGCCCTCAGCTGTGTTTTTGAGCTGTAAGGGAAAAGCATGTTAGCATTTCTTAGGGTAGTCCTTTCTCATTGGTTGGCTACTAATGTGTGTTTTTTTTTAGGTTGTTTTGCATCTCCCCTCATATAGGACCCAACATGGTGGAAAAAAAAAGAAGAAAAAAAACAATTCCAAGAAACCATTTGGTAATAGTATCCTCTCTAATAAAAGAGTAATATGCAAATTGGCCATCACTCCAACACATAAGATGGCTGCCCCCATGTGGACACAAGATGGCCAGCAGGGGAGGGAAGTTGGGAGGGATCAGGCCTGCAGGGGAGAGCAGTTAGGGGTGACCAGGCCTGCAGGGAAGGGCAGTTAGGGCTGACAAGGCCTTCAGGGGAGGGCAGTTAGGGGTGACCAGGCCTGCAGGGAAGGGCAGTTGGGGGCAATCAGGCTGGCAGGGGAGGGCAGTTGGGGGCAATCAGGCTGGCAGGGGAGCAGTTAGGCATCAATCTGGCTGGCAGGCAGAAGCAGTTAGGGGCAATCAGGAAGGCAGGCATGTGAGCAGTTGGGAGCCAGCAGTCCTGGATTGTGAGAGGGAAACCAGATTGGAGAGGGTGCAGGCTGGGTTGAGGGACCCCCCACACTTCCTGCACGGGGCTTCTAGTACTGTCTATATTTGATAGGAACACAAAGATGACTCCATGCCCCCTCCACCCCCCAAAAAGGAAGAAAGAAAATCAAATCAAAACAAACAAAAAATAACCCCTGTACACTATTGGCCAACAACCAATCTATTTGAGTACAAACATCCCTGCTCGCCCTTTCAAAACCCGCTGAGCCCCAGGAACCCAGCCTTCTTTCCTGCATCACTACAAGCCCAACACGCATTCCTCAGCCCCATAGAAAGCAAGCAGTGAGCTCCCTGCCCCACACCCTGCACCGCTGCGCTGGGCACTTCCACAAACTCACTCCAGACCACACCACACCCGCCCGGGATCCCCAGCCCAACCCAGCTGGGCACAACAGCCCACTCACCCAGGCGTCCCCAGGCGCAGGGAACACAGAGCAACCCCCGCCCCGCGGGCAGAGCAAGGGCTCTAGCAACAACCTCAAGCGCCAGCGCACCCCAGGGTAGCCCTCACCTGGAGCACGTGGCCCGTGCTTCACATCCTGATTGATTCAGACCCCAAACACCTGCAAGCATTTGCTAGGAACTCAGCTGAGCCCGGGAACGCCTGCGCGCCCAGCATCCGCCGTGGTTTAGAGACCACCACCAAGCAACCTTCCCGCGGGCACTGCGGGCTCCCCACCGCCCTAGATCCGCGCCCAGAGAGATCAGGGCATCTCGGGCCACGCCTTCACCCCAACTCCGCACCACCGGGGTCGACCCAGACCTGCTCCCTCCTCCCGACCCACCAAGGGAAACCCCTCTCCTCCCCTGTTCCCCCGCCCTTGGCGGAGGATGGCCTGGGGCTCCCCGACCCGCTCCAGTTCGCCCCCAGGAGCGCACACCCTCTCCAAGCTCCTACCTAAGGATGTGGGTAACTGGAGCACTAGAGCCATCGAAAGCACCCCAACGAAGCTCCAAGAAGAAAGGGGGCTCCCAGGGCGGCGGGGAGGTGTGGTTCGCGTCCTGCCAGAAGCCGTCATTTTCGGGGAGATCAGCGGGAATCCCCAGAGAGCCAAGGAGCAGGTGCCTCATTGAGCTAAGTTATCAGATGTAGCAAAACCCAGATTCAGTGCCAGGTTCCCACCCACAAGTGGGCGTGTCCTGGGCGGGCTCCAGGGCCAATGGGCAGCCTGCAAGGAGGGGTCTGGGCACCTGGGTGGTGTATCAGGCCTGGATGGGGAAGGACAGGCCCTGGGTGGGTTTGGCCTTTGCCCTCCCTACACCTAATGTAAATTACTCTTGTCCCTTACTCTCTTGAGAGGACCCCTGGGAAGGGAAACTATTAAACAACACTGTGCCATTAGGCATAGTAAGCCTCAACTCTGTGGGGCCCATGCGCTTGCAGAACGAAATGTTTCATTTCATTGAAGAGGAAATATACGTGCACGAAAAAGGTAAGAATAAGGGTATGTTGAGTGGCAAATTTTTGGGAGCAATGGATGTCAGTAGAGTTAGAATGGGTAGTAATTGGTTAGATGAAGTAGAAAAATAGAGCTTTTCTGGTGAAACAATCTCTCAATGCCTGAAAATTGAGAATGAGCAAGATTTATTTGTAGGTTTGTAGGGTCGTGTGTTAACCTTGTGTGAGTAGTAAAAGGAGAGGGGAAAAGCAGGTAACACAATGGGTAGTAAAAAGGAAACAAAAGTTGACATTTTCTTCCCATTGGTTGTTGCTAAAGAAGAAAAATATCACCCAACGGGAGTAAACATTTTGAGGGGACTAGCACCCTCAAACTTCGAATTTTTAACCTCAGTTTTATAAATGTGAAATGTTTTTAAATGGAGGTGGATTTTAAACCACCAGTTCCATTTAGAGCTTATCCCAAAGAAATCATGAGAGCTGTGAGCAAAGGTGTATAATTTTGGGAAAAAATATAAACCTTAAGTGTCTCATAATAGTATTAAGGAATTGATGCTTGGTAACTTTGTGGGATGGAATTCAATGTAGCAAACAGTGTAAAATAATGTCAATGTGAGAAACTATAATATACACTGAGTGGCCAGCTTATTATGGTCTCTGATTGCAAAATAATCTGGCCACTCAGTGTGTGTGTGTGTGTGTGTGTGTGTGTGTGTGTGTGTGTGTATATATATATATATATATAAGCCCAGTGCATGAATTCATGCATGGGTGGGGTCCGGCCAGCCTGGGGACATGGGTGGTTGGCCGGCCTTCCTGCTGGTCAAACTCCTGGTTGAGGGGACAATTTGCATATTAGCCTTTTATTATATAGGATATACACTGAGTGGCCAGATTATTATGTGTTCAGGGATCATCATAATCTGGCCACTCAGTGTATTTGTAAATGAAAAAAAAAGCAGAATTCTAATCAGTATATACCTTTCAGTATTTCTTTTATTGAAACAAAAGTAGTATATTTATGCACATAAAAAGAGATTAGTTGGAAATATACCCCATTATATTTAATTTTCTTTGTGGTTTTCAGTTTTCTGTATTGACTGACCTTATGTTACATTTGAATTCAGGTAAACAAAAAAAAAAATTTAACCATCCAATATATATATCAACTTCTATTTTGTTCATACAATGGTGGGGATAGAACCTGTACTGCTCCAGGTTAAAGAATGAGATGTTGGTGAGGAAATGGAAGCTCCCCGTGCAAACCTGAAATGCTCCTTCGGGAATTACAGACTTCATATATATTTACACAACTCTGCATCTGAGATGTACTGAAGACTTCTGGGTTCAACAAACCATGGAATTTCCTCTTCCTCTCAGACCAACATAATTAATATTTGGATTATTGGCATGTAAGACACTGCATGTGGAGATGATTACAAAATAAACACCAAAATATCTTGGGTTATGAAATCTAGATTACCCCACAATGAAACAGATTAAAAGAGGTATAATTAAGGAGACAGTGAAAAGGAAACTCACTTATGGGGAATTATCATTTCTCTTCATTGTAACAGTTGTAAAAGAATTATACTGCTGGTTTAGTAGCTTAATGTTGTCACTTATTAAAACAGAGAATCTATTCTCTACAACCACTAGTACACTATGTTATATGTCAATTATATCTCCATAAAGATGAGAAAAACATTTCCCATTTATTTGGGGGCTTGGAGGTAAGTTTTTTTTTCTTGTTAGAATATTCAAAAGATAGGGGGAAAATATGGTTAGTGTTTTGTTTCTTAGTTGCAGGTACTAGATTAGATTTAGGACTGGAATTTTCTTTCAGTCAATGAAATTTCTACACCTGGTATTCATCAAAGCATTCTAAATATAATTTAAATTTTTCACATCGATTGCTTCAACTTAGAGTTAACTCATCTCAGGATTTGTGCCAAGTCTTGTTCCCTATTTCTATGAGTCAGGAATTGAGTTTTATTGCTTTTTCTCCAGTGCCCAGACAGTTCTAGGCCTGGAGTAGATGTATAATAAATATGTATTAAGTACTGAATGAAACAAACAAGTGTTGCTATCAAGTGCATTTAACATGTCTCATTCAATTCTTCACTCTATGGATTCACCAAATGCTAAAAAATTCTGAGAGATTTTGATAATTTTAGACATTAAAAACAAAACTGAATTTCTCTCTTTAAAAAATGAGATACGAATGTCTGCACTGAAAACCTTTTTTAATCAGGCAGACAAGCTGATTTATGAAGTGGATCGAATGTTTGTCCCTTAGCATTGAGATCATGTTAGTGACTGAGTTCAAAGGAGAATATTGACAGTGAACTTCCTAAGGTCCTCACAGGAGAAAACACAAAGAGTTAAAGCTTTGAGGGAAGTAGGGGAGTGAAAACTAGTGGTTCGGCCCTATCTGGTGTTGTTCAGTGGTTAGAGTAGCAGCCCACCAACCCAAGGGTTGTGGGTTCAATTCCGGTCAAGGGCATGTACCTGGCTTGCAGGTTCCCCACCCCACTTGGGTTGGAGTATGTACAGGAGGCAATTGATTGATGTGGCACTCTCTCATCAATGTTTCTTTCTCTTCCACTCCCCCCTCGATAAAATCAATGGAAAAATCCTCCAGTGAGGATTAATAACAAAAAATCTAGTGGTTCCTCTAACTCCCTCTAAAGATTTTTTCAAACTGCTAAGGAGAAAAGGAGAAAGAGTGGTGAAGAGGCATGAATACTCAGGTTTTGAGCTGTGTGGCAGATCTCTTTTAAGGCTTTATGTATTGTGGTATGATGTAGTTGGTTTGTGGGGATGTCATTATCAGAGTCCGACTTCCTTAAAAGAAAACAATGTTAGATGATTCTTTGCCACCTACATTAGTATATTTACATGATGCTTTTCAGAGGTGGGGGTAGCAGCATGAATGCACCTGTGAATGCTCCCAGAAAAGGCCTTCGACTGCCCTGGTGAATTACCCAGTAGGTGTTTGTGGAAAGCTGAAAGAGAGTGGCTGGCTGAACAGAGGATGAGCCCTGCTTCTGAGGTTGGCCCTGAGAGCTATGCCTTCTCTATTTGCACCTGGTAAGCACCTGCCCGCCAATAGCTTTACCAGCCAGAGCCTCACTGTGGTAGGCCACACCCAAGCAGGACTTGTGAAGCCAGTCAAATACAGAAAGGAGGGCATTTCTCAGAAGGAACACATTTTTATTTTGTTTCCTCTTGTTGCGGAAGGCTCAAAAATGTAAATACATTGCAAACATATTTCATAAGAAGAGTTTCAATAATAAAATCTTTTCTTTCTCATTATATAATGGGGGAGACAAAATGTCATTAAAACATAGTTTAAAATTAACTTACATCTCACATCTAAGTGTACAAAAAAAAGTTAGATTAACATTGGAAATAGCTTTGGAGAGTAATTGTTTAAGCTGCTGCTTTTCAGATGAAAAATGTGAGACAAGAAGTTAACAGAAGCCCAATGGACATGGCTCAGTGGTTGAGTGTCCACCCATGATCCAGGAGAACACGGTTTGATTCCCTGTCAGGGCATATACCTGGGTTTTGGGCTCAATCCCCAGTGTGGGGGGGGGGAGTGTGAAGAAGGCAACTGATCAATGATTCTCTCTCATCATTGACATTTCTATCCCTCTCTCCCCCTCCCTTCCCCCCTCTGAAATCAATAAATATATATTTAAAATAAAAAAGAAGTTAACAGAATTGCTCAATAATACAATTAAGTTAGGCAATATGGTATTTTACACATTGTTTCCCAGAGATAACCAATGTTTTAAAAATATCTCATGGATTTTTAACAATTAAAAAGTCACAGGCATCAGATATTTCTCAATCACATTGTGCACTTACCTACTCCATTCAGAGGGGGAAAAAAAGAATTTAGAATTTTTTCTATGAAGGGATTTTTAATTCTAACAAGGCTACTTTTCAGTTAATTTCTACACATCTTTTAAAAGATTCTATTCCCCAAACCCAAGAAACTATAGAGATTTGCTAAGCAAACCATTGAGCACCTTTTTATATATTTGTGTACTATTTGCGTGCGTGCGTGCGTGTGTGTGTGTGTGTGTGTGTGTGTGTGTGTGTGTGAGTGATCTGGATAAATCTCTCTTGCCCTTTTAGAGAAGTAGGGGAGAATTGGTCTTTGAATTACTAACTCTCAACTAAGCCCGTTACCCTTTGTCTGTGATATGTTGCAATTTATTTTCCCACTTTGTCAGTTGACTTTTTGGTTCTGCTGTGTTTTTTTTCTCTTGCATGACTTTAAATTGAACTTCTAGTTGAGGTCCAGTTCACTATTGATATTTATCAATATAAACATCAGAATATACTTCAAAAACAATTATTAAAAACAGAATTACACAGAAGTAGCAGTAGTCATACACAAATCTATTCTTAAATATCCAGAAAGATTCTGATATTTTCTAGGATGGCCCCTAATATCACCCCAAATGAATTTTTCATCTATAAGGATGTGGATTTTTTAGACACTCTAGGGCTACTTGTTGAGGATGTGTCAACACATGTTATTAATTTGATAAATTCTTAAATGTCCTGTTTCTTAGTTAATTTAGTGTAGTCGGAATCCATTCAAAAGAAAACTAGTTACTTTTATATAAAAATTTTACTTTTATTTAAAATTCAGTATGTTTTTTAAACAGAGCATAGTACAAAATACTTTTGAAACAGAGCTTAGGAAATATCCAAAGCTTATTTTCCCCCCAAATATTTCCCTTGAGTATTCTTAACCCATCTTTCCTATAATCATCTAATGACTTTTTAATAAACAGAAATTACTTATTTTTGAGAAAGTGAAAACATATCTTTTACTCCAATCTGTCTAAAAGGGATGGATTCTGTTCTATAAACAAAAAAGAAGGTATTTAAGAAAGAAAGACTTATGTGTGTATAAAGACCCATATATATGAAGAAAAATTAGCAGAAAGTGAATTAAAACATTAGCAGTAGTTATCCCTGGGTAGTACAATTATATGTGACCTATTTGTTTTTCATATCTTCCTCCTGCACTTTTTGAGTCCATTCCATATTACAGTTAACACTTGAACAACAAGAGTTTGAACTGCATGGGTGAATATTTTTCAATAACTATACTTGAATATTTTTCAATAACTGTACAGTTGCCCCTCGGTATCCTGGGATTTTGCATTCAGGATTTAGCAAATTGGCAATCAGAAACAGCATTTTCATTCAGATGGCACCACTTAACCCCCACATTGTTCAAGGGTCACCTATATAAATAATTAAAAATAAGAAAGATAAATGACAAACTTAGAGACAGAAATCCTAGGTGACAACTTCTTCCTTTAAGTAACTGAGACTACTTCTCAGCCCTCAGTGCAGTCTTTGTCCTGACTAGCCAGCGTGCTCTTTCATTTCAGCACAAAGAAGGAAGATGGAGTGACAGCATCCAGACTCCGGGAGGGAGCTTCCTGGGGAATTGGGAGCTTCAGCATCTTCAAGTGCACACGTTGGCCTCTCTGTGAAGTCACTTCAAGGGTTTTATGAGTCCCAGATCTTACTCTGTTGAAATGAATTGGCTCCTTTCCAATGAGCATTTTCATTTGAGGTGTTCTTCAGCGTTATAGTATTTTGTCAAGGAAGGACACTGAAATAAAAGGAATTTTTATTTAAATGACAGCAGGGGCCAAAACCGGTTTGGCTCAGTGGATAGAGCGTCGGTTGTGGACTGAAGGGTCCCAGGTTCGATTCCAGTCAAGGGCATGTACATTGGTTGCGGGCACATCCCCGGTGGGGGGTGTGCAGGAGGCAGCTGGTCGATGTTTCTCTCTCATCGATGTTTCTAGCTCTCTATTCCTCTCCCTTCCTCTCTGTAAAAAATCAATAAGATATATTTAAAAAAATAAATAAATAAATGACAGCAGGGTCAACAAATTTATATGCTGATAATCCTGATGCTGACATTTCATATATCTTACACGTTTAAAAGAAGTGTTTATTGCCCTCTGTTTTGGTAGCTATGTAGGACACAAATGGCATAAACTGAGATACTGAGTAGATAAGAGATTAATAAATAACTTGACTATTCCCCATTTCTTTTTTGTTAAAGGCAAAGTGTCCTCAGAGTTGAGCAACTAAATAAAAAGAGCCTTATTCCAGAAACCTACAGGTCCATTGTAACACAACAAACCTTCCCTTTATTCCGTAGCTGGTTTGGCTCAGTGAATAGAGCATCGGCCTGCGAACTGAACGGTTCTGGGTTGATTAAGGTCAAGGGCACATGCCCAGGGTTCGGGCTCGATCCCCAATAGGGGACATGCAGGAGGCAGCCAATCAATGATTCTCTCATCATTGATGCTTCTCTCTCTGCCCCCCTCTCCCTTCCTCTCTGGAATCAATAAAAGTATATATATATATATATACTTTTATTATATATATATATTAAAAACAACTAATATATATTAAAAACAACAACAACACCTTTCCTTTAGTCCCTTTCTGAACCATGGTTATGGCAGGGGGAAGTAAACAGAATCTGGTAGTTTGGAGGGGGGGCAGCTTCTGATAACATGTCCTCCTGCCCGTATCACAGTCAAGACTGAAAGGAGGTATTGCATAGTTTAGGTGTCCAGATGCTTCCGTGGCCACTCTTTCTTCAGGCCAGGAACACTGTGTTGTCACAAATGGACAGACTCCCATCAGCTCACCTGACACTCCCAGTAATTATTGCCACCTGACCCTTCATCATTGTCCCCTTTCTAGCTCACAAGTGTTCCCAACACCATGTTAGCTGCATCATCATCATCGAGCATTCTCATGCGTTTCAACGCGTGGCTGTGTCTTTGGAGTCTGCCTCCTTACCTGCATCCTCTCTGACCCTGTACCTGACCTGAGGGCACAGCGTTTCAGCTTGGTACGGATTCTAGCTCACTCCTTGTCTACAAACAATTAACCTTCTCCTGTAGAATACCTGTGGTCAAAATTCCAATCTTAAAATGAAAATTTGACATAACTTTATTAAGGAGTTCCTAGCTTTTTATAAAAAAGCGGCCAACAGTCAATAAACACAACTTGAGGTGCACCTTGAGGTAAAAGAATGTCTCCAAAAAGTTGAGGATAAATAACATGTAGGAAAATTGATTCTCAAATATTTACTGACCACTTCTCATTCGATTAAGTCTATACTCAGATATTTGGGTAAATTTACAACTATGGTCCTTATGAATACACAAGTTAATTTAGCAGGGGAGAGAAAACACACAAGCACAATGTGTGGTACATTATGTTGGGGGCACACAAAGAATATTGGGGACCAGGTATAATGATAAGAAATATGAATCATGCTCTGTTCACCATGATTGCTTTGTTCTGATTACAGAAAGCACATTCCAAGCAGGCTGGGAGTTGCATGTGGGACCTGGGAGGTCACCTGGGAATGTGGTCCATCCTCCACATCTAGGAGCTGCCTGCTATCACTGAAAGGTTAACAACCTTGTTGCAGAAACCAGAGGCGCCCCCAGGCCTTTGCAAATCCCTGGCCTGCATTACCTGTAAACTGCCCATTTTGCATACCTATTCTTATCCCTTTTGCTTACTTTCCCATGTAATCTTCATCCTTCTACCCAATATGAGCAGCTGGCTTATGGTGGGGAACAGAGCAGATGTTTATGGATGACCTGCTGCTCTCCCTTACTGCCGGCAGTATTGGAATAAATGCTCACATAGGATTGAACCCTGTCTGCTGAAGTGGCTCAAGTAGTGACAGGCAGCCCGAACTTATTGATTGTCCGGTGACAATGATAAGTGACTAATCAATATTTGTAGAATCAATGAATGAGTGAGTGAAAGAATGTGATAGAGTTAATGGGTAAAAAAAACAAAAAACAAATGAAAAATTGAATACTGTATGATGTATTTATATATAGTTTTTAACAATGAGAAGAATGGTTGTCATTTGGTGAAACCAAAATCACATCCATATAATCTCAAAGTATAACCTTGCAAATGTAAAATAATATGCAAAGTAGCTTAATAATACTAACCACTGGGTTATTACAAGTGATTTTTATTATTTTTATGTTTCTGGGTATTTTCTGTTTTCAATGAGTATATATTATCCTTGAAAGAAAATAATTTATTTTAAAAAGTGCAATAGACAGGAAGTGCTTTGAGTTCCAAAGAGAGACATCACTTTGGACTAGAGTTATTTTGGACAGCTTCCTGGGTCAGTGAATTCTCAGCTGGGTTCATGCAACTTAGATAGGAAGAAAGGTGGCAATGTGTTTTAAACAGGTAACCTGGCAGGAATAGGGTAAATCAAATGATATTTTAAGCAGTCTTCTGGAACATTTTAAAATAAAATTTTATAAAGACAAGCATTGCCCTCGTGGTCTGCTTATTTAGTCTGTTTATATTTGGTGGTAGCATGGCTAGCTAAGAATCAGTTTTGCACAATTTTCCCATCAAAGTACCCTGATAATAGAGGAAAACAAATGCGTCACCCCTGCCTGGCCAGGCATTAGTGCTAATTGGTAGGGGAGAAAAAGATGAGAAAAATAGCTAAATTATATACATTTTAGTTTTGAAAAGAGGTCGTCAGTAGCTTTCATTTTAAAATTTAGGGCATAATTTGTCTCAGGTTTTAGATATCTTTGTAGGTACCTGATGGCTCCCACGTACCAAGAGGTTACCTGTTCGATTCGCAGTCAGGGGACATGCTCAGGGGAAGGAGTTGAACAAAGAGGGAGATGGGCACATACACAGTGAAGTCAGGGTGATGTAGAAAAGGTGCTTGCCTGTCAGTCTAGCTTGAGGAACAATGGATTGGCTAGGGGGGTGGACACCAATGCAAACTCAGGAAAATTTGGGAATACATTGTCCCCAGACAAGAGTTCCCTCTCACTTGTTCTGTCCTTGTTCTGTGGCACTCTCGCTTCATGACCTGCACTTGCCCCGCCTGTTCTCTCTCCATGGCCATGTGGACCCCACATGCAGGATGCTTGGCTGGACTGTGCTTTACTATGGGGTGGAGGCGGGGCATCCCTAAGTCTAGCCCTGCTGAAGATAAGATCGGACTTCTTCCATGGTGGGGCTGACATACCAGTAGATGGGACCTTGGAAGGGAACCCCCTTAACTTTACATCATCCATAAAATTCTTTTCCCCATGGCCCCCCGAGGGCTCCACTTCCACTGATAACAAACGCACCAACATAGAGGAATGCTTTGGAACCCAGTGCCTGTGCACAGCACTGATGGAGTCCTCACCCCAAAGCACTGGAAACCATCATCCAATAAAGACACCACCAACAGCGTTTGTTTGCAGACTTTCCTCATGGTCACAGCTGCCTTCTTGGGGTTGTAAATGGATATTCACTTCCTTAGATTTTGCATCTGTATCACTGCTAATTGGCAGAGAAGAAAGATGGCGAAAATAATTATATACATTTTTGTTTTGAAAGGGGGTAATCAATAACTTTCTAAAAAGAAAAATGTAACCAAGTCACACTTTTCAAAACTAACTAAAAACTTGGATTAGAAAATAATACTAAAACCATTCCACATGTTGTGTCGGAACTGTAACCATGCCTTAGAACAACACGTTTCTCTGTTCCCAAAGTTATATTGATGAGCAGGATTGGGACATTTAAATGGCTCTGCACTGCAATCTTATACAAGGCTTCCTTTCACTCCCATAGTGAAGATATACGTTCTGTACTTTGTACAATACCTATAGTATGGAAAGTAGCAGTTATTGTCATGAAGGTACATAAGAACTGATAGTAAAAGAAGTATTGAATTACTTTTCAAATGTCAGCAATAATAGTCATGTGTAAATAACAATAGCTAACATTTTGTGACATTCATTATAAGAGAGGCACGGTGTTGAAGTAGGAACAATTATTTTCCTATTTTTCTGGCAAGGAAAATGAACTTTAGAAAGACTAAGTATCTTGCCCAGGGTTCAAAGCTAGTGAGTGAGTATGAACATAGGTCTCAGTGATGGCAAAGCCCCTGGCTGTACTGACCGTTTTTTGCGCTTTAGAATCATCCAACAGGAAACAAGGATGGATATAAGAAAGAGGACCACACTGGAGGATATGCCTAGGCAGTAAAACAAGGTAATCAAGTGCATGCAAAATACAACCCATAGCTTTTCATCTCTATCTTCATATCTAGTCTCTCTAGAGGTTGCCAATAATTTTTTAAAAATGTAACTAAATTCTGGTTTAAAAAACACCGACGCAGGCTTACCTTTAAGATTTCCCCTTTGGCTGGCATTTCTCAGTGGTTAGAGCTCAGCCCGTGTACCAAAGGGTCATGGGTTTGATTCCCGGTCAAGGCCACCTACCTGGGTTGCAGGTTCCATCCTTGCCCTGGTTGGGGCGAGTCTCCTCCCTACCTCTACTGCTAATGCTCTCTCTTTAAAAGTCAATGGAAAAAAATATCCTCCCGTGAGGATTAACAACAACAAAAAGATTTCCCCTCTGCTTCTTGTTTAATCTAGCCCTTTAGTGTCACTGCTATAGGGTTAAGGGTAAGGAGTGAGCAGAGCCATTTTGTAACTTAAGTCCAACAGCAGCCTTTCAACAACATGTGAGAACAGCACTGAGGCTCCTGGGCTCCGGCTCTCAGGTCCTGCGCATCTCTTGTGTGAGACACAGCAGCTATTCTATACAACAAACTCTGCCAATTCCCTCTGAAGCCGACTCTATCATAACACTATTCCTCTTATATACTCAGATCCCAGAAACGGGCTTAGTGGTCTTTGTGGCTTCCAATTTGTGCAAGTGAGCATGACTGCCACCCTGAAGAATATTCCCAGGTTGTATTCTCCAGCTACAATAAAATAAGATGAAGGACTGGCCATCTTTAATGGTTCAAAGACAGTGCAGAGCCCTTGATGGAGGATACTCTATAGGCATATGAGGATACCAGTTTTGCCACACTGTGGCCTGAGTTTATCACTGTTTCCTTTCTAAATGAAATCGCAATGTAAGATATTTTGATCTCTCTTTTTACATTTCAGTCATTATAAGTGGATACTTACTGTTAAAGATGCTAGCGTTTCTCAGCAAACCCTTTATAAAACTTACCAATAATGCGAGCATTACGTCGGCCTAAAAGGAAGATAAAGGTCACAGATGCATCAGTCAAGCACTCAACGTGACTAAACAGGAGCCCTCAGCCAATGACAAGTTAGCCTAATTTTTATCCTTGCACAGTCCAATTTTATTCTAATATAAAAAAACACATTGGTTTTATTGAGACAATCTCATTTTATCTTGTGTTCTCAGTGGTCTGTTTCCTTTCTTTTTAACTTACCATTTTATCATAAAATGAATAGAACTACAGAAAGAATGTATAAAACAGAACAAAAGAAAAATATTACATATAATTCTACTACCATGAAATGCTTTGGTACATTTCCTTCTAGAACATGTTCCCTTACATCTAGGTTTTTACATATTTATAGCATCTCTTTACCTACCTAACCTTTGAACAGTGGAATTAAGCACTCAATCAATATGTTAATTTTTACCACCACAACTACCACTACTGCTACTTGTATGATAATACTATTAAGTCTTCATTAAATTTGTCACATATTTCTCATCTGTCTACTGCTTTCGTATTTACTTTCCAAAATACGCACATAAGCTGTAAGTCAAATTTGTTGATCTTTTATTATTTTCTCTATCATATCAAAAAGTTCAAAAAGTTCAAGCCTTCTTCCAGAGGTTTAATAAATAAATATAATTTACATTAGCTTTTCTTTATTGACGTTATTAAAACTGTAACCCTTTTATACATCTGGTACCTCTTGTAAGATAAAAAGAAAAGTTCTAAAACTGTTTCAATGCTACCTATGCTATTTGATCATCTTTACCTTCTCTGGTATATTGCAACTGTATCTTATTTATAATAATAACCTTTATTTTATTAATATCTATTCTGTTTCACTTATAAAAAGGAGTCAATTTTGTGCTGCTTTAAAGAAATTTATGTGTTGTGGCTTTATATTTCTTTTAATGTCTGGTAGGGTGGCCCTCCATCATGGGAATTTTCTATATTTTATGGCCACATCTTTGAACCCTCTAAAGGCATTCATTCAGCCAGCTAGGCAGTGAGCTTTTTGCCACAGTGAATATAACTTGATATTAAGACGAGTTTATAATTTGGAAATATCATTTGTAAGTCAGATTAACTAGCACATTCAAGGGATTAACTATAAAAAACATCTTGAACGCCCTATCTGGTTTGGCTCAGTGGATAGAACATTAGCCTGCTGACTGAAGGGTCTCAGGTTCTATTCCAGTCAAGGGTACATGTCCAGGTTGCAGGCTCCATCCCCAGTAGTGGGAGTGTAGGAGGCAGCCAGTCAATGATTCTCTCATCATTAATGTTTCTGTCTCTCTCTCCCTCTCCCTTCCTCTCTGAAATCCTACCTAATAAAAGAGTAATATGTAAAATGACCCTAACTCTGCTACACCCACAAGCCACACCCACCAGCAATCAGGAGCAGATATGCAAATAAACCCAACCAAGATGGCTACAGCCACAGAGAGCAAGGTTTCCCAGGCAACGGAGGAAGTCAAGCTTTCCGCCTGCTCTTGCAGGCCTAAGCCTCCACTCAAGCTACAAAGTTTCAATTATAGAAGGTAAACAAATCCTAACAGAAATGGCGGCAGCCACTGAGCTGGAGAGAGCAGGCCAGGGTTGCCCCGGGCAACAGAGTAAGCCAAGCTTTCCACCTGCCCTGGCTGGCCTAGGCCTCCCCTTAAGGCTACAAAGTTTCAATTATAGAATTAACCCCAACAGAAATGGCTGCCGGCCACGGAGCGAGCAGGAGGCTTGGCTCCGCTCTAGGCTACAAAGTTTCAATTGTAGAAGGTAAATAAATTCTAGATACCAGGGCCTCCACTTGGGTCACCAGGGTGCGTGCCTGGCCCGCAAACCACCACAGGCCTTTTGCTCAGGCTGCCCCATGCCCCAAGGGAACCCCCATCCTGATCCGGGACACCCTTCAGAGCAAACCAGCTGGCCCCCACCCCTGCACCAGGCCTCTATCCTATCTAATAAAAGAGTAATATGCAGATTGACCATCACTCCAACACACAATATGGCTGCCCCCATGTGGACACAAAATTGCCATCATAAGATGGTCAGCAGGGGAGGGCAGTTGGGAGGGACCAGGCCTGCAAGGGAGGGCAGTTGGAGGCGATCAAGCCTGCAGGGAAGGGCAGTTAGGGGTGACCAGGTCAGCAGAGGAGGGAAGTTGGGGGCAAACAGGCTGGCAGGGGAGCAGTTAGGCATCAATCAGGCTGGCAGCGGAGTGGTTAGGGGGTGATCAGGCTGGCAAGCAGAAGCGGTTAGGGGCAATCAGGAAGGCAGGCAGGTGAGCAGTTGGGAGCCAGCAGTCCTGGATTGTGAGAGGGATGTCCAACTGCCCGTTTAGGCCCACTCCCACCGGGATCAGGCCTAAACAGGCAGTTGGACATCCCTCTAGGGGTCCCAGATTGGAGAGGGTACAGGCTGGGCTGAGGGACACCCCCCCCTTCAAGCACGAATTTCATGCACTGGGCCTCTAGTCAATAAAATAAATAAATAAATAAAAATAAAAACATCTTGAACAATCTTGGTATTCACTGCTACAAATAAGAATCATAAGAATGGGTGAGAGAAGCCTAGCACTAACTTAGATTAAGAAAAGTTATTCATTGTTCATTTTGCTCATCAGCTCCTTGATGTGTATAAGTTCAGGGTTTAGAATTTGCTATCTAGTTGCCCATACAGCTCAATGACACCCGATTTCTAAATCTGCTGATGTAGTTTGACCAGTTTAGAGTCCTGTAGCTTACAGCAGTGAGGGAGATGGAACAGCTGGTCTCAGCAACTTGGAAGGTATTTCCTGACTCAGGCTGAAATTCTTGAAGGCCTGCTCTGTCTCTGATGGGCTCTTGACTTTTAAGGCCCCGGGCTATAAATGAATCATTACTGTGGGATGTGTGCAACAATAGAGTGATGCAGACAAAAAAGGTTCAGGGAGGTCCCCAAGGAAAGATGAATGGGTTGAGAACTGTGAAGAGAGCAAGGCTGGCTTGACTCCCATTGCTAAGGGCTTTTGGAGAAGAATTAGGAGCTACTCTTGCACTCCTTAGTGCTATCATGTGCTGTAACAATCACACCACATTTGATGCCAGTACGGATGAATGAATGAACAGTGCATGACTGGGGAGCACCTACATTCCTTGTACCTGCTCTTGCACTTACCAGATGTATGAGTACATGTGGCCAGAGGAGGGTCCCATGTGCTATCTGCCTGGCACTGGCTTTGGGGACTGCCTTCCAGAGCATATCCATCTTTACACTCCAAGGTTACATTATCTCCATATCGAAATTCTTGGCTCATGCCCAACTCCTTCCAGATTCCATTTGTAAACTTCGGGAGGCTACATTTTACCTCTGAAATTAGAAAAATCAGGAGGAAATTGATATTTTATTGATAACTTTAGTTGTAACTACCATAATAGAAAGACCTATGACCCCCAAACCTATTTTCTCTTCAGCAAAGATGGGTCATGTTTTCAATCAAGAAAAACTGATATCCCCTCCCTAAACATCTTATGATTTAAGATTCTCAAACTTTATTTTCCTAGGAATATGGAATGTACTGTAATCCACTTTTAATTGTGAACAACTCTGAAACTGAAAAGTTGTGGAATGATGAGGAGTTAGGGTAAGCATAGTCTAGCCTAGATGCACCTGGGTCATACCACAGGAAATAGGAAGATCACATTAACACTTTCTAGGAATACAACAAATACTGCTTTTTGCCTCTTGATTAAATGCCTGTGTCCGGCTCTTTTCTATACTTAGAACAAAGACATTAATAAATCCTGATTCTGAATTTAAAATATCAATTTTCAACTTAATTTATCTCATTTAGCTCAATCTTACTTTGCTGTCTTTCTCTGCCCAGCAACAATTTCTTCAATTTAAGCAAAGCTGTTTTTCAGGAGTAAAAGTCTAATTTCCTTTTTCCTTTGTAAAACCCAACCAGGTAAAATGCTAATTCTCACAGTTTGGTCTGTGGTCTTTCTACACCAGAATATTCTAGTGGGTTTGTTAAAAATAGACCTCTGGACCCCAACTCAAAATGTCAGAATCAAAGTTCTTGGGGATGGAGATTAAGAAACTGTCTTTTTAATAAGATTCCTGGCGAATTTTGTTAAGGCTAAAAATAGAGAATTAATAAGACATGTTGGAAGAGATCAGTTATTAAGACAAAAATTAATTTTATGTAAATGAAAAGAAAGCAACTGCTAGGAGAATGGGATACAATTATTTTATTTAAAGGACAACTATCCCAGAGTCCTAATCTGAATAGTTAATCCTGGAACGACTCCCTGAATCTTCATACTTCTAATGTAACTACTAGAGGCCCAGTGCACAAAATTGTGCATGAGTAGTTTGCCACTGCTTGCTGCTGCTCACCACTCCGCCCACCGCAGCTTGCGGGCTTGGAGCGGGAGGGACTGAGAGGTGATCAATGTACCTCATGGAGACTGGTTGAGGGGTCATTCCAGTCATTACGCTTATGGTCCCTGGCCTTTTAATATATAGGAAAGCAAAGAGGAGCCCTGGCAGGTGTGGCTCAGTTGGTTGGGCATCATCCCATGCACTGACAGGGCACATGTCCGGGCTGCAGGCTCAATCCATGGTAGGGAGCATGCAGGAGGCAGTTGATTGCTTGATATTTGGCTCTCACATTATGATTCTCTCCCTCTCCCTCTCACTCCCTCTTTGTCTAAAAATCCATTAAAAAAATTTTTTTTAAAGGAGGGGTGTGCTTTTGGTTTCTGCAGAGCCACAGGGACTCTGTAAGTACCATCCATTCTGGCAAATAACCAAAACAGGGCCACTTGCCATTATTGTGTTGGGCCACTTCTTCTCTGTCTCTAAAATTGAGGGGCAGGAAGCCAAGGAGGATTTCTGAGACTTTTAGGTCAGGGAGGGTCATAAAGTCCTGTAACCACAGCAGCCATAAGACTAACTAATCCTTAACATCACATAGTATTTGAAAAATGAAAGAATAGAAGAGAAACAAGCAAAGCAAAAAGCCCTTAACGCATAATTTTGAAAAGTAAAAAGCCACATTTGAAAGGAGACAGTATAAAGGCAGTTAGAAAGCTGGGGTCCAATCCTAGCACCATCACTCCTGCGCTGAGGATCATAGGCTAGTAACTGGATCTCTCTACACCTCAATTTCCTCCTCGGTAAGAAAGCAAGAATAATCATCCCACCTCATGAGAGTCTTCGGGAGACTAACACACATCCCTTTTGTAAAGATCTCAGTAGCATGCCTAGTCATAGAATATGATTTTTAATTCGACATTTTGTAGCTTTTTAGAATACTGCCAAGAAAGGTTTTAAAGTCATATTTCATTTTTGCAAACATAGACAGAATAACAAAAATCATTCCTGGGACTTGGTGCAGGTAAGAGGCAATAAACTCTTTACCTTTGGACTTGGAAGTAATAGTGAGACTCCGCACCCTGCAATTCCCGAACTAACTGCTCAGACCTCACTTCTACTGTCCTCACAACAAGGTGCTTCTACTCTCTTATTGACCTTTTAAGGGTGTGTGTGAGGACCATCTGTGATCCTTTAAAGCTGAATAGTTTATTAGTAAAAGGCCTGGAAAGCATTTTAAATTAGTGATTGATGTCTGTTTTATTACTGAAAATTCCCTCTGTTCTTCCTACTTATTTGGGAGAGGTAAGGATATTTGTGCAGCCTCTCTTCCTACTGTTTGTTCTGCTTTTCTTCTCCTCTATTGATACTCATTTCATCATCCTCTCAGAAAAGATCTCCATCTTATTAGCCTCATGCAGAAATCTCCCATAAAAACCCAGTAAGAATAGAAGTTACCTTTGCAATAATGGTACACTTGGCTCCACTTTCCCTCATGTGTACAGAAAAGGAAGGCTTTCCCCACCAACAGGTAGCCTGGGTCACAGGTGTAGTTGACTATCATCCCAGGAAGATAAGGAGATACATGTCCTCCAGTGTGACGCCCATTGTGTATCTTGGGTGGAGGTGGGCATGCTAAGTTCAAAAAAAGACTTTCAGTTAAACAGAGAAGTATGAACATGCCAACACATCTAATAATATTTCTGACTCTTAGAGCCACATGAAGACTTAGGCAGGCAGGTCTCAAGGCACTAAATGTTTGTGGGTCAGTGGGAAGACTAGTGTTCTAAACACAGACCTCTCAGCCTTTAAACAGGATCATGTATGTCCTTTACCTGCAGACAGCACCAGACAGAAACACCACTGGCATCTACAATAACCCAGTCAATGCCATCTGTCCTCTCTGGAGGACGGAGCTTGTATGGACAATCACAGCCACAAAGGAGCTTCTGGTTGCCAGGGACTGGCACTTAAAGCTAGAAATACATGGCAAAGGATTGAGCTACAGAGGCCAAGGGCACAACCACCCACTTCACTTCTCCAGGGCATCCTGAGTTCCTTTTGCTAAAGGCGAGAAGAAGGGTCAACAAAATGCAGTCACGGCCTGGAGAACTCTTAGAAGTAACAAGAGGAGCACAAATGGCTACATCGGGACTTGCCCAATTACTTCTAGAGCATTACCAATTTTGAAATAAATTACGCCGTCGGTGTACATTTTGCTCTGCACACCATCTATAGAGTATGGAAACAACTAGTAATAGAGATGGCACAACCAAATATTTCCACTGTTTTTTTAATATTCTCTATACACTTTGGGCCTCACTGATTCTCTCCACGCTCTACTGCCTCCTCTCCTCACCATCCTCCATTCCTCACCCCAGTGGGCAGGGTCATCAGAATACCACCAGTTGGGAAACAGTGCAGCACCTCTAGAACCATGTTATTCTCCTGGCAGGTACTTCTGTGTCTGATATTCATAACAAAGTGATATTCAGAGGAACACAACTGTCATGATAGCGATATGGAGGTTCTTGCCCAGACACACTGATCCATATGGGAGGTGGGGAAATGTGTACTGACCAGGAGAACCAGAAAGTTCACAGCGAGGGGCCGGGCCGCTCCAGAGCCCGTTCCCTTGACTGTCACTTGTGCAGCGGATGGTGCGCTCCCCAATGAGACTGAAGGCCGTCCCTCTGTTTGGGTGGGAGTGACATGTATAAGATATTTCTGTTCCATAGGGAATGACTCTCAGAGAAGTTCCTGTGTGGTTTCCATTAAGGATAGCTGGAGGATTTGTACAAAAGATTTCTAGAAACAAGAAAAGAGCGTTAGGTTCCAGTAGAGTTTCAATCAAAATGATTATACAATATTGATACCCTGGGAACTGTATTATAAACACAATCCGTTTTGAAAAAAAAATTTTTAATTGATTCAGAGAGGAAGGGAGAGGGAGAGATGGAAACATTGATGAGAGAGAATTATTGATTGGGCTGCCTCCTGCACGCCCCTTACTGGGGATTGAGTCCACAACCCGGGCATGTGCCCTGGCCAGGAATCCAACTGTGACCTCCTGGTTCATAGGTCGATGCTCAACCACTGAGCCACACCAGCCAGGTCTAAACACATTTCTTTCTATGATAATATAACTAAGGTGGATGCAATTTATATATATAGGACATTTTTAGAGAAGAAACTGAGGAAGGTGAGACATAGCTTGCAGTTTATTGCAAACGTCCAAAAGACCCTCCGGACAGCTAAGATTTTAATCAATTTGAAAGGTAATTAATTTGTGTGTTGTTTTTTCAGCAACTATTTGATGTCCTACCTTATGTCAAACATAGTAAGAGTCCTAGGCTGACAATGCAATACAAGATAAACAAGGTTTTGGCTCTAAAATGTCTGAAGTTCCAGGGAAATCTCTGTGAAATTTATGAAATGTAGACTATCATTTGCAGCTGATGTAAATGTTTCTTGTTGACTGAGATCATTATCATCAGTGCCTACATCAAATACACCGTAATGCCATCAGAATACATTGATTCCTACAGTCAGACTAAAAGGCACCAAGTAGCCTTTTCTTTCTTCTTCTTTCGCTTTCTTTCTTCCAACACATCAGCTGTCATTTCTTCCTGCTGTTAGTGTACCTATTTCTAGCAATTCCCTCCCTAAAACTAATTTGATGCTTCTAAACTGATATGAATTGGGGAAGAGATACCCAAGCTTATCAGAATTGTATGTATACTAGTAATCAAATGAAGTCTTTAGTACATCAAAGAATAATTGATTTGTTTGTGTTCGTGTTTATCCAAAGTTTAATTATAAATTTATTTTCAGTTTTATGTGTGTTGGGAATGTTGAATTTGATGAGTATCTATCTGAGTTTTATACATATGGAATGCTCTCATAAAGTTCCACCATAATCACATAAGATGAACAAAAAGATTTCTCTCAGGTGGTTTATCAAAATCCAAATTAAAATGAATATTGTTCAATCATCAAAAAATGGTATTTTAAAAAGTCTTTCTTTGCTTTAGTAAACAGAGTAGACTAAATCAGTATGTCTTGGTGTATAAAACACTTTTATCTATCAGTTTCTGAATCTTCAGCATGTTTTATTAAGCAAGTGGTTTGAAAATTTAGGGTACCTCACCTCATCATTTCAACTATTGACTCACCTCCCTGTACCATACAAATTTATCATATAACACTGTTTTTTAAAATTTATAACACATCAATTTTAACATATTTTATGCATTCAATTTTATATGTTTATTTATTTTCTTGTTCGTGGGCAGCCTCCCTAAGTAGAAAATGAACTCCATGCCCGGCCGGTGTGGTTCAGTGGTTCAGCATGGACCCATGAAGTAGGAGGTCAGGTTTCAATTCCACGTCAGGGTACATGCTTGGGTTGCGGGCTCAATCCCCAGTAGGGAGCATGCAGGAGGCAGCCGATCAATGATTCTCCTTCATCATTGATGTTTCTATCTCTCTCTCTCCCTCTCCCTTCCTCTCTGAAATCAATAAAAAAGTGAACTCCATGAGAACAGGGATATGTGTTCCCTATTCATTACTCTCCCCACATGGAAAGTCTTGATATGTGGGAAGCCCCTCCTCAGGACTAAATAACAGGATGAATAGTTTAGATCAGTGAGAGGATAAATGGACATATACACTGAGTGCCAGATTATTATGATCTCTGAACGCATAATAATCTGGCCACTCAGTGTATATATATATTAGAGGCCTGGTGCATGAATTCGTGCATGGGTGGAATCCGGCCAGCTGGCCAAGGGGAGGGGACATGGGTGGTTGGCTGGTCTGCCTGCTGGTCGAACTCCTGGTCGAGGGGACAATTTGCATATTAGCCTTTTATTATATAGGATATACACTGAGTGGCCAGATTATTATGCGTTCAGAGATCATAATAATCTGGCCACTCAGTGTATATAACCAATATTGATGCAGTTAACTGTTTATTGACCTAAAAATGCCATAGAAGTGGATACATTTTTCATCAGAGATAACCCCCTACAAAAGGTGTTAGGCCTAAAAAATTTTTTATAGTAAACTGATAATACGTTGCTAATTTATACTTTTTCAGAGAATTTCAAATTATGGGCAGGTTAAGGATGCACCTTGTATAATTTCTCATTCATTTCTTTGGATCTTTAAAAGCTAATGTTAGTTTGTGTGTATGTGTGTGTGTGTGAATACTTGTGAATACAATGAATACATTCATTGTAGGAATTTTACAAAATATGGACAAACAAAAATAAGAAAATAATAATGGTCCAAAAATAAATATTCTTAATTTAATGCATATCATTTCAGATACGTATGTATGCATATGCATGTGTGGGCATACATACATATCTGAATATATATTTTATAGAACATCATATTTGGTAGCTGGATAATATTCAGGCATGCCGGTAAATAGATATAGTGTTTATTTCCACTTGGATGAGGCATCTCAGCCTCTAATTTCATCTTACATCTTTCTTAAAATTTTATAATCATTTTTAATAAGTCTTGTTTCTTCTATTAGCTATTTTCAAACCATGCTGAACATCTAGATTCTTAACATTTCCCATGATTATAAATATAATTGCATTAAATGTCTTTAAACCAAAATCATAGGAAAATTCCATGATTATGTTCTAGAAAATGGAATTGCTAGGTCAAAAGGTATTGCATTACGGCTTTTGTATTTATTCCTCACTAGCCTTCCAGAAATTTGTGCTCACTTTTACTGACATCAATTCTGCATGTGATACTGATTCCTTAACAGCCTTAACACTCTATCCATTTGTATTCAGTCTTCCATGTTCATTCAAGTTTTGGAGGTTCACTTTACAACATCCCATTGAATACACAGAGCCAGCTAATCAGGAACTAGGGTTTGAACATGGAGGAATTTGAAGGAGGAAGAAAGGGCCAGAGAAAAGGTGCATCCTTAACCTGCCCATAATTTGAAATTCTCTGAATATTCTCTGAAAAGACATACAATATTTTCTTTAGCTTGGGGGAATTGTTAAGACATACAATATTTTCTTTAGTTGTTCAAAGCAAGAACAATAAGGAATAGAGTAATGTATCTCTTTCCTGGGATTGTCGTGTGCTATTAAAAGCTGGCAGAGGCGGGTTTAATTTTCTCTAATGTATTTTAAATTTACTCACAGGAGAATGGTCTTTTCTCGGGAAAGAGTTTACTATAAAAGTAGGAGAGGAGGGCAGTTTGACCTGAGGTCAAGCCCACAGTTTCAGATAAATGACCTCCTAAAATTAAAAACAAAAAGCAAAACAGGAGAACCATGTAGCAATTGACTCCAATTTTCAAATATCTCAGAGACTAGTCTGTGCATGAAGGATTAGATTTCTTCTTTGTAACTACAGGGTCAAATCGGGGTCAATTGGAGGGAATTATGGGGGAAAATATTTCCACTCACTTTCACAAACAGGTGCCTCCTTATCCCAAGTGACACTATTGCCTGAGAGGTTACAAGCAGCAGATGGGGAGCCAATGAGTCGATACCTAGAAACAAGATGAAAAATGATTATACCCTACCCATGTTTCCCACTAAATCACCATGAGAAAATAATGCTAAGAGGATTTTACAAATTACAGGACAAACTAACACATGGGAGACCGCAAAGAAGAAACCCCATTTCCACCTGCAAACCAGTTGTTTATTGCTAAGAACAAGCTTCAATTCCCACCTCTTTAATCCATCATTCCTAGTCCCTCAGAATTCAATGCAATAACTGTGTTATTCATAATGGAACATTTTTGAACTTATCTTTAGGGAAACTGAGGTGTGTTTTTTTAAATCCATGTGTTCTGTCAAGGCAATTAGGAACTCCTCAAAGGCAGAAAATGTCTTAATGGAAATATGTGCAGTCTCTGGCCCTCGTCAAAAGATGTTTAAGCTTGGGGTGCTCAACAAATATTTGTTGACTGAAGGAATGAATGATGGCTTTACCCTGAAGATTCAGTGAAAAGCCAGAAGAAATAGTTAATCATTTTCATACTTTAATGGTGGAAACCAGGGGTATTTGTCCACTGTGCCATAAAACCATTCAAAATAGGTCACAAATTTTGGAATATTGCATCTTCTTTTTATTATGTCCCTATACTGTTACTGCAAGAAATGTCACAAAGGATACTTGCTAAGCTAGTCAAGTGTTCCAAAGTACAGCAGGACTAACCTCGATTAAGTGAAAGGTAAGGTGTCTAATGCAATGCCATGTAACAGTGGGATAGTTTCTGCACCAGCTAAGAACTTTGCCTCTTGATTACTTAAGATACATGATCAGGACAGTTAACCATCTGTAGCAGAAACTATAGGTATTTTCAGTATCCACTTTTCTCCTCCTTATTAGTAACAGAATCCTGTGTTTTTAACTGGCCAATGCCCACTTCTAATTGTCATTTTAAAGATTAAGTTAATTCATTTAAAGCACTTGGTAGACTGCTTGGGACAACTGCACTCAATAATCATTCATTATTGCTTTTTTATAGGTAATCTGCAATGGCCATTTAAATTTTCTCTTTGATCAAGATCCAAAACTTTGAATTTTAATTAATTTTTGCTTATGAATTTCTAGTGTTATTGTACTGCACTCACATAGAAGATATCAAAACACATCTAGTATGGGAATTATCCTTTTTTCAAGAAATATATCCAATTGGTATATGTTGTGGGTACTTGGTCATGTAAGACTACACTTCTGCAACTTGGCTGAGTACAGATATTTTATAGCACAATATTTTCCTTCAAAATACTAATTTCCACTATTTAGGGTGTGGAAAAAACATTTGATGGCAATGTACATTTTTTCCCCTGTTTATTTTAGCTCTGGAGAGTTGCAAATTGTTTTAATATCTGAATGTCATAAATTTTCTCCATAGAGGGTAAGGGCCTCTTTTCATTAATTCTGCATTTTTTCAGTAAGCCTTAGGATTCCAACAATCTAACCTCTTTCTTTCTGACCTGGGAAAGTATCTTCCATTCTGTGCTAATTGATACTTCACCAATTTTTGCTTTTTAAATTTTTTTCTCATGTTTCAATGTGTGTGAAAATGTGTGTGTGTGTGTGTGTGTGTGTGTGTGTGTGTGTGTGTAATTTCCAGTGTTGTCTGTCATTTATTCTGGAGAATTTAATTCAGCTTTCTCATGATCTATTTGGTTTCTTTTTCTTAGAATTCAATCTTTGATTATTGTTGCTTTTTTTAGACTACTGTGTGTTTACTCATATATAAACTTTACTGATATCAGATTATTAAATCCTCATACTGTTTCAGAAATTCTATGTTACAAATAGATATGAGAGATTTCTAGCATCCTGTTTTAGAGTTCATTCCCTTATTTATTGGAGTACACTGATTTGTAGAGGAATATTGTCTCTGATTTCTGCAAGAAATGTCTCTTTTATTTTTAATTGCTCTATCTTCCTTCCCTTGTATTCATGGTGTTTTGTTTCCCTCATGAATGAAAGAGCTCTAGGCTTATTCACAATGGGAGGTGAGAAAGAACTGGTGAAGAGATTGTATGGAAATGTGTTAAAATCTCCAGGCTTCAGACAAAGTGAGCAGGGGTGAATGTTATCCTAGTTTAAAATTGCTGGATCATAGGTACAATGCATAGATTCTAAATGAGTAGGACAGGATGGGACCGATCACCAAGAGCAGTTTATGCAGAAAGATGTGATATATTTAGATAACTTGTTTCCTCTAAATTTATTGTGGAACTAAAAATTAATATACTTTATTTAATTGCTCACTCTAAGTTGAGGCAATGGCTTCTAGTTCAGTTACTGAAGCTAGAAAAGAAAATTCAATGTCTTGCTTTGGTGAAATAACAGGAGAAAGTTCAGAAAGAAAATTCAAGAGCAAAAATTCCATTAGTGTCCCTACACTGTGTGCATTTGAATGCTTATGTTTCCCAGAACTGATATTATATATGATTTACCCTCCCACCCCTTTTTTAGGGTCCTCCAACTCAGCTACAGTACTCACTGACCTCAGTTAAGGATGACTGCATGGTTCAACTAGAATTTATCCTTCTACTGACCTGGCAGGCTGGTCCTTTTTATCCAGTGGCTATCTCACCAGGTTTCACATAGACTACCTTCGGCAAGGGCATGGTGCCCACCCTGGTTTATAATACAGATAGACATTCATCTCCCTTTTTTAGATCCCTTTGGTCATGTGCCCACGTTCAAGCTACCATCTCTGTTTAGAACTCCTATTGCTTACTTCTTGAAGTACAGGGGGAAGTCATCTAGTCTGCCTCTCTAAGACTGGGACAGAGATGGACATTGCGGTTCTGGAACTCATATTCCAAAGAGAGTGCTCCCAACTCACCCTTCATTACACGAATAATTAACTGTTGATCCAAAGTGAGTATCTGTGTTTATTTGCACCATGCCATTGAAAGGTTTTGGTGGAGATCCACATGATTTTCCTATGAGAAAGCAGCAGAATTTGGGAGTAGGTGTAGAGTCAGATTTACATTTGACTTAAGATTCAGACTGGAGTGCAGCACGCTTAGCCTATATATCTGTGATTTTCCCACGGAACTGCCTCTTTGAGGATACTCACCATACGACCTTAGAATCAAGAAGCAACAGAGTACCGCTTTTAAAGGACTACCTTGCATCTCTCAATAAAAGCCATCCATGGCTAAAGAATGGTTTTCTCATCCCACCCGCCTAAACCAAAGGCTTCATAATTTGGGACTTCCCTTCATCTTAGTTGCCTACACTGCGACCCATATCATTTTCTTTGGTGTTCCTTTTTCACTCATCCATACCATCAAAGGTAACCTCCAGTGAATGGAAAGTTTCCCTACAATTCCTTTAGTGTGAGTCTTTCCCACGAAATGAATATCTGGTCAAGCTGCAGAAAGCCAGACAATAAAAAGGGGTGACTTACAAGTCCACCCTCCATTTAAATATCTTGGGCCAACTTAGATATCTCACCTTCAAAATCAAAACAAATTAAATCAGATCCCATAGATGCTTTGACTTACAGAACATAGTTCCCGGGACAGGGTTACTCACGTCTACAGACATCTTCCACATTTGACCAAACCAAATTTTCTAAGCAGGTGATAGAGAACATATTCTCAAAATACCCAGGGGAGCATTTGTAGCTCAAAGATGTCCCAATTGGAAACTCAGACTCATCAGTTAGGGTTGTAGGCTTGGCAAATAGAAATCGTTCTGGAGCTTTACAGTAACCTGGAGACCAAAGCCACAGGAGTATCAAGTGAGCAATGAGACTTCCACTCAACTGTTCTTTCTCTCCAATTAAGTTGATATATGAGCACATAAACAGAGACTTGTCATAATGGCAAATATTTTTTTCTTTTTGAAGTTACCTTAGGATGGTGCTTTCCAACAACATCTACTCATCAAAAAATGTTGCCACTTAAAGACTATTTACCTTTCTGAACTTTCTCCTCTTATTTCACCAAAGCAAGACATTTAGCTAATGGTTTCACATGTCAGACCTCCTAACAGAATGCCTAGAGTTAACCATTCATATCCTCATTTATTAGTGTTAATGTACCTTTGTATATCAAGACATATATTTTACCATCTCTTTTCATTTATTGCTCCCTGCCTCTTTCCCAGGGTGCTCATCATAAGCTGCTCCTCTGGCACTAAAGAGCAGTCACTACTTGTAGTGGGTTGAATGATGTTTCCCCTAAAGATACATCCATCCAGAATTTCTGAGGAATGGGAACTCATTTGAAATAGGGGTATTTTCAGATATAATTAAGGTAATGATAGTGAAATGAGATTATCCCATGTTACCAGGGTGGTCCTAAATTCAATGACTGGTGGTGTACTGATAAAAGAAAAGAAAGGGAGATTGGAGACACAGAGACAGAGCGGAATAGGCCATGTGAAGACAGAGGCAGTGGTCAGAGTGATGAGCCCACAAACCAGGAGCCATGAGAAGCTGGAAGAAGCAAAGGAGGATTCTCCTCTAGAGCCATAGGAAGGATTGGGGTCCTGCCAACACCTTGATTTCAGACTTCTAGCCCCATTATCTATGAAAGAATAACTATTTTATTATTTTAAGCCACCTAGTTTGTGGTAATTTGTTATAATAGCCCTAGGAATCCAATAGACTATTTTTTCTTATTCTGATGCTAAACCAGGCATTTAAGGACAAGGACAAATAGATTAAGCCATTAAGCAGCATCCTCTCAGAAGTTATGTCTTCTTTATGAGAGGGTATATTGTGCGCTGCACATTTGAAATAGAATTTGAACTCAACTGTCTCTTCCCAGGAGGAGACTGCTTCTGTTTGCCAGTTCAATGGGCCTGGCTGCGATCTAGGCATCTGCATTTAAAGAAATATCATTAGATTCAGATATAGAACACCCAGTTGGAGGGCGAGCGAGATCAAAGAAAGGCTAAATGCTTTTCATCACGAATGGCCTTTTCTCATTGGATTGCTCTTCTCTCAGGGCTTCCCTGCAGGGGAAGTGGTATTCCAAGGCTGGCGCTGCATGGAGTCTACTCCAGGTTTCATTCTTAGGAAGGCCTCAAGTACCAGGCCATCTGCTCCAGTCCTTAGAAAGAAATAGTGTCTTTCTTTTGGTACTGTTTTCCTTAAGCTGCTCTTTCCTTGCTTCTTCTCACTCCCAGAACGAACGGGGGAAGAGTTTAAGGACAGATTAAGATGGGCCCTTAGGCGAGCTGACAAGTGGGTGAACTTTGAGTTGAGGTCTTTAAGATACAAAGGTATAGTGCAGTGGTCGGCAAACTGCGGCTCGCGAGCCACATGCGGGTCTTTGGCCCCTTGAGTGTGGCTCTTCCACAAAATACCATGTGCAGGCACGCACGTACAGTGCGATTGAAACTTCGTGGCCCGTGCGCAGAAGTCAGTTTTCAGCTCTCAAAAGAAATTTCAATCATTGTACTATTGATATTTGGCTCTGTTGACTAATGAGTTTGCCGACCACTGGTATAGTGAGTTTATTTTGTGACTTAACCTATTCAGCATAAGTCTAGCTAAAGCCTTAGCTAAATAATATCTATATTGCCAGTTTTATCCTTTGCATGCCCGTGACCTTGTAGAGGGTGCTTTATCAGTTATCCTGATATTGGTTAGTGTGCATAGGCAATTGTTTTCCTGTCCTCTCCAATGAATATATTTTTCTTCCAGATTTACACAGGAAGTGCTTACTGTCTTCTCTCCACCCTTTCCCTTTCTCCTCTTCCCCTACTCTCCTCACCACTTAACCAGCAAGATGAGTTATTAGCATCTTCCCTACTTAGTCATAGCTTGGCACTGCTGGAACCATCTGTTTCAGCGATGGCATGTAATTTGACACTTCCACTTATGACAGTTAAACTCATAAGCACACACTGTAATCTTACTATAGAAATATAAAAGTTCTGGTACAGATATTCTGAACACACTTAGGGTATATGCAGGTGGGTACTGACCAGGAGAACCAGAAAGTTCACAGCGAGGGGCAGGGCCGCTCCAGATGCCTTTCCCTTGACTGTCATTTGTGCAGCGGATGGTGCGCTCCCCAATGAGCTTGAAGGTCATCCCTCTGTCTGGGTGGGAGTCACATGTATAAGATATTTCTGTTCCATAGGGAATGTCTCTGAGAGAAGTTCCTAAGTGGTTTCCATTAGGGATAGCAGGGGGATCTGGACAAAAGATTTCTAGAAAGAAGACAAGAGCCATAAATTATATTAAAATGTTTACATTGATTCTACAGGTATGATGCGATGACTGCATTGCCAATTAAAGAACAATTAAGCTCTTAGGAAGCATATGGACTGTAAAATAAATATATTATCAAGAGGACTAATTATCAAATCCTCTGCCGAGATGCAGCTAAATGACAAGATACCTAAATCAACTTGTATGCATTCATATAAGCATAACCAATGGATGCAAGACACTGGCAGGGGGAGAGGGGGGTGAGGTCCTGTGCCGGGGGTGGGGGGGTCGGGGGTAAGGGAGGCCGGGGGGAGGTCAATGGGGAAAAAAAGGAGACATATGTACTACTATTTATAATACTTTAAACAGTAAAATAAAAATTTTAAAAAAGACACCTAAATCAGTGCTTATTACAGAAGTCCAAAAGGGGTTTTAGCATCCTGAACTCTTCAGAGAGTTAAGACTTCTGGATAATTGAGAGCTTATTCATTTAAAGTAAAAAAAAAAAAAAAATCTTAACCACCTTAACAAGAAAATCACCAATTTAATTAAAAAAAAATCATCCATTAATTTAACAAGCAAGTTTTTGAACATTTACTATATATCAAGTACCATTTTAAGCACAAAACAGACAAGCTCTTTTAACATCAAGGATTTTCATCATAGAGAAATCTTTCCAAATATATTATACATTTACTACTTCTCTATCAGTGATTTAATCTTTCTTGATGACTTGAGGCTGTTATTCTAAAAAACAAAATGAATGGTGACAGTAATGTCACAATGAAATGAAACATCCTCCATACTCCAGTGCATGCTCCAAAAGGCTCAGAAATGATAGGACTTTTGAGATACTTACTAGTTTGTACAGATTTTATTTCTTTTGAGTATAACTATCTGGAGAAGCTCCTTTCCCCTTCTGATTTGATCTGTATTTGGGAAGAGGATACTGCAACTTGATAGAATCATGGATAAACTAATCCCACCTGGCCAGTGTGGTTCAGGGGTTGAGCATTGACCTATGAGCCGGGAGGTCACAGTTCGATTTCCGGTAACAGCGCATGCCAGGCTTGTGGGCTTCATCCCCAGTAGGGGGTGTGTAGGAGGCAGCCTATCAATGATTCTCTTTCATCATGATATTTCTCTCTCTCCCTCCCTCTCTCTAAAATCAATAAAAACATATTTAAAAAACATACACTAATCTCAGAGTGGAATAGCTTAATCAACATTTACACTTTAGTAAGCAATTTTAAGTATATCTTTGGGTTGACAAGAGTATTTTTCTCTTTATTTTTTTTTTTCATGCTTCTTAACTATACTTTCAGAAAGTTAAGATTTTCTAATAGGTAACTTCCAAATATGAAAGACCTAATTATCAAGATTCATTATATAAATCAGTACAAGAGGTCCAAATAATTTTAAAGCAGAGTACTCACATGAAAAATTCTATTATAAACTTGTATTTTTCAATAGTTATGATCAGAAGATGAAGCAATATTCTGTTTGATTTAGTGAAAAAATAAATGGACAGACTGAATATATTGGTAGTGTTTCTGTATTTAACACACTATATTTCTATATTTAACAAACTATATTTCTGTCATCTTAAAAACAAACAAAAAATAACTTTAATTCCACTTCCCTCTGCAGTTCCATTTCTCTACTCCTTTACACTAGAGCTCCTTTAAGATGTTGCCTATGACCTTTCTTTCCTTCCCTTTGTTCTTCCTTGAATTCATTCCAATCAAGCATATGCTCCCACAACTCTACTAAAACTGCTTTTGTCAAGGTCACCCATTACCTCCAGGTCACTAAACCCACTGATAATTTTCTGTCCTCATCTTACTTGACCTCTCTGTAGAATTTGAAAGAGTTGCTTGGTCTCATCTTCTTAAAATAATTTCTCCACTGGGCTTCCAAAGATACCCTCATCCTCCTGGTTCTTATCGTAACGCACCAGCTGCTTCCTCATCTCTTCTACTGACTCCTCATATTGCTGAGTTCTCAATGTTGGCTTTCTGAGGCATGGCCCATGCATCTGCTCTATGGACACATTCACTCACTAGATGACCTCATTTATTCTCTATTTTAATCTCTATGTGTAAACCACCAGCACATTCTGTCATTTCTACCTTCCGAATGCATCCAGAATTTGAGCACTTCTTATCACCTCTCCCACTGCTATTCTGGGCTAACATTTCTGATTAGATTTTTACAGTCGCTTCCTAGTTTGTACTCTCAGATTTTCTTAGCTATACCTCACTTTTTGACCCCTCAGCTTTTCACTCTACACCAGCTTCATAAGCTTCCAAGAAAATTTTAGAACAGGCTTTTTAAAGGAAATTCCAAGAAAATATCTGCCTTAGGCCTTTCTTTGCACTTCCTGTTCCATCTGAATGGAAGGTTCTTCCTCTATGTAATTCACATTGGCATCAACTAATTGCTGCCAATGCTTAAATGTTACTTCCTCATTAAGGACTTCCTTAATTACCTTATTTAAAATAGAAACTTTATTCTTTTTCTGGCATTCCTTATTCCCATTCCCATAACTATTCTATTCATTACCTTGTTGTTTTTCCCTTTAGCGACATTTAGTATTATTTGAACTTACTTATCCATGTGTTTCCTTGTCTACTTGTGATTTTTTAAAATCTTTCTTCCTATCCAAGAATATAGGCAACATGGGGGCAGGGACCTAGTGTATCTTGTTTACAGGCATACTCCTGGTGTCTAGAAGACTGTTTAGCCATAGTAAGTGCTAAAAAAATAATATATGGATGAATAGGTGATTTAGAAAAGGATAGAAAAGCTGAAGTGTGACTATCACTTTTGCCAGGAAAAAAGGGAAAATTTGACAAAACTTCAGGCCACAAATTTCTCTCCATCTACAAAGCATTTCTCCCCATTTATAGCACATAATATGCTACTAAATATTTTTGGATGGTACCCAAAACACGTGATGCTCAGGTTTATTTTCCCCCAAAAGCATTCTTTTTAACTAATCCACAAGGAAATATTTCTATCAAAAATGAAGATAAACAGAGAAGCAGACACTTGATAATCTTATGGGGCAAAATCTCGGTAAGAAAATGAAAAGAAAAAAGTGAAAAGAAGAAGAAGGAGAAATATTCAGAGCTGAGCACATATTCCTTCTACTCACGTTCACACACGGGAGCACTGTTAGTCCAAAGGCTCTTCATTCCAACCATGACACAGTGACTAGTAGAACTTCCCTGTAAATGAAACCTAAGGGACAAAAGCAGGAGTGACTGGGTGAGCGTACCCTTTCTCTCTTCTCTTCATGGTTAGATCTCAGCTTCTTCCTTTCTGCTAAAATACAGCTTAATTCCTCAGTGAAACCCCTGGTGAAAAAGCTCAGCTCATTTGGTTTCTTGGGATAAAGGCTCAGAAAGCAAAACATTTTGAAAAATGGTAGCATCCACTTACTGAGTAAGAGTCCTGTACCAAAGAAGGAACAAGAAACAGGCAGGCATTTTCCTGATCTGGGCCCAGGCCTCCAGGAGGTCATCTTTCCCTGACTGCTCTCTGATAGCACCCTTTTGTCATCAGGAGGAACTTTTTCCTCTAATGCGAAATGTAGCATTTCCTTTTCTTAATGGACCAGAAGGAAACAGCTCCTCATTCAGGTTGGCAAATCATAGAACATGAGGGAAGATATCAGAGACTGTACTTTGCGCCAGTACACATGGAATATTCCTAAATGACACTTATGGCATATCTGGATTATTGAAGAGCAGAGCCAAATTAACTAGAAAAAAAAAACAAACACAAGAAAAGAGGACAGGATTCCTTAGTGCATAATTATCCTAAAACATCTGGTTTATTTTCAGAACATCGGTCTCCTGAAGTGCCTCCAGATCTTCATTGAATGACTGTTACTAAATGACTGTCAAGGAATCCTTAGAATTGTTAACCCCAATAATGAATGTACCTGTTGAAGAGAGGGCCTATCCAGGTCACACTCACCCCTCATCACAAACGAAGGACACTCTTGCTCCAAGCTCGAAGTTAAGTGGAAAGAGCACACGGCCATTAGGAAGTTGGTCCTGGAAGGCAGCACACGATTTCACTGGAGAAAAAGAAATGAGAAGTAAGACTGCCATGTGAGGTGCAGAGACATGCATCTGCCAAAAGGGTGAGAGTGAGGGGAGGCACCTGCGCATGTGGGGGCGGCTGGGCTCCAGGCTCCCTGGGGCGAACAGCGCAGAGAGGCAGCCCCTCTGAGGTCATAGCCGGGCTCACAGCTGTAGAGCACCTCCTGCCCAGGGGAGAAGCTGTCCTTGTCGCTGGGGGTGTGCTTGCCATGCAGGATTTCTGGAGGCCGCCGACAAACTGGGGAAAGAGCAGGCACAACGTTCCTGTCAGTTATGGGGGAATATTCTTTGCTAAATCCTAACTCATCCAAGGAGTCAGGAACTCATAAGTAGAGGGTTCTGGTTTAACAAAGGGCCTGACACACGTGAATTCTCTTCCTGGCACGTGATTTGGCCGATTTCTTCAAACGCTGAAAGACCACGCTAACTTCACAGTCAGATGGATAAGAGAATAGCACTCTTTCAAAGGAGGATTGTAAAGAGTCGGTGAGATGATGCACAGAGAGTACTCATTACACAGCTGACCAGAAGGCTCACATCCTGTTTCTCTCTGACTGAGAGCTGGTGCTTTGCCCTGAGAACTGCTCAATAGGAGCATCCCAAATGTCCCCTTCCCTGATGAATTATGCTCTTGCTTCTCAGGATGAAGGCACACCCACAGGAGTGCGGGCACCCATACTCCTTCCTTTCATGCTTCATGCTTCACCTCTAGAAAATTTACTCACCCTGCTCACCACACATCTCCCTCCCAGAACAAACACGAAACTGGGGATCCTCCCACAGCTCCTGGCACCTGCAGGCCCCCTGGAAGCCTCAGTCAGACTCACCCGGGGAGCAGCTGGGCAACTCGGGCTCCCATGTGTTTTGGGCCTGGCAGCGCACACTGGAGGGGCCTTTCATGACAAAGCCAGGCTGACACCTAAAGCTCACGATTTCATTTAAGGAGAACAAGCTTCTGTTTGCAGACTCCCTTACTCCATTCTCAACGTGCGGAGGCGTGCATTTATTAGGTACGATGCACTGAGGGGCGGGGCCGCTCCAGAGGCCCACTTGATCTTTGCTGGTGCAATGTATGGACTTCTCGCCCAAGAGTTCAAACTTGTTTCTTCCAATCCCAGGGTTGCAGCGATAGGTCACCACTATTCCGTACGGAAAATAGTCTCTGCTGTTGCTAATGAAATCTCCGTTGGGGATGGTTGGTGGTGGTTTACAATGAATGCCTGGAGAAGGGATGGCAAGTTGAACAAAACCTCAATTTCTTAAAGTTATATCCTATATAATAAAAGGGTAATATGCAAATTGACCCTAATGCAGAATGACCAGGAATGATCAGTGGCTATGATGTGCACTGACCACCAGGGGGCAGACATTCAATGCAGGAGCTACCCCCTGGTGGTCAGTGCGTTCCCACAGGGGGAGCTTCGCTCAGCCACAAGCCAGGCTGATGGCTGTGAGCACAGCGGCAGGTGGCGGGAGCCTCTCCTGCCTCCTGGGCAGCACTAAGGATATATGACTGTGGGAAGTGGGCCTAAGCTGTCAGTTGGACATCCCCTGAGGGTTTCCAGGCTGCCAGAGGGATGTCTGAGTGCCAGTTTAGGCCCTATCCCCTGGAGAGCAGGCCTAAGCTGGCAGGTAGACATCCCCCAAGGGGTCCCGGACTGCGAGAGGGCGCAGGCTGGGCTGAGGGACCCCCCAGAGTGCACAGATTTTCATGCACCGGTCCTCTAGTTTAATTATGAATGTTAGTAACCAGTTTTTTAAAAACCCAAATTACCAAATATGAATATTCACAGCACTTGTGCTGTTGTCGAATCTTTTCTAACGTACAGAGTTTATGCACAACTGTAGATTCGGTAATCACAATATGATGGCTCCTGCTGTTTTCCATGAACTTTAGTTCAATAAATGTTCATATATAGTGCACATGCTTCTCATGTTATGTGAGAACTTTTATGTTCCTTCACTATTCTTAATTCAGTTCTCTTGCTATAGAAGTAATTCTGCTATATTCTACTGCTGAGTAATATGAGGTAGCATACATATAGCATCTTTATCAAATAAATAAGCACAAAAAGCTCTGGCCCAGCTAACAAAAAATATGCAATATTGCACATGACACAATAATCATGGATTCAGAAATAATAAAAATAGCAGAATATATGTGTTAGTGACTAGTCTATGCTAAAAATTTAGAAAATGTTAATATCAGAGATATAGATATTTTTGCCAATATTGACTCAGGAAATGGTAGAATATAGAAGTGGAAAAATGCATCAAAAATGCTACTCCTAAAAAGATAGGAAGCACAGATAATTTTATAGACAAATATAATCTATATCTAAGTATCAGATAACTCCTAGGCATTTTAAAGCATTCATGAGCATACAAAATCTTTCTATCATTTCTACCTTATAGTAGGAACACTTATTTATTTTCACTTTTAAGAAAACATTTCAGATGATATTTTCCTGCAGAAAATTTATGAAATAAATAAAAAATACCTTTAAATCTGTTATCTAAAAAGAAACACTGTTAACTGTTTAATGTATAATTTTTAATATACATACATACAATATTTTTTCTAAAATATCTTTGTTGGCTTAATAATATTTCAGTGTAAGAATGTTCTATCTGATTCCATTTGGAAGAGCTATCTTTCTTGGCTAATGCTTTCTGGCATATTTTAAACTTTTTCTTTTTCTTGCAGAATACATGCTTTGTTCCTTAATTTTTCCCAATATATGTATATTTATTGAGTTAGAAATAATGTGCAGATGCAAAATACTAATGGATTAAGTGCTTTAAAAACAGATAAACAGAAAATGTTAAAGCACAAAATAAAACTAAATATATTCAGAAATTGTATTTCCTTCCTAATTTCCAAAGGATCATCTCACTCCCGTTTGGATACCATTATTTCTGAAACATTGTTTGAAATATGCTCAACATTTATGTTGTTTTTGCTTTTTCACTATCACAAACAATAATGTAGGTAAGTATCTGTATAGCAATATCCTTGCAGGAAAAAAATCATGGTAATTATTTTTTAAAGAATAAATCAGAAAATGTCAAATTTCTCAATTAAAGGCATGTTTACAGTTAAGGGTTTTGACACCTATTGCATATTGGTCTTTTAGAAAGTTTGTTCCCACTTATCCTACCAGCAGTTGGCTGTGAGAGTGTCGATTTCTTCACATTATCTCCAAACCCAGGGGTGTATCCTCTTTATATTCTTGGTTAATTTGTGATTGCTCATTGCTCTTCCTACCCAAAGTGTAGGAAGCTCATATTCCAAACAACTCCCAGGAAAACAGCATGTCACTGTTCAAAGAATTAGAAGGAAGGGAGACAGCCACTGCTTCAATATAGGACCTGATGCTAAGAGTGGGCAGAGAGGAAGCTGGGCCACTTTCACTAACTTTGTGTTTGTTTACTTCACCAAAGAGAGTGATCGTCATATTGGGAAGTGTTCAACCAAGAAAGGAGGAAGTTGGGGGCTGTTTTAAATTATACCCCAAGATAAGGAAAACCCAAGAGGAACTAGAGGTTTGGGACATTGTGAACACTTTTCAGAATAGGACTCTTTTTGTTCAAATATTGGAAGGATATCATTGCCAAGATGGATGAGATTGAGTCTTCATAATTCTAGGGGCACACTGCTAGGATGAACTAGTGGGATCGACGGGAAGAGATGTTAACTCACTTTGACAGAGTGGTGGCTCTGTATCCCAAATGGCAGTATTGCTTGAGATGATACATTTGGCAGATGAGTGACCAATGAGTTGATACCTAAAGGCAAAAAGTGAAAATTATTCCATCCACCTCCCATGAACTTCCTCACAGCATGCATACGTGGCAGACTCGCCAGAGTACAATCTGGGAGAAGCCTACGGACTAGCCCAAACTCCACCTGTTCTATCTGGGTTTTCTCATTTCTCTTTTCCTACCCTCTGACTATTGAAAGGGATATTTCACCTTTAATTCCTAAGGGCAATACTCGGCTTCTTAATTTTTTGGCTTCCTTGTGAATTGTATCAGGACCAAAATAAAATAATCCTCTTGTAGACCTGTTTGATAATTTCTTAAATCCTGTTTTATTCTCATATTATTATTGCCATTTTAAACTTTGTTTGCATTTTCCTGTATACACACATAATGAACACTGCTATGTAATTTTAATTTAGGCAAGTTTCTTGTAAATACCATATTTGATGCTTTTAATCCCATTTAGAAGCCTTTGTCTTTCAATAGGAAGATGAAACCATTCAGATTTACTGAATTAAATGGTGTTTTGATCTTGCTTTTGTCATCATTAGTTAGACTACTGGCTTCATAGTGTCCAAAGGTGAAGATGCAGCAATGAATGAAACACACCTGCCTCAGACAGGAGGGAGTTACTTTGGCAGAAGAGACAGATACACTCCTTACTGTTCCCTTTTCCTCCTTCTTATTTTCTACAGTATATGAACCAGATAGGTGCACCTCTTTTAAGTGTTCTATTAATTGGGAAGTTAATTATTATTCAATTTTATTCCATTAGAAATTTCATTTCATGTGCATATATAGTGTAATTACTCAGCACATATATTAAACCTATTTTCTCAATTTTCATGTCAGAAGATATATAGTTTACCCATTCCCTGTGTAATATAAGTCCAGTTTACCTTGTCTTACTATCTCCCATTTTCTGGTTTTATGGATACATTTTATGACTTTAGAGATTGTTATTAAATTATTACATTGCAAAGTTTTATTTTTGAACACTTAGTTCTGTCATTGTATTTAGTTTCATAACTGTTGAAAATATTCCGCCATGATTTTTTAAAATTTGTTTTTACAAATTTTCTACCTCACTGGTAGTACTTTTGTACTGTGTCATTTTCCCTTTTTAAAAATTTATTTCTGGATTTCCTAGATTTATGTTTTTCTCTTCCCAGAATGTGTACTTAAGTAGTATAATTTTTTCCTTCAATATATATTTAACCCTTTGCACTCGCTTGCTTTTTTCTCGATTCTTTTATTCTAATGCTAACCGTGTCGAGTCACACCTGACATCAAAGTGCAAAAGGTTAAAGCCTCTAGATATAAATACTATCTTGGCTCATTAGAAACACTATCTCCTGCAATTTAGTGATTCCAAGGATCACTGTTATCCAATATGCATCCATTTCTTTTGCAGGTTGTGTAGTTTGTTAATTTCCTTTCTGAATTCTTAAAGTTTTAAAAACATGCCTTTCTTATTTTTATTTTTTAAAATAAATTTATAGGGGTGATATTGGTTAATAAAATTATATCAGTTTCAAGTGTACAATTCTATAATGAGTCATCTGTATATTGCATTGTGTGTTTGCCACCCAAAGTCAAATCTCTCTTCCTGAATACAGACATTTCCCTATGATGGCTAACGTATGGCTTATTATTCTCCCTTTGGGAGTTTTTGTTCCCTGTATTTTTAATTCTCATTCTGTCTGTATAAACATAGCTTCTCTTTTGTATTTTTCTTTATTCTTTTCCCTTAATTTCTGGAAGAATTGGGTTAATTTTTTCTTACTTTCTGCTTTAATTTCCTACATAATTCAGTGTGTTGATCACAGATTTTTTTTTTTAGTTTGACAATTTTGCTTTTCATTCATGTGCAGACATTCCCAATTTCCAACTAGTTTTACAAAAGCAGTGTGCAACTGAATCTTGTTAAAAATTTAAACAGGATATGTTCCAAAAGTTTCCTCTAACTCTTGGAAGTAACTGAAGGGTAAATTATGATTTTTCAGATTGGTCTCTTTTAAATTATTTCCTGAGACTTATCATAAGCTCAATGGTTTGCTGGTTCATACAATAGACAGTCCACTTCCATTTAGTAAAACAACATGAAGAAGGTACAGTCAGAAAATTTATTGATTGTACTTTAAAGAGCTCACAGAAGGAGAGAAGTGTTTAGATTATTCTAATTTTACTTTGTCGGAGTATAGGTACTGTGCTCTGTGAGGCCTAGGGTGGCGAATACATATGTCAGTGACCACAAGTGATTTTTCAGTGCTTATCCTGGCTTGACTGCAGCCCAGAGTCCCTAATGGGCTGCATTGCTTACACAGAGAACGTGAGCAAGGGTCCACTGTACGCTGAGCAAGGGTAAGCAGGACCCCTGACCAGTAAACATTTTATGACTGACATTTTCACAGGGGGCTCTGCTATAGGGTTGAATAGCATTCCTCAAAAAGATATGTTGAAGTCCCCATGAATGTGACCTTATTTGGAAATAGGGTCTTTGCAGATGTAATCGAGTTAAGATGAGGTCAACAGGGCAGCCCTAATCCAATATGATTGACATCCTTATAAAAAGGGAGAAGTTTGAACATAGATCCACGCAGAGAGGAGACATGCTATGTAGAGACACAGATACAGAGGGAAGAGAGCCGTGGGAAAACAGAGGCAGAAATGGGAGTGACGCTGACACTGCCAAGGAAGGCCGGAGGCTCCCACAAGTTTGCAGAGGGAGGCTTTGGAGGGAGCCTGTCCTGCCAACACCTTCATTTTGGACTTCCAGCCTCCAGACCTGTCTGAGAATAAGTTTCTGCTGTTCTAAGCCACGCAGTTTGTGGTACTTTCTTACGACAGCCCTAGCAACCAAATGGTGCAATTGCCTTTAAGATTTATTTTCTCACAGACCTGCTCAGTGGCCTTCCCTTGGTTCCAGCCATGTCCGATCTGAATTAGGGCTGTTTATATGGGTTGACTCTGCCCTCCCCTCATTTTTGTCCTTTCTACCTGGTGAGTACCTCAGTTTTCTTATATGCACTACTGTGGTTTCCACGAAGATCACTGATTTCCCTCTGAATCTCATCAACATTTTGCTCATTCCAATCAGGAATTGAACACCTATATTCAGACTTTTAAAGACCAGATGGTCGCCTGGCCAGCGTAGCTCAGTGGGTGAGCATCCACCTATGAGCCAGGAGGTCACAATTCGATTCCCAGGTTGCAGGCCCAATCTCCAGTGTGAGGCATTCAGGAGGCAGCCAATCAACGGCTCTCTCATCACTGATGTTTCTCTTTCCCTTTCCCTTCCACTCTGAAATCAATAAAAATATATTTTTTTAAAAAGCAGGTGGTCATAGTCTAGTTCTCCTTTCTAATAAGTGACTAGAAGGTGGTATTGCTATTCTGCAAATCTTAAACGAAGAGATGTTATTGTCAACTCACCCTGTACTACAAGAATAATTAATTCTGGATCCAACATTGATGTCTGTGTCTATGTGCACCATGCCATTCGTAGGCTCTGCAGGAGTTTTACATACTTTACCTGTGGAAAAGAAACAGAATTTTGGAGCCAGGTAGAATAATCTGAATTTTTGTAGTACAGAAGGTCTCAACGTGACTGTAACTTACTAAAGAGTACATGAAATTCTGATGGTTCCACAGATTTTTGCCTCACCAGACTGCCTCAAGTTCAGCCACGTTCTAAGTACCACTTTAAAAAAGACCTCCCACCTACATCTGTCTTATATCTACCTCAAATTGCTCATCGAAATATAGAGGTTAATTATAGCCTTATATCCTACCAATATAAATTTTTTTCTTACCTGGTTATTAAAACAGTGTACACCGAGTAGCCAGACTGTTATGATCTCTGAACGCATAATAATTTGGCCACTCAGTGTATATCCTATATAATAAAAGGCTAATATGCAAATTGTCTCCTCGACCAGGAGTTCCACCAGCAGGCAGGCTGGCCAACCACCCATGTCGCCTTCCCCTGACCAGCTGGCCGGACCCCACCCATGCATGAATTCATGCACCGGGCCTCTAATAATACACACACACACACACACACACACACACACACACACACACACACACACAGAGTGGCCAGATTATTATGCGTTCAGAGATCATAATGATCTGGCCACTCAGTGTATGTCTCCTTATAAATTTTTTCCTGGTCTGAAGTTGTTCATTACTTACTTTCTCATAAGGAATAGGTTTTGTGTGTTTTTTCCTGCAAATATATATTAAAGCAGTTTCATGAAATAAACATTTCAACTAATAATTAGGGATGACCTACAACACCAACTCTTATATCCACCTACCTGGACACTTTTGAGGAGCAAAGTTTTCTTATCTCTAAAATTTGAAAAAGTTGAAGAAGATCCTATGGAGAGTTTGATAGATATGGGAAGCTCCAATACAGGTTTCACTCACGTTTACAGACATCCTGGGCACCTGACCACTCCAAGTTGTCTAGACACCTGATAAAGAATGACCTCCGGTAGTACTCAGGGCGGCATTCATACTTTAAAGATGTCCCAATAGGAAATGCAGATTCATTGGTTTGGGTTTTCAACTCAGCAAATTGAAAATGATCTGGAGCATTACAGAAACCTAAAGACCAAGATATCAAGAACAGCAGATTTAACATAAAGAGACACAATGCCCTTCCTCCTCTCTCTCTCTCTCTGTCTCTCTCTGTCTCTCTCTCTCTCTCTCTCTCTCTCTCTCTCTCTCTCTCTCTCTCTTTCTCTCTCTCCCCCTCTCTCTCTCTGTCTCATTAGATTTGATACCAGAACAAAAGGAAGTTTTAGTTCTGGAAAGATAATTTCCTTGTAACCTTGGGAGGGAAAGTTCCATTAGCACCTGCCCATTAGAAAATATACTATCTGGAAAACTATTCTGCTGTCTGGTTTTTTTGCTCATATAATTTGCTGTCAAAGACAATTTCAATTCAATTTTCACATTTTTAGGGAGCCAAAAAGAGTTCTTCTGCTCAGGTTCCACCATTTCTGTCTGAATGCACGGGTCTTAGGCCAAATAGGAAATTTCCTTGTACTTCAGTGAATCAAAACCCCAATGGAGGTTTCACAAGCATGAATGGAGAACTCAAGCTATTCCTTAACACTAGGAAGGGGCCACTTATTTTGTAGGTCTGATTCCTAAGTACGCCATTTTAACACAAGGAGGAAATAAGTAGCATTTCCTTAAAATGAAACAAACAAAACTACACTTTTTATTATAAGAAAACATTTGTTTGAAGTGTAAATTAAATCCAATTCTAGCTTTAGCTCCATGCTCCTGTGGCCTATTAGATTTAGGGTCAAATAATGTGAATCCAAAACAGTACAAAGCTTGGAAAAATAGAAATCATATGTACTTGGATTTGGCAGTAACTTCTATTTTAGCTTCTCTTTCAGCTGCCCTCCACCTCCTTTCAGGTTATTTATTAAATAGCTATGGCTATATGACAGCCAGTTCTGCACCCAGAGCATTTTCTGTTGGAGGATTTGCAAAGCAATTTCTCATCTATTGAAAATAATTCAGATTTTTCTCAATAGAAAATGTGGCTTATTTGCAAGGTGTTTTTTTTTTATAGGAAATGTATTCATCTATACTACCTGTTTAGTTTTATCTTACAGCTTAAATATTAGCTCTACTAGCTTCTAGATCAAAGAGTGCCCATCGGGACTGAAATTTACCATGAAGGCCAAATCACACACGAAGGTAACCTGGCAGGTCTTTAGTCTAAAAATCTAGCTGATAAAACTAGAGTTGCCATCTTAGATAGGTTTCTAATGAAAAAAATCATAAAACGTAAGAGAAGATTGTCTTTTGTTATTGATTCAGTAATATGGACTAGGTCTCTACACTGGTAAACAAGCTTATAAGTGCATCCCAAATTGAAGCTATGGTGAGGGAGCAGGAGAGTAGGGCCAAAATGACTTCTGAGTGATTAGAATGACTTCTATCTGGTTGGGGATCACATGGTACATTTCCATTTATTTATTTATTTATTTATTTATTTATTTATTTATTTTTAAATATATTTTTATTGATTTCAGAGAGGAAGGAAGGGAGATGGAGACATAGAAACATCAACAATGAGGGAGAATCATTGATTGGCTGCCTCCTGCACGTCCCCTACTGCGGGGATGGAGCCCACAACCCAGGCATGTGCTCCTGGCTGGAATTGAACCTGGGACCCTTTAGTTCACAGGCTGACGCTCTATCCACTGAGCAAAACCGGCCAGGGCGGTGCTTTTCCTTTTAGAATTGTTATTTTCTCTCAGACTTTCCCAGTGTTCAGTATATAATGCCCCTTCTACAATTTCATTTTTCCTTCCTGTATTCACTCTCTCAAGGTTGATGTCTCAGGGCGGGTGGGTGTCTTAGGAAACCTTCTCCAGACCTTAGAAATACACACACTCTTTATTGTTTGCATTTTCCTTTGCCTTTTCTTTCCACCAAAGTGAGAAGATTTCAACAACTAAAATTACTGGGGGGCAAAGGAGCAAATAAGACTTATTTTAATTTAGAGCTTAGCCCAAATTGTCTACAGCGCAATCTATGTAGTTTGTCTACAATGCAGCTCAGTTTTCACAGAGAATGCACAGGGGTCTTGGGCCAAATGAGTATTGAAAAAGTGGTTTTGCCTGGCCTTATTCTCTACTGACCTGTGCTTCCCTCCAAAAACTGTAGATGGCATAACTTAGCTAGTTAAGGCCCATAGGTGTTTGCTTTCAATTTCTATGCTTTGAAAACATTTTTCTGCCAATGCTAGTTATAATTAGAACTACCGCCCACCATCTTCTCTTTTCACCAATTCTCTAGCAACGAAAGTTATCAGACTCTTACGTGTTAACACATCTTAAAATCATTTATAACCGATTTTGCATTTAATTGTGTCAAGTGCACAAATTAGCATGGTGCTGTAATTAGAAGATTCTGGAAGTTCTGTTTTAGATATTTCTGGAGCCATTTGGGATGTGGCATAGTATGTACTAACCTGGATGTCCACAGCGAGGGGCAGGGCCACTCCAGATCCCGTTCCCTCGACTATCACTTGTGCAGCGGATGGTGCTCTCCCCAATGAGACTAAAGGCCGTCCCTCTGTCTGGTCGGGGATCACATGTGTAAGTTACTTCTTTTCCAAAAGAAAAGATTTCCAGAGGTTTTCCTGTGTGTCTTCCGTTACGAATATCTGGAGGATTTGGACATACGATTTCTGGAAAGAACGCAAGGGCTGTTAGTTTCATTGAGGAGTTTTCACTAGAGGTAGTCTACAGGCATAGGATGCTATGGTTAGTGCTACCTAGAAAACACCAATGACTCTATCTTTGCTGTCGGCCTTTGATGAGATGGGCATAATGAAATAAGATCTCCATCTCATTTTTCATGGAAAAAGTACAAAAGAAATCTGCTTATCTTGAATCTTCCTGATAGTTAAGTCTTCTGGATAATAGAAACATAACACCCTTGAATTAAGTAGCAAAACTTTTAAAGAAGAATAACAACCCTTTAGAGGATAACTCATTCGACCACTTAATAAATATTACTTGAGCACATACTCTGTGTCAGTCACTCATTGGAGCCCTGGAATATAGTGATGAAGAGCACAGATAAAGTCACTGTCCTCCAAGGAAGATATTTTCAAGAAATATTTTGACAATGTAGTCCCCATGTACTAATCACCTTAAAGATGTGAAATTTTTCCTTGATAACTTATTGATCTGGCCATCGATCTTGATTATGACAGTGTGCTGACACAATGAATTGAAGCCTCTGAGGTTATTGTAAAAATTCTAAGTAACTCAGATTGCTTTGTTTTTCAAAATGTATGGATCTGCTTATGACTTAATTTTCTCCTTTACTTTCTGTCAGGCTTCAACTTGTTACCTCTTTCTAGTATCTGCTTGTCTGTATAAAACAGTCCCCTCCTCACTTCTAATTTGCGTTTCTAACGAGGCTTGGTGTTTTGAGGAAGCTACGTCAATAGTAAGAGTCAGGAAAATAAGAAAGATGTCCAATCAATAACTGAGCTCTCATGCAGGCCAGTAGGACAGCCACTTATCATTCCCATTCCCATGAAGGAACATTGGATAGCAGATAACAGTATGTAAGCTATTTTTTCATAAGTTTTACTATAAAAAGCACACTTTGATGTCTGAGTAGATTTCTAACAACATAAACACTGTAGTAAAATGTGATTGTCATATATATATTTATCTCTATCTCTATCTCTATCTCTATCTATCTATCTATCTATCTATCTATCTATCTATCTCTATATATATATATAAAATCTTTAAGGTCAAGAGATAAAGCAAAATCTTTTCTTTATTGGGCAAAATATAATTGGGTAGAACAGGAGAACTTGGTATTGACCCTACATACAGGAGACTCTTTTATTTTTAAATCTTCACCTGAGGATATGTTTTTATTGATGAGAGAGAGAGAGAGAGAGAGAGAGAGAGAGAGAGAGAGAGAGAGAGAACGAACAAGAAAGAGAGAAACATCATTGTGTGAGAGAAACATCAATTGATTGCCTCCTATACACACCCTGACCAGGATGGAACCTGAAACCTAGATAGGTACATTGACTGGGAATCCAACCTGCAAGTTTTTGGTGTACAGGACAATGCTCCAACCAACTGAGTGGCAGGAGACTCATGTTTTAATCAGCTTATTATTTCTGAATCTTTCAACATAATTTATTTAAGTGTGTGTTTTGAGAGTTTAAGGCGTCTTAAACTGCTTACCCCATGTAATGTTGCTCCCAGCTTCTCCCTCATTCTTTCACTGCTCTGATATATCACTTCCATAACATTTATTTGTTTATTTTTTTTTCTGACCATCTCCCCAGTGGGGTATAAATAACATGGGGACAGGGCATTAACTTATCTTTTTCACTGCTATAACTCTAGTGCTTAGGAAAATACCAAGCACATAGTATGTGCTCAATAAATAGTTGTTTGAATGAATGCATGTTTCATATTTACATGTTAGCCAGTAGGTAGAAAAAATGTAGAGTGATTACATCCTGATATTAGAAAAAGAAAGGAAAAGAAAGAATTAGGAAAGGAAAGAAAGAAGAAAGGAAGAAAATTGTCAAAGCTTCACATTATTTAATCTCTCATGATCTAGAGGCAAACTACTGCAGGATATATTACCTAGAGCGAAGAATTCAAAATAACAGAGACAGAGAAAATGGTTCCCAAAACACATGATGTACAATAACATGCATCACAACAAATTGGTCATAAAGAAGCACTATTTTACAAAGCAACTATATCTCAATAATTCAGATTAGAAAATAGAAAAACCATATTGGGGTTGCCATAAGTCAAAATACTAAATAGGGTAAGGGAGGAACTATCCAAAAAGTGTTATTCCTTCTACTCACGTTCACACACAGGGACACTGCTATTCCAGAGGATCTCCATTCCAACCAAGACACAATGGCTAGCAGAGCTGCCTTGTAGATGGAATCTAAAGAAGAAAATGGTAGTGCATAGGTGAGCTGTTTCAGTTTGCAAGAATCTGAGGCCCTGCCGAAAACCTTAGCATCCGAAACCAACAGGTGGCAGAAGTTTGGAGGCCATATCGATCTGGACAAATCACAGCCTCCAGTTAGGGAGGACAGTTAGTTGGCCACATAACTCATAGTGCCAGGCTGAACTGAAGAAGGCAGTCATAGCGTAGCAGCCATCTCCTTGATCCGGGACCCATATTCTGAGAAGTGAATCTCTAGCTGATCATCCCATGATAAACCTGATAAATGTACTCGTCATCTGGGAAACCCAGTCTTCTAATGCAACAGACTCCTAATTCTCCTAATCCTGATACTGGAATAGGGAGTAAAACAGTTCCCAGTTTGCATGGAAAAAGCAGAGAGTAACTGGAAAGAGCACAAAGATTGCCCTTTTGTCTCTCTGGCTGTGATGGCTGTGAAGAAGGCACGTTGGGCTATTGAGTAAGTTTGAGTACTCTAGGGGAAGGGAAAGGAGATCAGAAATGACTTTTGTATGCGACCATCCAGAATGGTCAAAGCATGTGGGACCCCGATGGCTCTGAAATCTTAGTGGGTGCTGTCACTGGGTGCCTGCCAGGATTCCTTAAAAGAGTCTGAGGTCAGGTGCTTCTTTGCTCACACTGGATCCTTCCCATGCAGAGAGGAGCACACCGGGAAGAGCACCAGGCTCACATGAACAAGGTCGTTACCTAAAACATTCACCAGCCACCGGGACCCCATTTCAGAGCCCCAAGCACGTTACTGACCAGAGATATGTGATTAGATTAAAACACCCATTCTTATGCTTTTACTCTTATGACAAATTTTCCTTTTCATGGTTAAAAAATGACTTAAATAATTCTTAAATCATCTTAATTATTTTTAATAAGCTTATTACATATCATACTTTTCTTGGGACTCTCCAAATTACTCTTCTTTTTCACTGCTTGAAAAATATTATTTTTTCAATTACTGCATCACATATATATTCATAACCTGTCATTGTATTTGTCTTTATACCTGCCATTTCATATATGTCCCAATTTTTCCTTCATATCTCATGCTATTTTTTCATCTGTTCCTTACTCTTACTTTCCTTACACACTTCCAAGATGTAATCCCTGAATTAATTTTTTAGCCACACCAAACCTTCCCTTTGTGAATTAACTTCTAAATCCAATTTTAGTGTCCAGGGGGCCCGTCAAGCTCACACTCACCCCTCATCACAAACGAAGGACACTCTTGCTCCAAGCTCCAAGTTAAGTGGAAAGAGCACACGGCCATTAGGAAGTTGGTCCTGGAAGGCAGCACACGATTTCACTGGAGAAAAAGAAATGAGGAGTAAGACTGCCATGTGAGGTGCAGAGACATGCATCTGCCAAAAGGGTGAGAGTGAGGGGAGGCACCTGCGCATGTGGGGGCGGCTGGGCTCCAGGCTCCCTGGGGCAAACAGCGCAGAGAGGCAGCCCCTCTGAGGTCATAGCCGGGCTCACAGCTGTAGAGCACCTCCTGCCCAGGGGAGAAGCTGTCCTTGTGGCTGGGGGTGTGCTTGCCATGCAGGATTTCTGGAGGCGGCGGACAAACTGGGGAAAGAGCAGGCACAACGTTCCTGTCAGTTATGGGGGAATATTCTTTGCTAAATCTTAACTCATCCAAGGAGTCAGGAACTCATAAGTAGAGGGTTCTGGTCTAACAAAGGGCCTGACACACGTGAATTCTCTTCCTGGCACGTGATTTAGACGATTTCTTCAAATGCTGAAAGACCAAGCTAACTTCACAGTCAGATGGATAAGAGAATAGCACTCTTTCAAAGGAGGATTGTAAAGAGTCGGTGAGATGATGCACAGAGAGTACTCATTACACAGCTGACCAGAAGGCTCACATCCTGTTTCTCTCTGACTGAGAGCTGGTGCTTTGCCCTGAGAACTGCTCAATAGGAGCATCCCAAATGTCCCCTTCCCTGATGAATTATGCTCTCACTTCTCAGGATGAAGGCACACCCACAGGAGTGCGGGCACCCATACTCCTTCCTTTCATGCTTCATGCTTCACTCCTAGAAAATTTACTAACCCTGCTCACCACACATCTCCCTCCCAGAACAAACACGAAACTGGGGATCCTCCCACAGCTCCTGGCACCTGCAGGCCCCCTGGAAGCCCCAGTCAGACTCACCCGGGGAGCAGCTGGGCAACTCGGGCTCCCATGTGTTTTGGGCCTGGCAGCGCACACTGGAGGGGCCTTTCATGGCAAAGCCAGGCTGACACCTAAAGCTCACGATTTCATTTAAGGAGAACAAGCTTCTGTTTGCAGACACCCTTATTCCATTCTCAATGTGCGGAGGCGTGCATTTATTAGGTATGATGCACTGAGGGGCGGGGCCGCTCCAGAGGCCCACTTGATCTTTGCTGGTGCAATATATGGACTTCTCGCCCACGAGTTCAAACTTGTCCCTTCCAATCCCAGGATTGCAGCGATAGGTCACCACTATTCCGTACGGAAAATCTTCTCTGCTGTTGCTTAAGAAATCTCCATTGGGGATAGTTGGTGGTGGCTCACATTGAATACCTGAAAAAAGGGAAAGCCATTGAAATAATAGTGAATTGAAATAACTACTGAGAGCAATCCAATGTCACTAAACGGTTACTATTTTACACTTGTTATTTGCTTTTCATCTTTGCTAACATGTAGACTAGGTTTTCCAAAGTTAATTTACGTAGACATAATAAAAAGCATAAGTCTGCTTTTCCTACTTAGATTATTTCCTATGAACATATCCATATAGTAATACAATTCACATTCTTTTCATTACAAATAACTCTTTGATAATATTATATCATAGTTTACACAGTTTTCCCCCTACTCTTTTCCAACTGCCTTCTTAATTTTCATTTTTGTTATAAATGAGACCAGTATAGCTTTAAAAAAATAAAATCAAAATACCCTTAATAATAATAATATATATATATATAAGGAGAAAAAGCTAAAGGAGTTAATCACCACTAAACTAGTATTACATTAAATGTTGAAGGGTGTTCTTTAAGAAGAGGAAGAAGAAGAGGGAAAAGAAAAAAAAGATAAAAAATATGAACAATAAAGTGGCAACACATACATATCTATCAACAGTTGAATCCAAAAATCAAAATAAATGAACAAACTAAAAAAGCAATCCCATTTACCATTGCACCAAAAAAATTAAGATACCTAGGAATAAACTTAAAGAGGTCAAAGACCTGTACTCAGAAAACTACAGGACTCTGAAAAAATAGATAGAGGAAGACATAAACAGATGGAAGAACATACCATGTTCATGGATTGGTAGAATCAACATCATTAAAATGTCCATACTATCCAAAGCATTCTACAGATTCAATGCACTCCCCATTAAAATACCAAGGGCATATTTCACAGACCTAGAATGAACTCTCCAAAAATTCATCTGGAATAAAAAAAGACCCTGAATAGTTGCAGCAATCCCGAGAAAGAAGAACAAAGTAAGAGGGATCTCAATACCAGATATCAAGCTATATTACAAAGCCACTTTTCTCAAAACTGCCTGGTACTGGTACAAGAACAGACATATAGATCAATGGAATAGAATAGAGAGCCCAGAAATCAACCCAAACCACTTTGCTCAATTAATATTTGACAAAGGAGGCAAGAACATACAATGGCGTCAAGACAGTCTCTTCAATAAATGATGTTGGGAAAATTGGACCGATACATGAAAAAAAATGAAACTAGACCACCAACTTACACCATACACAAAAATAAACTCAAAATGGATAAAGGACTTAAACATAAGACAGGAAACCATAAATATACTAGAGGATTCCACAGGCAACAAAATCTCAGACATATGCTAAAGCAATTTCTTCACCAATACAGCTCCTAGGGCAATGGAAACTAAAGAGAAAATAAACAAATGGGACTACATCAAAATAAAAAGCTTTTGCACAGCAAAATAAACCATCAACAAAACAACAAGAAAGCCCACTGCATGGGAGAACATATTTGCCAATGTTATCACCGATAAGGTTTTAATCTCCAACATTTACAGGGAACTCAAACAACTTAACAAAAGGAAGATAAACAATCCAGTCAAAAAATGGGCAAAGGACCTAAATAGATATTTTCCAAAAGAAGACATAAGGAAGGCCAAGAGACAGATGAAAACAGGCTCAAAGTCACTAATCATCCAAGAGATGCAAATCAAAAGAACAATGAGGTACCATCTCACACCTGTCAGAATGGCAATCATCAACAAATCAACAAACAACAAGTGCTGGCGAGGATTCGGAGAAAAAGAAATCCTCGTGCACTGCTGGTGGAAATGCAGACTGGTGCAGCCACTGTGGAGAACAGTATAGAATTTCCTCAAAAACTAAAAATGGAACTCCCATTTGACCCTGTGATCCCACTTCTAGGAATATATCCCAAGAAACTAGAAACACCAATCAGAAAGGATATATGCACCCCTATGTTCATAGCAGCACAATTCACCATAGCTAAGATTTGGAAACAGCCTAAGTGCCCATCAGCAGGTGAGTGGATGAAAAAATTGTGGTACATCTACACAATAGAATACTATGCTACAGTAAAAAAGAAGGAATTCTTACCATTTGCATGGATGGAACTGGAGAGCATTATGCTGAGTGAAATAAGCCAATCAGAGAAAGATAAATATCACATGATTTCACTCATTTATGGAATATAATGAACAACATAAACTGATGAACAAAAACAGATCCAGAGACAGAGAAGCATCAATCAGACCATCAAACCTCAGAGGGAAGGTAGGGGAGGGTGGGGTTTTAGGGGGAGAGATCAACCAAAGGACTTCTATGCATGCATATAAGCCTAACCAATGGACACAGACACCAGGGGTTGAGGGCATGAGTGGTGGTGGGAGTGGGGGGACACTGAGGGGATAAGGACACATATGTAATACCTTAATCAATAAAGAAAAAAATAAAATAAATAAACGAACAAGGAATCTAATGAACAAAATAAACTGAATAAAATAGAATCAGAGGCATGAGAACATGGAACAGACTGAGGAATCTCAGATGGAAGCGGGGTGAAGGGGAGGAAAGAGATTAAACAAAGATCTTATATGCATTACCTATGGACACAGACAATAGGGTGGTGAAAGTCTGGGGTGGGGCAGGAACCGGGTGAAGGGGGCAACAAGGGAGGAAAGGGGGATATCTGTAATACTCTCAATAAAAAAGTTTAAAAAAAATCAATTTAAAAAAGTATAAGGAGAGACAACACAGATATACAGCAGTAAGAAATAGAATTTGAATATATTTACATATACATGAGACCATTTATGAAACTGTAGACAACTGTATGTTAAACATTTTGAAAACCTAAGTGATATAAATGAAAACATAAATTACCAATAATAATTTAAGAAGACAGTGAAAGCTACAAAGTGGGGTAGAGGTGGGCCAGGAGGGAGGCGGGGGAAGGGGGAGAGGAAGATAAAAGTTTTATTTATCTACTGGTTTTGTACAGTGTCACCCAGGCTAATTGGAACCAGGTTCCCCAGACTTACTTTGCCTGCGTGGCTCTAGGTTAGGGTTGGAGCTTGAGAAATGGGCCTGAAATTTGAGAGGCAGAAGTGAAGCAACAGCCATTCTCCTCTGAAGGTCATTCTTGGTTGGAGGTGTCGAGGGGACAGATGCAGAGGAGCCAGGGGTCCCCGTTTGTTCGCGCTCTCCCTATGTTTGCATCCAGCTCTCTGCAAACGCTGGTCCCGCTCACCTGCACTGATTCCTCCCCACGGTCACATGCGTCCCTGTTAACTGACAGCAGCAGCAGCTGTGAAGAGCCAACAAGACCACTCTCTGCATGAGCCCTTCCCAGCTCCACGCCAGCAGCCAGGTGAGCTTAGCTTCCTGAAAGCGCCGACTCCCAGGCACTCGATGACTGGTGTTTCTCATCTGTTAGAGCAGCTCCTCACACCTCAAGGTCTAATTTCATAACAAATCTCTTATTTCCTAACACTGATAGTAGTTCTGCTTCCATATTTGGACCAATATTTATCCCAGGGTAACAGAGGTACAAATGCCCCCAAAGAAGTGAGATTCTGAATTCAGTGTGATAGTTTGAGTGTGGACCATGACGAGTGAAGTTGAGAGACCAGAACTTTGCTAACATACCTCAGGGGCAGATATCCTATTCATATAGGAGAGGGGCATGAAAACGATATAAATGAACTACAGCCAAACAAAGTGAAGCCAGGGGCCTGCTCCGTGCTGCCTGACACGGAAATGCAAGCAGACCATGAGGGACCCGGGAACCAAGGACATTCCTGCAAAGACTGATGACTAGCTACTCAGCCATACCCATCACTTACCTATACCATAAAAGGGAAACAGACCACAAAATATGCCTTGTAATGGTTAATCCCGACTTTCCCCACTCTGTTTCCCCGTCCCAGCAATTTTCCATAGAAACTACAAACAGGTATAAGCTCAATGTCCAGAGATGGCTGGGGCCTCTTCCTTCTCTCCTGAGGGGAGTCCACCCCTCTGTCTGAGGAGTGGCTTTTCCTGTGTGTCCTGTCTGCTCAATAAAACCTGCTTCTCCATTTTAACCTCTTCTGTCCGACTCAAGTTTTGAATTCCTTCCTGCAAGAAGCCAAGAACCCACCTGGCATCACAATGGCCCAGGGCTCTGAGAATGCTCCAGGGCATTCATTTTGTAAGACCTGTGCATAGGCTCCTTAACTAAGTCCATCCGGTGGGGGTTGGGGGACGGGTGAAAGAGGGATCTTTCACCCAAGGCTTTGAGAAATACATTCATGTAGGAGTTTCCGCATCTTTGAAGAACTCTGTGATGTAGGCCCTCTATGTAGGCCAGGAATGACAGTGGGAAACAGTAGCTATTGAACCAGGTTCCCTAAGATCAAGGGGGATGACAGGACCTCAGAATGCCAGAGGCCCAGTGGCAGCCCTTAACTGCCAGAGGCCATTGAAACAAATCAGAATGATTTATCTGCAGAGACCTTTGTCATCAGTTCATTGATCATGGAGTCTCAAGAAATGAAGTAGATGAAGAGTGAACTCAGGTTTGTATGAGCAGAAGAGATCTAGGTTCGGTGGCCGGAAGTCTGACGTGAAGCACTGTAAAGGAGGGTGGTTCTTCACCAGCCGATTCCCAGACTGAGAACCAGTTCACACACACAGAGGATCCTGAGGAAATGGGAGTCTGGATCTTCTTGAGAAAGCACCCTGCTACACAGCCAAAAGGTATAGGAAACTCTCTCCCCCACCCCCCCAGCCTTCACCAAAGAGGCTTAAAACCAGTTACTGGGGTTTGGGTATAAAAATGGTTACAGAATTAGAGCTAGAGATGAAAATATAGAAATACGCATAGATGTATGATCTTTTAATAAAATGAGCTATTGCCATGCAAACTGTTTTGTCATCTGATTTTTTTCACATCAGATAGATATAATAAACATCTTTATGTCATTAAGTGCTTCTCCAATGTATTTTTCTTTTATGGCTGAATAGAATTCCAGTGTACAGATTTATTTCTTCTAATGCTGCATGGCTATTTTATGTTCCTTAGGAAATCCTATGTAGTCATTTTATCATGTTTCTTTTCTTCTGGTAGTTTCTTTCTAAACCATATTTTGAAACATGTAGTACATTTAGGTCACCGGGACAATTTCACTATTATAAAGAATGCAGCAATGACAAGTTTACAGTGAACTCCTTGCAGAAAGCTGTGTTTATTTCCTCAGTGTGAATTCTAAGAAGTAGGTCTTGTATGTACCTACTTTTGAGGCTTATAGTATACTAGACATCCAGTGCATGAAAATTCATGCACTGGAGGGGGGTCCCTCAGCCTGGCCTGCCTCCTCTCACAGTCTGGGAGCCCTCAGGGGTGGGAGGCGACCCGGCGATCAGGGGAAGGTCACGCCCCCATCACACCTCTGCTGCTGCCACTGCTGGCAGCACAAGCCTCAGCCAGTCCTGGTTACCTGAGCCTCGGGAGGCCTTGGGCGGCTGGGCAGCCACCATCTGAGGCTTGCCTACACCTCGGGCATCAGCTGGGCAGCTGCCATCCAAGGCTCGCCTGCACCTTGGGCCGGCCCTGGGTGGCTGGGGGGCTAAGGGGACTGGGGACTCCGGCCTTGCCACACGCCTGCTACACTGGCGGAGCTGAAGGGACTGGGCGCTGCCATCTTGTGGCTGTGGGCGCCACCATCTTTGAAGGCCTGGCATTCAATTAGCATATTCCCTCTTTTTTGGCTGTGGGCACTACCATATTTGAGGGCATGACAGTCAATTAGCATATTCCCTCCTTATTGGCTGTGGGCATCACCACCTTTGTGATGGTGTGAGGGTCAATTAGCATATTCCCTCTTTATTATATAGGTGGAGCCTTTCAAGAGGGTTTGTTGAACCCTCATACATGAGTGTATTGATTCTTCCACAGCTTCATGAACCTTGGAGAGCATCGCTTTATCATTCTATATTTATTTGCCAAGCAGAATGGTTATTATACTGGGGATGGTAGAACCAACACAATTCCAAATTAACTGAAGTAGAAATACATTTTAGAGGCTTTTATGCCTTTAAGTCCCTAGATTCACAAAAGGCGCAACCCGAGATAAGGAAGAACTTAAACAGTTGCCAGGAAACCCACAAGTACTTTGAGGACAGTAGTGCTGTCTTCAACTATCTGAAGGACAGAATGCACAAAAGGAATTCAATTCAAATTTTTATAAATAGAGGTGGAAACTTAGACTCTACTGGTAAAGGTAATAGAAAAGAAGATTTCAACTCACTCTGACAAACAGGTACTCTATTTTCCCAGGCGACAGTATTGCCTACAATGCTGCAATAATTAGAAGTTTCACCAATGAGTTGGTATCTAGAGGCAAAGAATAATGAATGTTACATTCTAATGTCGCTGCTTAGATTGTTATTTACAAGAGACCACCATCTTGAAGAATTCAGAACAACAATTTCCTTCTGTCAAACTATCAATTTCTCAAATTTTATGTCTGTATTGGGACTTGTAAATTTTTTCCTTTATACCTTCTAAACTGGATGGAATCTCTCTTCTTTATCAACTTCAGATACATTTTTATGTAAATCTAAGGTAAATAAGATTCATCAAATTAGAACCAAAGGAAATCCAAGCAGAACAAAAATAGTTGAACAATAATCTCATATTTTAAATATTAAAGGAAGAAATTCTCAGTTAGTATGCCCCAAACTGTTTAAAGTGTGCCATAAAATTTAGAAAAATTAATGACATTTATATTTACTTCAACAGAAGCTATGTGTAGTGATGGAATGCTGGGCTGAGCCATTCACGAGAGTTGGTATAGCTAGGATCAAACTTGCTACTATTACAAATTGAGACAAATAATATCACATAATTGTCAAGTGTTATTTGGTATAGTTGGAACAATGCCATCTCTATATATAAAAGCCTAAGCAACCAGCCGACTGTTTGACCAGTAGCTATGACACATACTGACCACCAGGGGGAAGATGCTCAGTGCACAGGCATAGAAACATGGAACAGACTGATGAATCTCAGAGGGAAGGAGGAAGGCAGGAGGGTGGGAAGACATTAACCAAAGATCTTATATGCATACTAGAGGCCTGGTGCACGGATTCAGGTACTGGTGGGGTCCCTTGACCTGGCCTGTGGGGATCAGGCCAAAACCGGCTCTCTGACATCTCCTGAGGGGTCCCGGATTGCAAGAGTGAGCAGGCCAGGCCGAGGGATCCCCACCAGTGCATGAATCCATGCACCAGACGAATCCATGCACTGGGCCTCTAGTGTGTATATATACACATATATACATATATATGTGTGTGTGTGTGTGTGTGTATATATGTATGTATATATGTGTATATATATGTATGTATATATGTGTATATATATATGTATATATACACACACATATATATATGGCAATGCAAGCTTTATTCAAACAGCAAAATAAGCCAATCAGAGATAAATGTAAAGTGTGACAGCAGTGGATGTCATTTAGTTGTTGGATAGATTCTGTCCTCCTTTTGTGAGTTTTAGTTCCAATGAAAACTCAGCCTTCTGAGCCTTGTAATGCCATTCTGGTTTGCTTCATTCTTCTGGCTCCACTAAGTTCGGGATGTATCCCTGCTGCCTGTGGGAGTGAAGGTGCTCTGCTGGGCTGCCTGATGTCACTAGATGGGGAATGGGGGATGTCCAACCCTCGAGATGGAGAATAAACTCTCTGGCCTGTTCTCTGGCTTTCTGGTGAGGAAGAGCTTCCCACTTCCTATGTGTTGGTGCCAACAGGAGAAGGAGACATTTATCTAGACTGTCTTTTGCTGCTGGATAGAGGACCAGCAGACATGGGCATGGGAGGTTTCTCTGAAAAACCACCCAGAATAATCTGCTATGGACACAGCTATTGGTGGAGTAGGCGTGGAGTGGACCTGCTGCCTTCGTGGGTGTGGGACATGGGTGTGGGACATGGGAAGGACAGCCTCCCTCCATCCCTGGTTTCTGCTTATGCTGCTAACATGTGCAGATTGCACCACCATTGCCACTAAACATGGGTCTCACCACTATGTCCTGCCTGGCTTCCCCTTTCCCAGTCCTATGACCAGAGAGCTGTTCTTCTCTCTCTATTGCTGGATCTCTCTCTGCCTGTTGCTGGATCTCTCTCTCTCTGCCTGTTGCTACTTCCAGCTTATACTCCTTTCCAGCACAGCACCCAGTACGAGAGAAAGCCCACGGAACTCACAGTGCTGTCATTCTTTAAGTTCTGTGGTCCTTAGACCATCCACCTCTTTCCAAATGTTGTGTTCCTTTTAATAGTTGCATTTGAACTATTTCCAGGGTATTTAGTTATATGTACAGAGACAGGCAGGGAAAAGTGAGTCTTCCCATCTTGTCCTGAAACTGGAGGCTGTAGTATTAACTCTTTAGAAGCTGGTTATAAAAGTTAATAGCTTTTCATTGTAGAAAAAATGGGAAAGGTACAGAAAAATGATCCAAACGCTGTATTACAGAAACTAGCATGGTTCATGGTTTAGAGCAGTGCTTCTCAAGAGTTCCATTTGCATGGAAATCACCCGGGGATCTTGTGAAAATGGATTCTGATTCAGTGGTATGAGGATTCTGCATTTGTGACAAGCCCCCAGGAGATGCGGACCCTGCTGGTCTGAGAACCATGTTGGGGTGGCGAGGGCTCAGAGTAAATTCCCTCAGTCTTTTCTAGAAAGAGATATACTTGGAACATGTATATCAACTGTCAGGTAGAGGTGGTGAAACTGGACTGGGCCCTGTAAGTCACAGCTGTGTGAGTCCTCCTTTACCCCCAGATGTCTGTGTGTCCTGGCTTACTGCCCCCATTTCCCTCTGCTTCTGCCTCCAGGGTCTGCCCTGCTGCCTCAGGGCTCTGCACTCCAGTTTATCCAGCAGCAAAGCCCTGTCCTCTATATGTCTCTCCCTAAACCCACTTGCTCAAAGCATTTTATTTCAGGGCATTTTAGGGAGCTGTTACCTTGGAGAGTGGGTGCCATTCGGCATTTTATTCTCTTCCTCCCTTGTTTTTCTATTCCTGCTTCTCTGCAGTAACAAGCAACTTCTCCCCTTTGCCTTGCACAGAACAGCGCCTTAGGAGTTTCACCTTCCTAAGATAGTATGTCTATCCTAAGAAGAATTCTAGTTAAAACGTTTTTCCATCTTGTAGTGTATGTATGTATTTATGTATGTATGTCTCTTTGTTTTATATATGTGATTAATAATAATTTCAGTTGGGAATAATATTTAAAAATTTGTAACACACCCGGGTAACAGCCATTAAAAATACATGTGCCCCTGGGGTGGGGTGGGCTGGAGGAGGTCAATGGGGGGACAAGGGGACATATGTACTACTTTCAACAATAAAGAATTATTTAAAATTTTTAAAAATTATGTATACCAGTTAGTGTTGAGTGTTAGAAAAATATACTTCTATTCCATTTGTGGTATTTCCTTCTTTCAGATCAAACCAAAAATCTTAGAGTCACCCATACTCCCTTTTTTAAAACATTTCAACACAATATCTGGTCCATTCAGACATTTTGCTGGCTAGATCCCCAGTGGGGGGCATGCAGGAGGCAGCCGATCCCGATCGATGGTTCTCTCTCATGGTTGATGTTTCTCTCTCTCTCCCCCTCTCCCTTCCTCTCTGAAATCAATAAAAATGTATTTTAAAAAATACATATAGGATTATACATAGGAGGAGATAAAAAAATAAACTCCAGGGAATGAAAAACATAAAATTCAGAATGGTGCTTACTTCTGGAGGAATGAGAATTGGGAAGGGCACAAAGGAGGCTCCAAAGGTACTAGTAATATTTCTTAAGGTGAGTAGTGTATACACTGGAGCTCATTTTATTGTTAGCACTATTTTCATTGTTCACTTATATTATTTTGTATGTATTTTAAGTAAGCAAAAACAAAAACAAAAAAGTAAAAGTTAATATAAGGTGAAGCAGTCTCCCTACTTCTTTCCTAAGTGGGATGCCTCCCCCGAGGCTACGCCAAGAATATGTCCGCAGCATGATGCTTGCACTGTGAGCACTGCTGGAGAGGTGCTATAGCAATCCGGATCTGCCCAGTCCTCACACCTGCTCCATCCTCCCAAACAAATCACTCCCACCTCCCGCTCAATCCACCATCCCCAGCTCTTGTTGCTTTGAGGAGAGAATATATTTGTGGGTAAACCAGTGTTTGTTCCATTTGCTTCTTTAGAGAGCTGGTCCTCCCCATCTAATGAATGCTTCACTTGGTTTTATGTGCATTAATTTGGTGTGCAACAGGCACCTCCCTCCCCACCCCACCCCATTTTCTAGATTTTTTTTTTCTATTTTTGAAATATATGCTTAATCCTTTCAAGGGTATTTAAATGCCTGGATTGAAGCTACCACCTCCACTTAGAATTCCTATTGGTTTGTGTTAACAATAGGTAGTTTGACTCTCCAATCTAATGCTATTGTTTAGAAATTGGTGTTACGATTTTTGAACCGTCACCCTTCCCCCAACCCCCAAATGTTACTGCAAACTCACCCTTCATTACAAGAATATTTAATAACTGATCCAAACTTGGCTTCTCCAGTTATTTCCATTTTGCCATTTATGGGTTCTGAAGGAGTTTCACATGATTTACCTATGGGAAAGAAGCAGAATTTGGGGACTGGGGTAGAATTCCTTGAACTTAGTAAAGACCCAACCGGACTGTAGCTTACTGAAGAACATTTGTAGTTCTACAGATTCCACCACATTGGGGAATTTCACAAGACTGTCTCAAAATCAGCCACCTACTAAGCACCACTTTCAAAAAGACCACCCCTCCAGTTCTATCTAATCCTCATCTCATGCCTTCCAGGAAAATGTAAACTTTATTTGTTACCAAAGTGTTTACTCTGTGATTCAACCAGTGTAAAGGTCTCACAGTCAGGGCTTTTGTTCTTACTTGCGCTTTTTTTTTTTTTCTTTCCTGAGTCATATATGAGTTTCAGTTGTGAAAATGGCAGATGCCTAGTGCAGTGGTAGGCAAACTGAGGCTCGCGAGCCACATGCGGCTCTTTGGCCCCTTGAGTGTGGCTCTTCCACAAAATACCACGTGGGGGCGCACACGTACAGTGCGATTGAAACTTCATGGCCCATGAGCAGAAGTTGGTTTTCGGCTCTCTAAAGAAATTTCAATCATTGTACTGTTGATATTTGGCTCTGTTGACTAATGAGTTTGCCGACCACTGGCCTAGTGAATGGAGATTTTCGCTCAATCATGCCCTATAATGACAGTTTCTTATGAAATGAACTTTTAATGTAGGTGCCAGGAACTCAAAGCAGTAGGAAGATATGACCTAATAACTCTCCCACCTACTAATTAGGCAAACTTACAAGTCATAGAGGTTTTCATTCCCAAATTTGAACAATTGTGTCAGTTCTTATGGATGTTTCACTGATACAGAGGAGTTCTCAGTCCAGAGTTACTTACGTGTACAGCTTTCAGGGCTTGACCAGACCGAGTTTCTTAGGCAGGTGATAGAGAAAACTCTTCTCTGGTAACCAGGGCGGCATTTATACTGCAAAGATGTTCCAATGGGAAACTCCACCTCATCAGTCTGTCTTGTAGGCATGGCGGATGGAAAATGTGGTGGGGCTTGGCATTGACCTGAAGACCAAGATCACAGGGACATCAAGATCAATGAGGGAACTTTGATTCCACCTCCTCTTTTTCTCCAATATGTTTCACAGATGTGATCAAAGAAGAAAATGAACACTTTAATACTGGTAAAAGGATTGCTTCCCTTAGCAGCAACTTTAGAAAAGAGCTTTTTAAAACAGCATCTATCCATTTTAAAAGTTCCTGCTATTTTGAAGGCAATGAATATATATCTATATCTACATCAACATATATCTAATCTATATCTATTTTATCTATATCTATATATCTACTCTATCTGTTCTTTCACTGAAGGAAAAACTAATTCATAGCTTCACAGTTTAGTCAATCAGAACGTTCCTGGGCTCTGGCTTCATTTATCTCATCCTCTTGTGTAATAAGCAGCGTGCTTGCGTTTCTCCATCTATCTTAATTCCCAGTAGACCACTCAGACCTAGCAGAACAACAGCCTCTTCTCTGGCCTTCAGTAGTGTCACAATTGTTAAAAGATGTTGCCAACCAAGCTCAACAGGTAAACTTTATGAGGGCCTATATTTTATAATGTATGCATTATAATGTATAATGTATAATCTTGAATTAAACATCAGACTCATTCACTTCTTAAGATCTAAAGGTTTAATTTAAACTAATAAAAATACCATTTAGAGTTAACAATCCTATATAATAAAAGGTTAATATGCAAATAGACTGAATGGTGGAACGACCAGTTGCTATGACGTGCACTGACCACCAGGGGGCAGATGCTCAACGCAGGAGCTACACTCTGGTGGTCAGTGAGCTCCCCTGGAGGAGTGATGTTCAGCCAGAAGCCCTGAGCTGGGCTCACGGCTGGTGAGCGCAGCGGCGGTGGCGGTAGCCTCTTCCTCCTCCGCGGCAGCGCTAAGGATGTCCAATAGCTGGCTTAGGCCCAGACTGTGAGAGGGATGTCTGACTGCTGCCCCAGGGATTAGGCCTAAGCCATCAGCAGACATCACAAGAGGGCTCCCGGACTGTGAGAGGGTGCAGGCCGGGCTGAGGGACACACCCCTCACACACACATGCATGAATTTCATGCACCGGGCCTCTAGTATGTAATAAAGAAGAAATAGCTATTGGGAAAGGATTTTACATTAGAAATAGGTTCTCTTCTGTTTTGATTAATCTTATATTTCTTTCCACACACCTTATTACTTAATTTAAATAATGGAGGGTAGATTGAGACTAATAAATCAATTATTCAATTTTATTAGGCTTTAAGTAATCAACTTTTGAATTTATTGATTTGTACTTATTTTTATTTTACCTTTTAAAATTTTATTTAGCTTATTTGCTGAATTTAAAAAATAAATTTCTGGAGATGGTAACTTAGATTTTTTTATTTTCAGCCTTACATAATTTCTGAAATAAGCATTCATATTATTTTATTCTGAGCATAGACTTAGCTGTATTCTCAAAGTTTTGATGTGCCATATTTTCAGGTGTTTGGGTTTATTAGCTTTATTAAATTTATTGAGAATAAATTAACCTATTAATAAAATTACATAGGTTTCCAGTGTACAAATGCATTTTTTCAGCTCAGAATATTTGGTAATGGCCATTGTGATTTCTTCATTGACCCATGGCTTAGTTAGCATTGTTTTGCATAATTTATAAACATTTGAGGAAATTTTTAGCTGTAGATTTATTATCAAGTTTTGAAATTGATTGACACTTTTATGTTTCAGCATATAGTCAACTGATGTAACTGTATCAGATGTATTTTTTTAAAGGTGTGTCTGTTATAGTGGGTATAGTGTTTTGGGTATGCCAGTAAGGCCCAATTAACAATTAATCATATTTGCTCAAATCTTCTAGATACTTATATTGTATATTACATATAATAGAAATTTAAAGAAATAGGATAGAGATGAAATAAACATTATAATTGCTTTACTAATCATAATATAATGTGATCATTAACTAACATTTAAACAGACAAAAATACAGTGAGTTTCTCTGTTAGTAATGGTGGATATAAAGCTATCTATTGCTAGTTTCTTAATACTTTCTACATTTTTGCTTTTATCAACCTTTGGTCAGTTGTGATGAGATTGACAGTGTTTCTCCGACAAAGAGCTTGTATATGTGTTTGTGTGCCTGTGTGTGTGGGAGTGTTGGCAGGTATGCTATTTTCTTACTTGCTTGAGTTCACCTCATTAGAATTATTTCACTCAGTGTTTCTATGCAAGACAATTCTGAAGTTACCTGTCTAATGGTCACCATACACACCTTCTCATCTGAGCATATATATGCAAACTGAAATATGTCACAAAACACAGAAGCAAACTGGTATGCCCCTCCTTTCGACCTTGCATCTCTACACAGCAGGGAACAAGAGTGAGAGCTCACCTGAGGACCAGAAGAGGGCAACAGAGACTGCTATACTGAACACTAGTAATGCTTCCTGAGTGTGCTCCTTGGTATATAAATCAATATCCCTGTGAATCATCCTGTACAACTGTTTTTTTTTGGACTCCCTCCTTGCGTGCTGCTTAAGCTGTGCTCCTTCCACTCAGCCTTTTCTGATCATTGAAGCTGAGATGGCTCCATTTCAGACCCCCTGTGGCTTTGAGGTTGTCTTGTGTGGCTTCCTCATCAGGGTCTCTTAGATCTGCACAGGGATTTCCAGGTTCCAAACATTGTCACATGCACTGCCTCATGCAATATTTGCAATAGCCCTCTCAGATAACAGCATGTCACATATGCTCATTTTATACTCATGGACACTGAAAGTTAGGGATGTTAATTGACTTGCTGGATCCAAGACCCCCATTTGGTATGTAGCAGACCCTGGGCAAACCAGAACCCGGGTCTCCTAATGATAGAGATTTCATCAAACCTCACCCTCTAGGTCTATATGCATCCACCTTGGAGGCCTGGCTCTCTCAGGCTTCTTTTCAACTCCAAAGTGCTGTGACATTCAACATCCCATCAACAGTCTCTATCTAAATTACTTTGGCAAGTAAATCACTACTTAGCTTAGTTTAGGCCAGTGGTCGGCAAACTCATTAGTCAACAGGGCCAAATATCAACAGTACAACGATTGAAAATTCTTTTGAGAGCCAAATTTTTTATAAACTATATAGGTAGGTACATTGTTATTAACTTAATTAGGGTACTCCTAAGCTGGCCTTTGCTAAAAACCCAAGGGGCCAAAGAGCCGCATGTGGCTCACGAGCCGCAGTTTGCCGACCACTGGTTTAGGCTGTTTCACAGCTAGTGTGATAACCTTAGTAAAATAACTTGGGGGGCAGTTAATAGTGTCTGAGGTTGTTAACAGGGGGAAACTATAACAATATTCCAGTAAGAAGGGAGCCAGAGACTCACAAGGTCCACAGCAATTTCCAAGCACTGACAACAGCTGGCTTAACTTACTGGGGACGCTTCTCTTCTGAAAAGAAAACTTTAGGTTCTATTACATTTCCTCCCCCAACAGGTTACTTTCCGATATCTGAGGAGAGAAAACATGAACACCAACTCTTCTGAAAACCTGGTTTTTCTTTTCCCATGAGAGAGGGCGCCATCCAATAACCAATGTAAAGTGTCTACTAACAGGGAAGAGCCAAGCTCAGTTGTCAAGCAGAGGCTGGGCAAACAGAGTCCAGACTGTCACTCCAACTGAGATGTGGCCCACGGGCCCCAGCAACTAGAAGGTCTTTGGGGAAAGCCAAAAATAAGAAGCCAAGGGCCCTCATTGAAGTTGTTTACCTAAAGCTAGAAGGAAGGAAGGAAGGGAAGGCATGACCTCAAAATTTCCATAATAGTTATCATGGGTTTATTTTGTTCCAAACACACGGCTAAAACGGGTCCACACTTCCAGGGTGGGAGGCCAGCTTGTATGGGAGGCCAGCTGCGCTGAGGGTTCTGGGGCGTCCCTAGTTCTCCTAACCCCAAGTGCCCTGCCAGGGATATGCCCTCCTGTAGCCTCTCAGTGTGATCGCGTTGATGATGGAGGTGCTGTGGGCTGAATATTGGCTGGATGCAGGGCAGATTTCGGGTGAAAACCGCACCTCCCAGCACTACTCATCCCAACACCCCCATGAACAACGTGCAGAGTTAATGGCTGGGGAACAGAAATTGAGTGACAGGCACTGGGTTCGACCCCTAGCATGCTTTATGCCATTTAGATAGCAATCCCCTGAGGTAGGGATATGGGTGTTCCCATTTCACAGAAGAGGAAAGGGACGCTGGCTGGGGTAGTCACTTTCCTCGCAGTTAAGAAGTTTCCAGGAGTAGAACCCAGGCTGGTCACATTCCCAGACTTCTTTCTGGCACTAGTATCCGCGCCCCGTTCTCACAAAGCCAGTCTTGGTTAACAAGGAAGGCAAGGACTTCTTGCTGCACCACCTTAGCATCTGCGCTCTCCCCTGGCTGGGGACCGCTTAAGACCCTGCAGAGAGGAACCAGACTCTACCCTGAGGCCAGGAGGGTCTGAGGACACAGAGGGGATCCCAGAGCCCCCGTGCCCTCGCCCTCTCGCAAGCTGAGCCCCCTGAAAACGAAACCCCAGAATCCATGGATCCCGCGGCTGCCTCCCTGCGGGAGCCACTCCCCACGCCCCTCCCGCATCTCACCCCGGGCTGCGGGCAGCGCGAGCAGCATCAGCACCGCCAGGAGGGCTCCTCTGGAGCAGGAGGGAGAGGGCGCTGGTGGCCAGAGAGGCTCCGGACTCCTCCAAGTATGGGCTCCCATCTTCCCAGAGCACCCCAGTCACCAACGTTCGCGGGAAGAAAATCCAAGTCACTAGAAAGCGCAGCTCAGAGGACACAGACCATAGTCAAGGCTGTGCGCCCAGGATCTGGGGAGCGCAGTTGGGGTTGCGGAACAAAAAGCTTTTGACCACAGCTTCCCCTTAATGGGCGGGGGAGGCCATGCCTGCTCTCAATTTGCATTGTTTCTAGCGAATTTGGTGTCCAAAGTCCACCTTCAGGTCCCGTATACGGGATCACTATCTAGCTGAACTTCAGTTGCTCTGTGTGTTCTGCCTGCCTGAGTGGGCAGGTCCAAGCGGTGGTTTCTCCCGGCTCCACTGCCTTATGCTCCTGCCTGACTTGTGCCCTTTGCAAAAATGTGCGTGGGTAGGTCAGCTCCTTAAATGCCTGCTGTCTGTGTTGACAGCTACAGACAACATGTACAGGGTACAGGGACGATGAAGAACCAATTCCTCTATGTTGAATTGAGATATACCAAGCCACTGAACGATTTTTTAAAAAGAGAGCGAATAAATCAGAGTTGAATTTTTTAAAAATATAATTCCATCTGTAATAGGGAGACTGGACTGGGTAGTTTTGGTGGTGGCCTTGACTAGATAAAGTGGGCAATTACACGATATTGGAGGTGGAATGAACACCATTTTTGCATTGCATTTTGGTTACTTCCCTTCTGAAAGTTAATAGTGATAAAAACAAAATCAATAATTCGCCCCAGGCTTCTAAAGGAATGGTTTTACCATTTGTTGGAATGAAAAAAAATAGGGGGTGGGAAATATTTGGAGCATGGGGCTAAGAGTTCAAGGATGAGAGAAATGGATGTGTGTGGCAGGCTGAATAATAGCTCCTCAAAGATGTCCAGGTCCTAACTCCTAGAACCTGAAAATATGTTACCTGATGTAATGAGAGGTTCTGTAGCTGTGATCACATTGAGGAACTTGAGATGGGAGATTCCCCTGGGTCAGTGGTCAGCAAACTGAGGCTCATGAGCCTCATGCGCCTCGCGAGCCGTGGTTTGCCGCTCTGTTGACTAATGACTTTGCTGACCACTGCCCTGGGTTATTTGACTGGGTAATGTAATCACAGGGTCCTTGTTAGAGGGAGACAGTAGATCAGCGTGGGAGAGGGTGATGACTGAAGCAGAGGTTGGATGCTGCCAAAATCAAGGAATGACAGCCAACTCCAGAAGCTGGTAAAGGCAAGTCAGGAATTCCCTGCCTGCAGAAGGCACCAGTCCTGGCAACACCATGGCTTTAGCCCTGTCAGACTCTTGTTGGACTTCTGAACAGAACTGTGAAAGAGTAAACCTGTGTCATTTTAACCAGCAAGGTACATGTTACAGCAGTGACAGGAAACTAATATGGAGGGGAGAGAGGGTAGCTGGATCAAAGAAAAGAGTAAAATGTTTTTGTTTTGTTTTGTTTTTGACTGAGAAAGCCTTGGGTATGGGACAGATGGAGTATATTGAGGTCCCGGGGATGTGGGAATGTTCTAGGAAAAGCTTGGCAATATAGGTAGTGTGCTGATTATGAAGCTAGATTTCCAGAAAGACTCAAGAAGAGGCCTTTTAAAAAGAAAACATTTAACATTTTTGTGTATATCATAGATCTCTTTGCCTGTTTGGTAAAACCTATGGATTCTTTCTCAAATTATTTTTTAACTAAAGGTCCAGTGCATGACATTTGTGCACTGGGGGGGGGGGGGGGGGGGGCGGGGGGGAGGTCCCTTAGCCTGGCCTGCACCCTCTTGCAGTCTGAGATCCCTCAGGGGATGTCTGCCTGCTGGCTTAACTGGGAGCAGGCCTAAGCTGACAGGCGGACATCCCCCAAGGGGTCCTTAGTGCTGCTGCAGAGGCAAGAGAGGCTGCCGCCACCACTGCTGCACTCCTCAGCTGTGAGCCCGGATTCTGGCTGAGCGGTGCTCCCCCTGTGGGAGCGCACTGACCACCAGGGTGCAGCTCCTGCTTTGAGCATCTTCCCCCTGGTGGTCAGTGCGTGTCATAATGACCAGTTGTTCCATGTTCGGTCTATTTGCATGTTAGACTTATTATATAGGATGCATAAAATAAAGTACATGAGATTACAAAGCAAACCATTTATAGAGAGTCAGTTCTAGTCATGGAACCTTTGAGGTCTTTTGCCTCTGAGACAAGAACCCCAGATTTCAAAATTATTAGGAACAAGAGTCAGTCATTTCTAAAGCAAGAGTTGGAATGAATTATATGGCGAATGGAGAAATTACAAATATGAAATGCTGTAGAGTGGGAAGAGGCTTGAAAAGAGATTGTAGCAGATATTTCAGGAAATGTGTGAGCTCTTTTCTCCTCCATTCAGAACTATGACTCAAAGTGGAGCAATGATACTCAAGGTGGAAAACTATACTCAGACCCACAGTCCAGCAAACCTATCTAACTCAGCATGCATAGCCTTCGCTCACGTAAAGATTCCAGAATGCTGTTTTTATTGGTTCCTGCCTACTCAAGTCTCAGCTCCTACCCTCACTCATTGAGAAAGGACAGCATCCCAAATGCGAGGTATGTCTTTTCTTTTCCATTACTTTCTCTTTTAAGACTCTACTGCAAGAAATATCTACATTGATTATATCACTTATTGTACCTCCTTTTTAATACGTCTAGTACCATTCTCTCAAGGACCTCTTATCATCCTTTCAAGCTTTTCTCAACAGAGAAATGGAAGAAGAAGCCATATCCTAGTAGGCTGATGACTCAATTCCCCAGTCTTACGTCACATGCTATCAGAATACACCACTCATTACCACTTCCTCTGCATTAATCTCCTAACATCTGCTTTCTCTCCTCATTGCTTGAAAGTTTCACTTCTAGCTCACAGCAACCTTCTCCATTCTCCCTGCACTAATAGCCCTCATCGATTTGATATTCCCAGCGGTGCTATTTTCAAATACCTGCCCTTTCAGCGCCTTCATCTTCTCTGCCAATGATCTTATCTTTCATTCTACTCTGCCACTTATGCCCATGGAAGTACCTTCAATTTTATTCACATTAAGCTCCAGAATGTCGACCATTTCACTGTCCAACCCCCAAATCTGTCCTTCTAGTTTGCCCTGACCCAACCATCTTTGTATTTCTCAGTACCCACAACCCATTGATCTCACCACCATCTTTCAGTCTCACACCCCCTTAGTGTCCTCACTTCCCACCTTGCCAGGTTAAATTCCATGGTCCATCGTTGTAATCACCATCTTGCATACATCCTCAGTTTACTTGTCCTTCTCACATTTTATTACATGCATTAGACGACCAATTATCCTGGTTAGAGTCAATTCTCCATAATTTTGCTCCTGTACCCAAGACACGGAATGTGGCTAGAGAAAAACCTGTATCCAGGATGCCTACTCTTTCTTTAAAGATGGCTCCTTTCAAATGGACCACTGTGAGGCTGCTAGGAATCCCTACTGTATTTGCCTAGTCCATTTACTCTATCCTTCTCCTAAATGGCTGTTTCATATTTTTTATATTGACATTGAATGCAGACATCTCCTACATCATTCTTAATCTCTGTTTATACCTTTGCTGCTTTTCTTCAGAGAAAAATAGAAGCAATCCAAGAGAATTTCCACAAATTTCTCTCATCACTTCCCCCCAGGGCCTGTATCTGGCCTATATAGCTTCCTTCTCTCCTATTAGCATGGTTATACTGTTCACACCGTTACCTAAGGCTCACCTCTATAGCAGTATAGATCATCTGCTCTCACTTTTTCAAAAACATCACTCCAGGAATTCTCCTCTCTCTTCGGTACCACTGTTTCCCCCTTTCTAATAGAGTTTACCTTAAGCATGCAGATATGTCATTTCTCTAAAACAGCAGGCATAGTCCTTTGTTTTCCTTCTAATGGTCCTTTTGCTTGGAATACTTTCTGACCAGAACATTCCTTAGCACACCAAAGAATGTACATAATCATTTGTTGAATGAATGAGTGAAATGATTGAGGGAGCTATGGTTAACTATTTTCTTAGATGCAGCAGTGGTAAAGAGAAGGGTACATCAATCCTACCCCAGCTCCAAATATGGGCAGGCAGCTCAGGCCTTGCCATCTGCTAGTTCATTGCCCTGGCCCTAGTAAGTGGTTCAGTTGGAGGCATGTGACATTTTTTTTTTGACATATTAGAGCTAATGAAGGGACTTCTGAAGGAGTTATTAGAGAGAAGCTCTCTGTGCTGGAATGCTAGGCTGACAAGGTGTGTGTTTGGCCTTGTCAGCAAATACTTTTCCAGTTTTTAGGGAGTGTCGACCACAGAATGAGGCCAGCATGGAAAAGCAGAACCAGGGGGTGGAATAGATTCCTGAGGATGTGATTTGAATGTTTTCCTGTTTAGACTGAAGCCAGCAGTACCCGCGATCTTTTCTGTCATGTGATGCAATAAAATTTTTGTCTAATCCAGTGTGAGATAAGATTTCTGTGACTTGGAGATGAATGGTACTAGCTGGATCAGGTTGGCAGGTGGAAAGGAGCCAGCGATGACAGAGGGTATAACTGATGGAGCCATGTCCTGGAAGAAACAGGGAGCAGGGAGAACAGTGCAGTCTGTGAAAGTGGTCAGTGGAATGGATGGATATAGATAAGCTTAGAGGTGGAGGGAGAGGAACTTGAGAGAGATACCCTGTGATGTTTTCATCTGCTCAGTGAAAGATGGAAAATAGAGATGATGGTAGAAGAGAGTAGATGGTCTGAAGTGCATGAACAGATAATGTGGAGAAATGAAAATGGCACTCTGAATGAATAATATATGTTGAACAACATCTTACTTCTGGGTATATATCCAACCGAATTGAAAGCAATGTCTTCAGGAGGTATTTGCTGCACACCTGTGTTCTAGGCAGTGTTATTTCCACCAGCCACGAGGTGACAACAAGCCAAATGTTCATTGAGAAATAAATGGATAAACAAAATGTATACACATGCAATGATATATCTAGCCTGAAAAAGAAAGTACATTCTGGCACATGTTACAACAGGGATGAACCTTGAGGACAACATGCTAAGTAAAATACATGTGTCACAAAAGGAAAATACTGTATGGTTCCCCCTATTTGAAGTACCTAAATTAGTTACATTCACAGTAACAAAAAGTAAATGGTGGTTGCCAGGGACTGGAGGAAAGGGGGAATGTAGAGTTTTTGTTGAAAGGGAATAGCATTTTTTTATTTTTAATAAATATTTATTGTTCAGATTATTACAATTGTTTCTCCTTTTTTCCCCCCATATCTCCCCCTTACCCGGTTCCCTCCCCCCCGTTGTCCTTATCCATAGGTGTATGATTTTTGTCCAGTCTCTTCCCATACCCCCCACACAGACACCCCTTTCCCCCTGAGAATTATCAATCCACTCCCATTCTATGCCTCTGATTCTATTATGTTCACCAGTTTATTCTGTTCCTCAGATTTTTAATTCACTTGATTTTTAGAATCACTTGTTGATATGTATTTGTTGTTCATAATTTTTATCTTTACTTTTTTCTTCTTTTTCCTCTTTTTAAAGAATACCTTTCAGCATTTCATATAATACTGGTTTGGTGGTGATGAACTCCTTTAGCTTTTTCTTATCTGTGAAGCTCTTTATCTGCCCTTCAATTCTGAATGATAACTTTGCTGGGTAATCTTGGTTGTAGGTGCTTGCTATTCATCACTTTGAATATTTCTTGCCATTCCCATCTGGCCTGCATAGTTTCTGTTGAGAAATCAGCTGACAGTCGTATGGGTGCTCCCTTGTAGGTAACTAACTGTTTTTCTCTTGCTGCTTGTAAGATTCTCTCTTTGTCTTTTGCCCTTGGCATTTTAATTATGATGTGTCTTGGTGTGGTCCTCTTTGGATTCCTCTTGTTTGGGGTTCTGTGCACTTCCTGAACTTGTAAGTCTATTTCTTTCACCAGGTGGGGGAAGTTTTCTGTCATTATTTCTTCAAATAGGTTTTCAGTATCTTGCTCTCTCTCTTCCTGCACCCCAAAAATTCGGATATTGGTACGCTTAAAGCCATCCCGGAGGCTCCTTATGCTATCCTCACACTTTTGGATTCTTCTTTCTTTCCACCTCTCTGGTTGGGTGTTTTTTTTCTTCCTCATATTCCAGATCTTTGGTTTGACTCTTCGGGTGCGGTGGTCTACTCTGTATATTCTTTATTTCAGACAGTGTATGCATAATTTTTGACTGGTCCTTTTCCATTTTTTTGGTATTCTCCTTTGGGTCCTTAAAGGTCTCTTCAAGTTTCTCAGCAGTTTTTAGAAGATTCTTGAGTAACCTTATAAATATGGTTCTGAACACTGTGTCGTCCATTAGTTTGCTTTCATCTATCTCTCCTACTTGTGACATACTTCGATGTCTCCACATTTTGGCTGCCTCCCTGTGTTGATGGAGTGGCTTTGTGTGGTCGGTGACCTATAGGGGCCGGTAGCTCAGCTTCCTCAATCACCCTAGGTGGTCGCTCTTGGTACTCCCCTTTGCGGGCTGAGTGGAAAGTCTTGGTGTAGTTAAAAGCCCTGATTGCTGTTGGTACACTGGGAGGAATTGACCTCCAGGCCAATTGGTTGTGAGGGCCTGCTGTGTCTATAACGGAAGAATTGCTGTGCTGGAGACACAGTAGGGCTTTGGTGCTCACTGAGTCTGCCTCTTGACTGTGTCCCTTATGAGAGTGGTTGAAATCTGGTGTCGTCCACACCGACAGAAAAGTCACTCTCACTCTCCGACCGATGGCCGAGAGTCCTGTAGGCATCTGGGTCCCCCGCGTGGCCCCAGAAACTGGAGTTCAGAGTGGTTGGGATTGTTGGTATCACTGGTGGGAATTGATCTCCAAGCCAGTTGGCTGTGAGGATCAGCAGCGTCTCCGCTGGGAGAGCTTCTGTGCTCAGCTTGGATAGTGCAGAGTCTCAGAATGGCGCAAACTTGGTTTCCATCCGCACCGCCCTAAGAGGGCCGGTTTCTCCGTGCCCTAATCAATGGCTGCGCGCCTCTGGGAGAAGGCAGCTTTTGAGCCTCGCCTGCTGCCAAACAGACCAGTTTCTCCCCGACCACAGCTGGATTTCAGTGCAGTCGGGAGGTTTTGTTTTTCTACCAAACAAGAAAGCTAGCCACGCAGCGTCTGCTGCCCTCCCTTTCCGCGCACACGGATCTCTGCACCTCCACAGCTCCTGAGGCTCAGTGTCCCCCTCTCTTTTTTTCTCTAGTTGTAGGTTTTCCACTCTGCCAGCTTTCCGGTGGTTCTGGACGGTGTGCGCTCTGTTTTCCAGTTGTAGTTTCAAAATTATTGTGGTAGGGAACAATTACGTATTTACCTTATGCCGCCATCTTGGTTTCCTCGCATTTAATTTTTATAGCAAAGAAAAGTTCTAGAGATCTATTGTACAACGATGTAAACATACTTAACACTTCTGAACTGTACACTTAAAAAAAAGGGGGTTCCGATGAAAAATTTTATGTTATATACTTTTTATCACAATTTAAAAAAACATGCCAAACAGCATATATAGTCTGAGAGGAGATGGGGAGAGTAATTTTTGGTAGCCAGTGAGCAGGGTTTTATTTTCTCAATAGATTAAATGCTGGAACAGAGAAAATCAACAGCTGGATTTAGAGAGTGGCCAGAGAGAAGAGGGTGGTGATGCGCTGGGGGAAGCTGATAGTTGGACAAATGTAAGAGAAATTCTTGAGAATGAGGGAATTAAGTTTGTGATTTAAGACTTTGGCCAAAAAAACAACAACAAGGTGGTGGTATCTAGAATGCATAAATGTTAAATCACAAACTCTAAAACCCTGATTATGTCTGTATTCAGGAGTTCATTGAATCCAGAAAAATATCACATAAGGCACATTTCTGAAAGATAAAATTTATTCTAATAACAAATGTACATATTATTAAATGACATTTTATAAGCAACCAGAGCTTCTGACAAAACTGCCAATGAAACACCCAAAGTGTAAATTGTACACCCAAACGTTACAATTAAAACTTGACTCTCTTTACTTAAAAAAAAAAAAAAATTGTGCAAATTAGAATTACTGAGTGATTGAGGAAAGGCAAATAAACCAATAAATTCTGCCAAAAAAACCAGTAACCAAAGGCAATATATTGTGAGAAAAATTCAAGCTAAGTGAAAAAAGAAGTGAAATATTTAATCATATCTGAGGAAAAAACTACTATTACAGTAAAATTGGACTTCCCAACAAAGTTATGCGAACCGTAACCACAGAAAATGCTTCATACTTTGCTTAATTAAAACCACACTATAACCAAAAGTATGTGGTAACCAAGTATGCTGAATATTAAACAAAAAAGAAGAGTCTGCATATAAAAACAGTTCACTTTAGTGCCTTCCTAGAAAAGGTGACTCCTCAGAGCTATGTAATTGCTTATAGACAAAGCCTGGCTCCAGGCACATCCCAGGTGAGGCTTCAGAAAGTCCTTGAAGAGCAGCTGGCAGTGAAACTGGGCTCCCATCTTTCTCATCAAGCAAGTGTTCCTTGTGCTGCTTGAGAATAAGTGCAAATAGGAAGCTACAGCTTAAGAAATCATTTTAGTGAGGTGGCGCCCGTACAAAGAGGCTTGCTGATATTCAAGTGGTTTCTTTCCAACCCGTGTCCAGCTGCATTCCAAGCAAGAAGGCACACTGAAATAAGAACTCCTGGTGAGGAGGCAGCATGAAGAGCATTGGTACGAATCGAAGTTTAAATAATGGGAATGTTAACATTCTCTGTATAGACCAATTATAAGTGCTAGAACCAATAAAGCATCAAGCCATAGTCTCATCCTCATTCATTCACACATTCATTGAACAAATACTGATGTAATAGCTTTACTTTGGATCCCCACAGGTTTGGATTTAGAGGTCACTCTGGCATGGCCTCCCCTGTTCTCCTCAACAACATTCTTCTGACTCACCAGCAGCAAATAAACGTTTCTTGCCCCACTGCCACAGAAGTTTTTCTGTGTCTTGCTTATGGTATATAATCTTATGTGTACCTTATATTTTATTTTACTATAAAAGTTCCAAGAGATCAGAGGTGGTATCTTTATTTTATAGATTATGTAGGATAAAGCTGTTTGAAGTAAGATTTTACCTTGAATTCTACCCTTGTCAATTAATGACCCAAACCTAATTTAAAACTGTCAGCAAATCCTCCGATCACTGTGCTAAAAACGTATGCAGGACCCGACCTCTTCCCACCAGCTTGGTGGTAGCCACTCACAGCTTAAGCCTGGATAATTGTGATAGAGTCCTCAGTGATTCCCCATTTTCCGCCCTTGGCTTCTTACACTCTGTTCTTAACATAGCAATTAAGGTGACCATTAGCTTTTCCACTTAACCATTCCAACGGTTCCCAGCTTAGAATAAACACCAAGTTCAATCAATGACCTAGCATACTCTACATGATGGATCGTCCTCCCCCTCCTCCTCTTCCCTCTCTGATTTCATCTCTGCCACTTTCTCCCTTGGTCAGTCCATAGTAAGCCACACTGGCCACTGCGTGCACACAACACCTTATGATCTTTGCACTTACTGTCCTTTCTTCCTGCAATGTGCTTCCCCCACATGGCTGGCTCCTTACTTCACTCCAATCTTTGCTCAAATGCCATTTTCTTAGTGAAATCTTCCCTTCCGACTACCCTGTCCTCTCTATCCCCTTTTCTTGCTTTATTTGTGTTCATAATACTTCTTATTTATAGTATTCTTAATCACTTTGCTATTTAAGTATTTTTTGAATAGATAGATGAATAAAAATAACAGGAATATTAATTGGCAACATGATCTAATCATGTTAATTTCTATGCAAGATTTTAAAACTGCAATAGAATTAGTACTTAGCACTGTACTTATTGATAAGTAGAATTTGAATAACATTTTGACATAGAAATTAATAAACATTTTAATTTAATTAAATACCTGTTTATTTTCTGGTTAGCTTGCTTGGTTGTATGGATCAATAGAATATACTTCTCGTGTTTCTAAGTGAAGATCTCCTTCTGTAGGACTTTTATTTGTATAATAATTGCTAAATGGAAGGAGGAAGAAAAAAGTAAAATCTTTACTCATTGGCCATGATTACTATAAAGATGTAACAGTTGTTTTCTTTCCATAATTCACAACACAAGATAAGTACTTTTCATGGATGATACTATTTTTAAAATATATTTTTATTGCCCTGGCTGGTTTGGCTCAGTGGATAGAGCGTTGGCCTTCGGACTGAAAGGTCCCAGGTTCAGTTCCAGTCAAGGGCATGTACCTTGGTTGCGGGCACATCCCCAGTGAGAGGTGTGCAGGAGGCAGCTGATTGATGTTTCTCTCTCATCGATGTTTCTAACTCTCTATCCCTCTCCCTTCCTCTCTGTAAAAAATCAATAAAATATATTTTTTTAAAAAAATATATATATATTGATTTCAGAGAGGAAGGGAGAGGAAGAGAGAGATGGAAACATCAATGATGAGAGGAAATCATTGATTGGCTGCCTCCTGCACGCCCCCTACTGGGGACCGAGCCCGCAACCCAGGCATGTGCCCTTGACCAGAATCAAACCCAGGACCCTTGAGTCCACAGGCCAACGCTCTATCCACTGAGCCAAACCAGCTAGGGCATGGATGATACTATTTTACTGTCCTAAGCAACCTATGAAATAACCACTATAATCCTCAATTTTGGAAAGGCCCATAAAAATAAACGACTTACTAGGTTGCCAAGTGCCCTGGTCAAAAGTTGACGTTACACAGCTTTACTTTAGATCCAGGACTCTCAATGACCAATAACTATGACCCCCCATTTGAAAAAAAAAAAATCAAAGCTATTTTTTTTTAGGACATCATCATAGATTTGCCTTTTGGGGACATAATCTTCAAATCTAACTTAAAAGGAAAATTTTATATTTGATGTTTAATACATAGTCACATACCAATGAAAGCTTTAAATGATTTTAAGTGGATATTTTTATTTTTCCTCTTTGAAAGCACATATACTTTGCTGTGCTTCTAAAACCACTTTGCTGAAATTAGGAAAGGACAAGAAAATGCCATTATTCTACCATGTAGAACTCTGAAATAAAGTATTACAAAATTGCTGGGAAAGAAAGATTACTTCTAGGGATATTTACAGCATGCCCCTAACTACGGTATTTAAGAGGTCGGATTATAGGAAGATACATTAAGAATGTTATAAAATGGTAATTTTAGGTCAATTTAACATTTAGATTTTATAAAAATATCTTAGATGCCCAAAAAAGAATAGAATAGTTTCTCCTTCAAATGTTTAGATGGCTTTTATAAATATTTAATTTTGTTACAAGACATCCATTTTAAAGTGATTACCCATCTCATTTGCAAAAAGTACTTAAGGCAGATGAAAGGTCTGTATCAACTATAAAAAAATAAATTGAATTTGATTAGAAAATGGAAATAAAACAAGAAGGTGATGCTTAGGAATTTGGTTTAATATAAACATTTGGTTCATATCAATTGAGGCACTTAAATAATAGTATGTAATATAATCATGTTAATAAACTTCATAATAACCTATAATAATAAAATCATAATATGCTAAATAGACCAGACGTCCTTCCGGATGTCCTTCCTTCCAGACAAAGCCACAGTGGGCGGGGGCCTTGGCAGAGGCCCCTGGCTGCAGCGGCGGTGGATGGGGGCCGGGCCAAGGCCCTTGCACAAATTTTGTGCATTGGGTCTCTAGTCATGAACATAATTATTTCAGGTTGTAGCATTCCCAAAGGTTGCATATTCTTCTACACATGCTATGTCCTGATAGCAAATTTAGGAAGGAGCATGAAGGAAAGAGATAGAGACCACATTCTCTACTTATTTAAATTTGTTATTACTCTTGGCTAAAATTATCTTCTAACTTCCTGCGAGGAAGCCATGCAAATGACATCTCTATTTATTTATTTATTTATTTTTTGAGACCTTTTTCTTCCTTGAATTCTGTGCAACAATTGTCTCCTGGCTTTCCTCCTACTTCTGACTGTTGCTTCCCCTCTTGTCTTTTAAGCATACTGTCCTTCTGGGATTGGTCGTCAGCCCCATTTTTACCTTTTAAGTTTATTTTGGTGCCAAGGCTTCCATTGTGATTTAAACGTCACCTGTCTGAATTCGGGCCCCTCTCTCCAGTCCTACATCACAAGGGCCACACACTGGCAAGGTCAGCACTGAACTCATCTTCCCCCCCAAACCTGCCCTTTTCCTCTTTTGGTGAAACGCTGGGACCATCAAATGACCGCCACTTGGCTCATTCTCTGTGCCCTCTTGTCCCTCCTTCCCACAGGACACTCAACCCTGGAAATCTAGGTTCTCCACAGTGAAGATGCGTCCTGCATCTGTTCCACCTCTGGATCCCTGCCACTGCTGCTTCGGCTGATGGCCCAACCCTGCCCCTTCTTTAAAAAATGCGAATCTGAAGACACTTTTCTCTTGCTTCAGTTCCTATAGGATAAACTCTAACTCCTCGTTATGGCCTGAAGGCTTTTGATGATCTAGCTCCTGACCACCTTCTTAGATTCCTCAAATGTCTGTTAAGTGGAACATTAGTTCCAAGAGTTGTTAAACGCATTATGTGAGAGAAGAAAAAAAAAAGAGTTGTGTAGTCCAATTAGTTTAGGAAACACTGGTTTAAAAAACATGAAACTGGCTTCTTCATTATAGGACTTTACAGAAAAGCTGCCAATTTCTCACAAATTAATCTATAGACTTAAATGCGACCACAACATGTCTGTTTTTAGAAAATGACAAATGATCTAAAATCACCTGAAAGAACAAACAGAAGAGAATAGAGGGGGAAAATCCTTAAAAAAAAAAAAGTTATGGCGAGGGGATTCCTGCCCTACCAAATATTATAAGAGTAGAATGCCATACTTTTTAAATACAAAGTGATTTTGATAAAGTAGATCAATGAAGCAGGAAAAGGAGTCCAGAAACACAAAATATGCAAATATATTAATAATTTGATATTTGATCAAGTTAGGACAAACTTTCTGGAAAGTCATTTGGCAATATTTATTATGCATCTTAAAACATCATACACGTATCCCTAGAAATTCTAGAAATCTATGCTCTGGAAATAAGTACATGTATATGAAAAGGTTTATTAAAGGTGTTCATCATATCTTTATTATCAAGATAAATGCGGAAGCAACCTAAAATTACTACAATACAGAAATACATGAAACAGAACAATAATCTATTATATAATTAAAAAGAAAGCATGATTTCAAGACACAAAAATATGTACATACGCCAAACGAAAAAAAAATTAAGGCAGGAGATTATAATGTCAAAATTTCAATTTGAAAAGAAAAAAGAATGTAAGAAAAAGATCAGATGGACTATACCAAAATACCTGCATTTGTTTCCACTAGGATTTTTGTCATTCTGTTTTCTAGAATTTTTATAATGAGTGATTTGAATACATATCATTTAAACATGCGTCCGATATAATTTAAGATCTGCCAGATAGGGCTTCCCATATGTTGCATAAAATGCCACATTCCAGTTTTCACATTGCTATATTCTTTCAGGTAACTTGTCCTTCCATATTTAGTTGAAGCTTAAACCTTTAGTGAATTTTGGTCCAGCATGCATTGAACTTACCGTTTTCTGTGTTTTGGTAGCAGGTATAAGGTGACAGCAGTCAAGAAGAGAAGAAATAGCAAACCCACAGAAAGACCTAGAAAATAAAACAGCAAGCATCAAATGCCAGGAAAACGTGACCTATATGGTTTTGAAGTGATTCTGGGGCCTATTCCTAGTGGAGGGGAATATGGAATGTTACTTTTCTACTTATCGTTTCTGAGCCATATAAATATTGAATTTCTAAATAATGATACTTGGGGTTAAGGTTTTTCTGATTCAATCTAGTCCACATTTAATCTAAAGCACCAAGAATTTCACCACATGATTCCAGGCAAGCTCTGTGGGGCTTTTCTATTCCTTTCAGTGTTATTAGTAATATTCCAGTCACTGGGGTAAAATTAGAAGCTCAGAAGACCAGGATCCTACAATTTTGTATAACATCTGACTGTCAGTTGTGCACTAGTTTTTCTACTGTAAAATAAGCCAGCCTATTCTTATAATGCCAAATCATGCTAAAGACTAGGAGTTAATGTAAACTAAACTTTCAACTTAAAAACTGAGAATAGCTGGATGTTCTAATTATTTATTCAACCCTATCCAAAAGTGACAGCTTGTAATGTGAAGGGCACATTAAAAATTCCATAAACACCAAAAAAGATAAATTTCTTATGAGTTAAAGAAAAAAAAATTAGTAATACTCAGGCAGGATACAAGACCTCAAATTTTATATAAATTTTTACAAAATATCACTTGATCAAATTCATGAAAACTAACAGAGATATTACCCTCTAAAGTAGTTAGGTGTAAAGGGTTTGATGTCTCAAATTGTTTTGCAATGATAATAGTAATGTGTTGGATATATGTAGGTAGAGAGATATAAATGGGTTAAAGCAAATGTAGCAAAATATAAACAATTGGTAAATATAGTTAAATTAGATATCGGAGCTTTTATTACAATATTTTTGTAAGTTTTCTTTAAGTTTGAAATTATTTCAAAATATAAAGTTAAAACCGGTTTGGCTCAGTGGATAGAGCATCGGCCTGCAGACTGAAAGGTCCCAGGTTCGATTCCGGTCAAGGGCATGTACCTTGGTTGCAGGCACATCCCCAGTAGGGGGTGTGCAAGAGGCAGCTGATCGATGTTTCTCTCTCATCGATGTTTCTGACTCTCTATCCCTCTCTCTTCCTCTCTGTAAAAATTCAATAAAATATATTAAAAATATATATATATATATATAAAGTTAAAAATAAAATAATGACCTAAAACTGTTCAAATTTTTTTAAAGTTTATTTTAAAAAGATCATTAGAACATTTTTTAAGTAATTAAGAGAACTTACCACCAACAAGAGGAGTGAGTGAACCTAAGGAGAATCCAAAATCATGAACATATTAGTCTAGTTGCATGGTTCAATGACGTCCAAAGACACATGGCAATGTCTGAAGTTCGCATTCTCTCTAAGTTATCACTCCTATCTCGCGCATTCTACTTAAAAAATTAATTGGAACCTTAACTCTACCCACTCTTTCTTCATTTTTTATATAACAACTCATTGGACTTTAAACATATTTTCACTTTAATTAAGTGGGAGTAGTTCACCAAATAAAAAACCAATATACTCAGTATAACCAGGGATTTCTTGGGTTAGAATGCAAATATTAAGTGTTATAACTGGTTTGTTAACATATTTTTTTTGAGGCCCCTGTCAAATCGTTAAGCACTGATAAATCAAGTTATAGCAATAAGGAAAGTCGCAGCAGCAACTTCTTACAAAATGTAATGTTAGTTTTGCACCTTTTAAGTTAGTGTTCCTCTACTTTCTTTCTTTACTTCCCTCATCCTCCGAAAAAGTTTTGCTTCTTCTAGATTAGACAACCAACTTCAATTCTATCCATCGTATCACTGGTTACAGGCCTATGTCAATTTAAAATCCAGGAGTCCTTAACATTGAGGGTATGATACCCCTTACTGTCTTCTCGCTAGTGAGACAAGTATCAGCTAAGTCCCTTGTACTTACCTTGTGATTTGCAAACAGCCAGGGGAGGGTTCCATCCATGATCCTCCAGGCACTGGCTCTGGGGACTGCCTTCCAGGGTATATCCCTCTTCACACTCCAAATTAACAACTGCTCCATGCTTATACTTTTTCCCAGACACCAGCCCCTTCTGGATTCCATTCATATACTCTGGGGAGCTACAGTTTACCTCTGAAATGAAAGGAATCTAATTTACCAATGAAGTCGATACTGCTCTTAATGGAAAGTCTTATGAAACCATTAGCTTAGTTCATTCTCAGTAAATACAGCCTCCTTGAAATAACAAAATGATAACCTAGGTAGAGTCTTTCAGTGTCAGCCATCTATTTCAATAACCTCTAGGTAACTTAAGCCTGATTATTTTCCTTCCTTGTGCTTTAGTTTCTAACTAATAGCCGATTAATGTTAATGACTTGTTAGGGCTAAATGGGTACAAATTCTAAATTACTGTTTTATCAGTATCGACTCTTACTCTCCAATTCTTCAGACACGTACATACTTCCTCTTTCCTTCTTTCATCTCTTCAGTGTAGGGGTCAGTACTGTGAGATTTTGAATATGAATCCTGACTCTAGGACTTCCTAATGTGTGACCTTGGGAAAGTTATAAATCTCTTCATTCTACTGAGACCTCATCTCTAATATAGGAATAATAATGGCCCCACTTTCATATGATTCTCAAAAAGATTAAATGACAATGCACTCAAAATACAGTGCACAGTATCAGACATACAGCAAAAAGTGCTCAACAAATATTACATATTAACTCAATTCTCATATTCCATATGCTTAATGAAACATAAAAAATATACCCATAATCCTACCATCACTCAAAGGAAATACACTGAAAAAATCATTGTGCTTTTTCATTAGTATTTTGCCAGATGCATACTTATAATATCTACAATCACAGTGTAACTTCAATCTACACTTTGGTTGTTTAATTTACATAAGCATTTCTATTTTCTATATTTAAGTGACTTCATAAGTGATCACTCAACAGAGACTACACTCTAAGTCGTTTTTCTTATTCTGTGGTATTTAGATAAACTACATGTATTAATCCAAGGGAATACATTTAATTAAATTATCTAATTGAGGTATTTATTTGGTGACATTAAGCTGAAAGTACTTAACTGCATATATTTATTTGGGACAAATCAGAGTTTAAAAAAAAAAAGATAGATAATGCACCTTTACAAAAAGGGGCAGGTTGGCTCCAGGTGCCCTCGTGTGTGCAAATGAGGAGTGCCTCTCCCACCAGCAGGTAGCCTTCGTCACAGCTGTACACGACTGACATTCCAGGAGAAAATCGAGCTACCTCGCCACCAGTATGATTCCCATTGGACATGTTAAATGGAGGTTGACATCCTACGAAGGCTTAAACACCAATAAAAAAGGGTCTTTAATTTAGTACAGAGGAACACATAGCCAACACTATCTGTGAGTGAGAGCCATATAGAAAGAATACAGGCAACGAGCCAACCAATTGGTATCTAGTAATATCCATTCCACACAAACCCAGCAGTACTGGACAGAGATTTCCACCGCCTACATATGTTGTCTATGACCTGAAGAAAAATGTCAAAAGTAAGATCATGAAACATCAATGGTTGCAGCCCACAATTGTACTCTATCAGCCAATAGTGTTCTTTCATTTCCCCTTTAAATAGCAGAAAGGTTGTAGTCTAAGGGTCATACAAGTAGCCAGGGAGTGAAGCCACCAGATATGACTAAAGGGAAAGAACGCGCCCTTCTACAAATGACAGCCAAAGCCCAATTCAAGCAACCATTGCCTTTCAGGAAAGCAGAGGGGGCCCTCACTGAATCACAGGTTCAACATTGATCTTGGGCTTGGATATGGGTTTCACTTAAAGAGAGACTACTGTGTTGGCCAAAGAGAACAGTTCTGGTCAGTTGAATTCAGTTCTTGGGTCATTAATTGCCAGTCCCTGTTGTACATAGTCACCTAGTCACTGACAAGAGTAAAACTAAATGATAACTAAAATAAAGGATAACTAAAATGACAAGAAAGACAATTAACTGGGTCTGAAGGCCAGCTTCATGTCTCCGAACACTCAAAGTTCTCTAACTGGTATTATAGCCTTAAATATAAAATTATCAAGCAATATTACTGCCAACATTTGCCCCCCAAAATGATAATTTTTATTATTCAAATTTAAGAAAAATAATAAATTTTATAGAAGCCATCACTTCAGAAGTTAACCATAATCCTTTCCTGTACTTTTGCTCAACTGACTTAGTAAGGAAGGGGGGCCGGGGGGGGGGGGGGGGAGAATTCACTGAGAGGATAAGGCTGGTATCTTAAAAAAACACTATCATTGTCTTAGCATTTACATGCTTTTCTTTAGCTCAAATGGCAAGTGCAGATTCAAAAAACATTTCCTTATTCTAAGCAACATCCCATAGTTAACTTCTTAAAATAACTTACCCTTTCTGATACAAGTTGGTACACCTGGCACCCATTTGTTATTGGTATGGCACCTAATCAAGTCACTGCCATTCATGATGAAACCAGGGTTGCAGGCAACATATACAATGTCATTGTGGGAATAGGATGAATGAGTTTTATTCAGCGTGTATCCATGTTTGATTCCTGGGTTAGGGCAGTTGGCCACAGGAGGCGGTTTTAAGCACTGTGGGGGAGGTCCACTCCAAGATCCATGTCCTTCAGAATCACTTATGCATCGTATGTTTCTCTTTCCCAGAAGAGAGAATCCGTGGTCACATTCATAAGAGATTTCCATTCCATAAAGAAACTGTTCTGCCATCACACCTGTGTGCCTCCCGTTGTCAATCACCAGTGGAGGTGGGCAGTGAATAGCTGCAGAAGAGATTCGGGAAATGCGGCTTCAGCTAGTGTACCAAGGCGGACAGTCATCATTCGGATGCAAATAAAACTATGTGACTGCATGTAGGACACGTAACCATACAATTATTTAGCTTTACAATCTGCATTGTATTCTCATCAAAACAGCTTTATTAACATTTCTGATTATGTGAATAATACTCATTCCAAAAAAAATAAAAATAAGCTATAACTATAGGCTATATTTGTGTATGTTTTTAAAATCTTAAACAATTAGCAGATAGTTAATACTTAGTTCCTACTTGACAACTTTGGAAGTAGTTACTGGTATAAGCTACTTCTTATGGGGCCTGCCCTCTCTAACCCCCAACCACCTCACTTAAACTTTAATTTCTCTCTTACCTTCACAGAGTGGAATCCTTTGGAACCAAACCCCATTCCCAGCATCTTCACACTTCTGATAAGTATGCCCAGTCAGCTGGTACCTAGAGAGAGATTATAATACATTTCTTTTTCCCAAAATCACGTCTCTGAAACCTCGCCTCCTCACACAACAAATACAGAGGAACTCCTACGTAAGAACTTCAGTACAGAGGAATTAAAACCCTTGATCCTCCCAGTAAGCAAACTTCTTTAGATGAGAGTTGCTCACAGCAAAGCTATTTCCAGGCCAAAAAAGAACTAACAAGTCAGAGATGCTACTTAGACTTTTGGAACCTCATATTCTCTGTGAGTGTGGCAACGAGGAACCTCAACAAGAGTCACCAAGACAAGCTGAGGGTGGAACCAACGCACTAAACAAAGGGGAGACCCACTCTGGATGGATCATCTCACACTCACCCATCCGGACAGGATCTATTAACTAGAACCACATGCGAATCAGCTGGAAGCTCTTGAACATCTTCTCCCGCAGGCTGACATGGCGCTTCTAGAGGAGCACAGCTGGAGTTACTCACACATGCTTGCTATCAAAGGGAAAGGCGACTCTAGAGCTAAAGTACCTTCACACCGCGGGGCAGAAGGACTCCAATTTCCGGAAGGCATACAGTGAATGGATTTGTTTCCCACAAGCGAGTAGCCAGGGTCACAGGTGTAGTCTACAGTCATCCCAGAGACAAAGAGGACCCTATTTCCACCTGTATGCCGACCGTGGTGCAGCCCAGAAGGTGGCTGGCAGTCTGAAGAAAAAACTTCCCACATAAATACCAACAAAAGAAGAATTGATACTCAAGAACATTAAGAGCGCAACATTTGACAACAGACAATCTTAAACATCTTTGCCAAGGACCATAAAGCTCTAATTCATTACTGAATGCTTTCTGCTCGTTTGAAAAAAATTAGACTTCTATAAACAGGACCTCTCAGTATCTACCCTGAATATATTCTGGATACAAGAGCCATTCACATAACGAACATACACAACACACATGGAACATTGTTACAGATAAAAGAAATAGGGTAGTGATCTGTGTCCCATTGACTTTTCCCATGAGTGTAGTTTTGGGTGGGAGATGAGAATAATAAGTAAATACCTTGTTTTCCCCCATTGGGCTGTTTACCTTTTTCACAAATGGGTATTTCAGGATCCCAGGTGTTATTGGCTTTGCAACGAATCTCACTGCTGCCCTTCAAAGTAAATCCTTCATCACACTTGACTGTCACACTGTCGTTGTAGACATATGGGGCTTCCTTGCCCGGTAGCTGGTACCCATTTTCAATGTGGGCACGTGAGCACTGAACAGCAGGGAGGGAAAGTTTACAGAGAGGAGCAGGGCCACTCCAGATGCCCCTCTCCTGACCATTGCTTGTACAACGGATGGTGCGCTCCCCGATGAGGTTGAATTCTACGCCTTTCTCTGGCCCAGGGTTACATGAATAAGTGACTGTGGTTCCATATGGAAAGTCTTCTGAGGAACTCCCTGTGTGTGTCCCATTGTAGATAACAGGGGGTGGTGGGCAGGTGATTTCTGGAGAGGTGAGAAGTGACTATATAATTCTGTTTCAGTATTAGACACCATAGAAGAGAAAGGAAGCTGGTTATAAAACTGTTGTTATCACATTTCCTGGAGGATATGGGTGAGTTTTGATGATATGAGTTGTATCAAAGCTCTTATGTGTACACAATTCAATTTAAGCAGGTTTCATAGCAAAGATTTTTATAATGGAAATCTTTGTTAAAAGTGAACATGTATATCAATATCATATAGCGAGGGAGTAAAGGCCAGTAGTAAATTATTAATTAAAGCAATAAATATTTTTAAAATAAACAATAGATGAATAAAAGGCACAGGGACACAGAATTAAGCCTTTTTTGTTTGTTTCATCCTTGTGCAGAGGTTGATAGTTGAGCCAAGAATATTTATTGTTGATTGAGTATCTACTTACTGACACACAATTTTATCACTTAAAAAGTAGAGATAATACCATTTAGGTAAAATAACTTTGAAGTCTGCAATCTTAAGCTAAATTTATAAATGAGGGGCTAAAATTTCAAAGAAGTTGCATAAATCACCCAAGATCATATGAAGCCATAGATACAGAATAAGAGATCAGATCCCACACCAATCTCCTTTTTCTCCCCAAACTATAGCTTACCCGACATTAAACATGGTGGCTCATATACTCACTGCTTTCATCATCTCATACACTTAAATTACAAAAGAGGATCAGTGACTGAACACATTTAAATTAAGTGGTTGCTATGCTTTGAAGTGGATAGAGATGACAGTACAAAGACAGAAAAACTTGACAGTCTTTGGAACAGAGGCTAATATTCTTATTCCAACAACACAGCCTAAAAGAGAAATCTCCCAGGGCATACATAGGTGTCACTCACCTATACAAAGACGAATCTCCATAAACCAAGGAATGGCGCCTTCACACAGCTGATAAGCACTCTCACCTAACCGGGTCCTAGAGATAGAGTCACATCATTTTGCCGTCTAGTGACCATTAAACTAAGCAAGAGCTATTGGCTCAAAAGCAGACTCACCACTTCCAGGACAAGAAGCAATACGAACAGAATGTAGCCAGCATCAGCTCCATCACCCTTAGCACAGGCATAGTTCCCATACATGGAAAACTAGCACGGTTAGCACTTCCATGGACACGGGCCAGGGAAGGGTCTTTGAGGTAAACTCTTACACAGAGCTTGCAGTATGCACTGATAAGCCAGACCCAGTTCAGGCTGAGCCAGCACTCACTCACCCTTCAACGCAAGAAGATTTAACAGCTGGTCTAATCAATCGATCCTGGGGTTTTTTATAGAGAAACTTTCCTATAGGTTCACACTCCGCCACTAAGAAAAAGAGACTAAGATGAGAAATCAACTCAAACAATCTCAAAACTACAAAACATCTGCATGCAAGTCCTGATACCTTTGCATTTGGGGACAGTGGGTGTCCACACCCCCTCAGAGGTACAATGTATGGATTCTTCGCCCACCAGCACATAACCAGGGTCACAGCTGTATTTTATGGATGCTCCAGGCTCAAAGCGGATCCTGTGTCTATCTTCCTTTTGCCCATTGAGGATATTAGGAGGGGCTTGGCAATCTACAGGAAAGAAAAAAGTTTTATTGTACAAACAACAGCAACAGGGAGAAACAGCCAAAGAAATGGGCATTAATGCTATAATTCCTCTCTGGTGGCAGCTGTGTGATGCAGAAGGTCTCTTACAGCCCAGTTTGGGGTAATTTTAGATCAGCGTTTCACGATCTTTTCCTCTTCTTTGCACTTAAGCTGCTGCAGATTTTGTTCTGTTTCCACTCAGTGCTTTACCTCCACTCATTTCTTCCTTTCTTAAGGAATCACCTCATACGTTCTCAATGGGAGATTCTAATGTGCCCATGGAATGGGGGCTTTGATGACTTCCCTTTTAAGAAATCAGTATTAACACAAACAAACATTTTTCCCATAAAGAAATGGGCAACTTAGTGGTTCCTAATGTTATTTTTCCCAAGGACACTTCTACAAAATGAACAATCAGTGGGTGTAGTGTTAAAAAGCTTTCTACATGCCAAAACCGGTTTGGCTCAGTGGATAGAGCATCGGCCTGCGGACTGAAAGGTCCCAGGTTTGATTCCGGTCAAGGGCATGTACCTTGGTTGCGGGCACATCCCCGGTAGGGGGTGTGCAGGAGGCAGCTGATGGATGTTTCTAACTCTCTATCTCTCTCCCTTCCTCTCTGTAAAAAATCAATAAAATATATAAAATAAAATAAAATAAAATAAAATAAAATAAAATAAATAAAAAGCTTTCTACATAATTTATAAGCACCATACATATTGAAGAACTGAAGTGACTACAAACTGGAAAATAACCTGTTTACACCCAAAATCCCTACCTATAATTTTTAGAAAAGACAAAATCAGTAGAATCTTTTCTTGGTACTAGAACACTCACCCTTTTCACAGACTGGTGCAGATGGCTCCCATGTGCCTCGGGCACTACACCTTATTCCCTTGCTACCTTTCAAGGTGAAGCCAGACAAGCAAGCAAATTCCACAGTGTCATTATATGAATATTGATCTTTCTTCCCAGACAATATTTGGCCTCTTAGGATCTGGGGAGGTGGACAATGAATTCCAGGAGTAGAAAGTTCACAGCGTGGGGCAGGACCACTCCAGATCCCAGTCTTCTGACTATCAGTGGTACAACGGAGAGTGCTATTCCCAATCAGGACGAAGTCCACTCCTATCTCGGGGCCTAGGTCACAAGTGTAAGTGACTGTGCTTCCGAATGGAACGTTCACTGAAGGGTTGCCTGTATGTCTTCCATTGAGAATAGGAAGAGGTGGTGGACAAAGGATTTCTAGAGAAATTAGAGAAAAATGACAAGGTTGCAGCTGTACTACACACAAGAAACCCTCAGGCTTGATGCGATTCTCATCTCCTAGGTTCAGGGACCTAGAATATTTGAATCACTGATGAACCATCAAGGCAGCTATCTCTATATATAAAAGCCTAAGTGAACGTTATGACTGAACAACAGAATGACTGGAATGATGGGTGGCTGACTCAACTGCCCCCTCGTGGTCAGTGTGCTCCCACAGCCAACCTCCCCATGGCTGGCCAACCTCCTGCGGTCCCTCCCCCCATTTCTCCCCCTGGCCAGCAGGCCCTGATTGGATCTGGGCAAGATGGCCCCGATTGGCCCTGATTGCCAGCCAGGCCGAGGGACCCCACCCATGCACAAATTTGTGCACCAGGCCTCTGGTAACAATATAATTTTAAAAGTATATCTTGCTGATCCTTGGATTTCTGTTACTGAATATGCTAGCTCATTTATGTGCCTGGCTTACAAGTCTACTTACTTCTAGAGAAAGAAAATCCTAGGAAGCCTGTTTTACTTGAATAAGCAGAAAATAGAGAGGTAACTGAAGGATGCTTCAGTTATAACCCTTAAAGATGTCTAGGAGAGATATTTGCTCTATAAAGTTCTGTATAGTGATAACTGAATCAAAATCTTTTAGTTAAAAGAATGCAGTGCCCTGTTGAGCCTCAGATAAGTAACTAGGTTCAAACCACAGTTTGTATAACCTACCTTCACATATTGGCATCTTGGTCCATAAAGCTCTCTGTCCAGCAATTACACACTGACTAGAAGGTTGGCCTCGTAATCGATATCTGGAAACAGAGGGTGGTTATTCAGAACTATTAGACAGTTGCTGATATGGATCAATAATCTCTACTTAAAGTTCAATACAAACTCATTTAATTTGTGTGCATCAACCCTTATTAGCATTATTTCTCATAACCTCACCCCCGGCTCTCCATAGATCCTCACAGAGAAGCCTTCACAGGTCATACCACGCACAGAGAAGCCCAGTGAGTTAAATCTCCTAGGTCCTCCCGACACTCACCCTTCATTACAGGAAAGGGTCACAGTCACGCCAACCCGACGACTTGCAGGCCCCTTTATCTGCCCATTGAGCAATGGTCCTGGAGCGTCACACTGTGCCTCTATGGAAACAAGCCAAAGATGCTCAACGCACGGCCAATAACCGAACAGCCTAGTTTCTGAAAGTTGATTGTAAATTTGGGGTACCTTCACATTGTGGGGTGACTGCACTCCAGACTCCTGAAGACAAACAATGGATGGTCTTTGCTCCAACAAGCAAGTAGCCAGGTTCACAGCTGTAAGTCACAGACAGTCCAGGGACAAGGAGGCCAACATTCTCTGCTGTGTGATGTCCATTGGGGATCATGGGAAGTGGTGGACACTCCAGGGGGAAATCTTTACACACACACATTAGAAGAAAAGGCCATCAGATGACACATCCTTCACAATCGAGATTTTGACATAGTACATTCATCCAACTAAATGACACATTATCTGTGGTAACGAGTCATCATAAATTTCAACTCAATCTTTAAAACAAGTGTGATGTAATATCCATTTTATACACCATAGAGCTCATTATTTTCCATTTTTAGTTACTCTTTATGATTTTGTGAAATTTTTAATTTACCAAAAAATAGTCCATTTTCACAAATACTCTCATCCTACTCTCTAGTCCAAAAGTTGCATATTATTAGGGGGTTATCCTGCTAGATATTAGTACTATAGTTTTATAGGATCCCACATGTGTTACTTATATTCATACATATTGGGTGATTATATGTGTACTTACATCTTATTCTATGCCTTTCTTTGCTTAATAATCTATTTATGTTATCTTCCCATGTCAACACATGTAGGTCAACCTAAATCTTTAGAATGGCTTATTTTCTATAGTCACTCATATTGTGACTATCTTCAAATCTTCCTTACCTCCAAGATTATGTATCTATCTACAAATATATAGAATCATATTTTTCTAATAATTTTTCAGCTTTATTATTGATTTAGAATCAATTGATATTGTTCTTCACTAAGAAAATAAATACCTACTTTTGATTATAATAGTCAAATATGACAATCCCTGTAATTGTATGATTAAAATTCAGATTTAGATTTCTGCAACAACATAAACCTAAGTAAAAAATAAATGAGGAACTTATAGTAATCCTTACTTTCAAAGTCATTTGATTTGAAATGTTATGTCTGAAGAGATGACTTGGCACAGTAGTGCATCACTTCAGAAAGTGTTTATAGAGGTCTCATAGAACAGGCATCATTTCTGCCAGACTGTATTAACATCTATTTACAGGTGAGTTCTAAAACATTCGGTATATTTCTTCTCATTTTAACATTAACTCACATATATAGTTTAAAACCATACAATTCACACGGCACCATCAAAGTCTCACCCTCAATCTTGTGAGACTCATTCAGTTCAATTACTTTTTCTCATATTTTAAAAATTTCTGTTCTATTTATCTTTGTTAAATGAACATCCATATCCTTGGTAACAAAAAATAAAAAGTGAACAATAATTTTCACCCTTTGCTATGCTTCCCCCTTCACCCCTACCCTTTACACATCGACACTGTTCTTTATTCAGAATGAAACAAAACGTTATCTGCAGAGAAATGCAAGGATCCACCCTCCCTTGAGGTTGATTTTCTCTCTTACTCACCACTCTCACAGGTTGGTAGTGGCGTCGGCCCCCACCTGCTATTTGCTTGGCACCAAACGGTCTTGTTTCCTTTCATGGTGAAGTTGGCATTACAGGTAAAGGTCACAGAATCACCATGTCTGTATGGTGGTCTAGATATTTTATCTTTGTGTCCCCCTGCCACTCTGGGCTCAGAGCAAGTAGCTCTTCTGTTGAGATATTCACATGTAGGAGCAGCTTTATCCCAGATTCCTTTCACTTGGTCTTTACTTATACAAAAAAGATTCTTTTCTCCAATGATGCGGTAGTTATAGGCACAACTGTACCTCACCAAAGTGTTAAGAGGTATGGAGCCATAAGTATAACTATTCCGACCATTTTGGATAGGAGGAGGAGGGTCACAAGAAATCCCTGAAAAATACAAAAATGTGTTAATATTGATTATGACAAGAAAAAGATTCAGATGTAGATTAGAGCTCCAAATATAGTTTATGTCACCTTATCAGAAACACACCTAGAAATCTGTATAATTTATTTCTTAGGGACTCAGAGTCCCTACTTATCCCCAAGCTCCTAAATTCTTACCTTTCTTTTGCTGCTCAGCAAACAAATCAATATAGGACTTAAAAGTACCATCTTGACCAAACAATAACAATGAAAGAGAATTTATTAAATAATTCTGAGTCTAATCAATTTTAATAAAACTAAAGGTAAACAGCTGTGAAAATAATATGTTAATAACATGCTAATAACATGTGGGAGGTACCATGGACTAATGAAATATAGACTCAGACCTGGTTTCAAATTCCTACTCTTATTGAATAGCTGAGTGACCTTAGGCAAGTCTTACACTCTCTAAGCCTCAGTTTCCTAGTCTACTGTATAAATTAAGCTACCTCATAAGGTTGAAATGAAAAGTCAGAGAGATGCAAGTACCTGAAAGGAACAAGAACAATACCTGAAACGTACCAATTCTCGGATGCCTATTTCAAACACACAGTGGGGGCTACAAGTGGTGGAAGTTCATTCTTCCCCTCTACTAAAGGGACTGCAGCCTCACTACAGTCATTCCTCATCCTTTGATGCTGAATCCCTTTGAAAAAGCCACAGGAAGTGATCAAGAGTTTGGAATAATGATCTCATATCCTTAAGATACTTGTCATATTGTTCATTATTTATAGCTGTGTTGGTATATGCACACCTTTCCTGAGTGAGTCTCAGAACAAATGGAAATGTGTCAACCTCCAGAACTGCTGGTTGATTTCCATTTAGCTCCAAGAGCTGCTCATCAGTAGAGGAACTGGGATAAGAACACACACCACATCATTTCAGCACAGCAGTGCTGCTCAGTTCCAGTGGAATAAGAGCCTTTACCTTAATATAAATACAAGACTCAAAACAATATGAAGTCAACTGAATAAATTCAGTTTTGGTCTGCATGGTAGTACATACCGAAGAGTGGCATGTACATGTTCAAAGTATACATATGGATGTTATAACTGATAAATGCATGAGAACACACCAACATTCAAGAGGCAAGATTCATACTTATTTTTGCTTCTACTCACGTTCACAGACAGGAAACTTATTATTCCAGAGTACTCTCATTCCTTCAGAGACACACTGACTAGAAGATTTGCCATTTAAACGGTACCTTAAACAATAAGGGGCAGCAAACCATCATCAGAACAAACCAGTTCTCAGTTGCATGGACTTAATCACTTCTCTCGCGTAAGTGGTATAAATTAGCTCTATTATTTTCAGCATTTAAGGGTTAAAGAAAAAGTCCAACATTGTTTGTGAATCAGACCAGGTGAAGACTTCAGACCAGGTGAAAACACAGAGAAAAATATCCTAATGATTACATATTTAAAAAAAAAGTTATCCCTTTTCCCTTTCGTATCCAAATGTCAAGATTCTCTTGACCATGTAGAATGAAAACAACCTCAGGTTCAAAGTAAAGAAGACATCAAAGACCTTGTTCCCTAAGTTCACCCAAAGAGCCCCACTTACTAAACCCCTATTATCGATTCATCTCCAAAAGAGGGTCCTTAAATTGTGACCCCAAACTTTGCTTTTTCAATTGATAAGTGGGTAATTCCCAGTTTGGGCTGGCCATGCACAATATATACACTTGAAGAAAACCAGTAAGGTTTGGTTAATAAGAGAATGAGAATTCTTAGTCATAAAAGGGAAAGAGGGAAAGGCTAAGACAGGGGAAAAACAAACAAACCAGTAACTGTCGTTACAAATTACACTTTGCAATGCTTAGCTACGAGTCATGGTCTCAGTTCAGGCCCTGTCACCTCACACTCACCCCTCATCACAAACAAAAGAAACCTTTGCCCCAAGCTGGAGATTAGGAGGAGCCACCACCTGGCCATTGAGAAGTTGGTTTGGGATGGCATCACATGATTTCGCTAGGGGGAAAAAAAAGAAACAAGGCTAGCACACGAAAAGTCAGTTAACAGTTGAGTTCCCTTAAGATGGAATAGAGCTTTAGGCACCTTCACAATTGGGGGCTGTATGGCTCCAGGTTCCCAAGGATGCACACTGTATAGGGTTAGCTCCAATGAGAGTGTAGCCAGGCTCACAGTTGTAGGACACTTTCTGTCCAATTGCAAAGAATTCGTTATCCATTTCGTTATAATTACCATGGTGGATATGTGGAGGTGGTAGACACCCTGAGAAAAGAGCAGGACCAGAGGGGTTTTATTTCTGAAATAAGAACTTTCTTCTCTACAACCTAAGCCAACTTGTTGTTGGTAGGGATGGGATGAAGATGGTCCTGTCAACTCTCCCCAATGTGAAGCAGAGACTCCTTTGGTGAGATGGAGGGGGTTAACATGCATTACTCTCTTTAGACATGATGAAGTATACAACCACCTGCTTTGTCTCTTTGGATTTGTACCAGGAAACGTTACATCCACTCATCATTTTCCACTTCATTTAACTAAAATGACCTGGTTATCCTCTCACTAATATTGTAGTCAAGGGATTCAAACTTTGGTAGTACATAATCACTACCAAAATTGACCTCAATTTTCCTGCTCCCCAATCCAAGTTGATGAAGTTTCTGAGTTGTGTAAGAGGGGCTCCAAATGTTGTCCTTTTTTTTTGGTAAGTTACACATTTCTCAGAAAGAGTAGGGGAGAAAGGAAGAATGAGGGAAGAGACTCAATCTTAATTCTAACCTCATAAAGGCTACGTTATTCAATATGAGAATATATAATGTCTACAGTCTTTTGAATCAAATACCGACACTTCTCCCAACCTCATGGCCAATAAGATTGGGAATTTATTTATCCCAATTTAAATAAAATTTAATCATATGTTTTAGAAAAATCTCTGATCCTTGGCTCTGCTCTATCTGCTTTCTTTTTTCTTTAAATGTCTAAATTCCCCTACACTGTTCCAAAATATGGTAAATTTCCTACCTCTTCAACATTAAGATGTTACTTTCAAAGTTTACTTTCAAATTCTTTAACAAGGATACCCAACCACCTCTACTATCTTTCTCTTCCTTTTCTCATAGCCACTGTGCTATCTATTCAATCAAAGGTCGCATTTCACTTATAGATCACCGAATTTTCAGCCCAACTCACCCTTGAAGCAACTTGGCAGTGGAGGATCCCATTTATTGTTTGGTCGGCACCAAGCCTTGTTGCTGCCTTTCATGGTAAAGCCAGGCTTACACTTAAACATCACAGTATCATTTAAGGAAAATGAACGACTATATCCAGATTCCATAATTCCATTTTCAACTTCTGGAAATGGGCATTTGACTAACTCAATACACTGAGGAGGAGGGCTGCTCCAGATGCCAACTTGATTGTCTTTGCTGGTGCAATATATTGACTTCTCACCCACGAGGTCATAGAGCTTTTTCCCATTCGGTCCAACATGGCACCGATAAGTCACCACCATTCCATAGTAAAAGTTATCTGTACTGCTGCCATAAAATTCCCCATTGGAGATGTCTGGGGGTGACTTACAAGGAATAGCTTTTTGGGGTTAGGTGGGAAAAGAAAGAAGACATTTTAATGTTATATCTTCTAGGAATTTTGTCTTCAGTCTTGCAAAATGAACTCTAATTCAACCTACAATTAACCCATTTTTTTTTTGAAATTGTGTATCCTTATCTCAAAGATGGTTATAAATAGGAGGAGCAGGGTAGGAAGATACATGAATCTTCCCTAATGAAACATTAAAAAAAACAACCCAAAACAACAACAACAACAACACACACACACACACACACACACACACACACAAAACAAAAAAACAAAACAAACAAAAAAAACACACACAAAGCTATGATCCTGTCAGTAGATCCTATCCCCAGAATACAGATAAACTGTTGTAGGAGGCACCTACATTGTGCATGGTATAAATTTGGCAGTCTGTAATCTCATAGCATATTTTAGATTTAAACCCTTATTCACTATAAAATAACTTATCATCAAGGGAAAGTGCGGTAGGAATAGGAGGGATTAGAAGAATGTAAACAAACCATACCTCTGTGCCCAGAACTTCCCAAACCAACTATAACTTTCCTGGGTACTCATTTTGATACATAGATGCCTCAATTCCCTCTAGAAGGCTATAAGCAGAATTACATAGGGTGCAATACAGGGACCATTTTACTCACATTCACAAACAGGCATGTCCCTATTCCAGGTTACAATATTGTTGTGTGAGATAACACATGTAGCAGATGATGCACCAATGAGTCGATATCTAAAGACAAAGAGATGAGTGATCATCTCCCAGCTACACGTACATTTTAGGAAAGCTTAGTTCTTTGTCCACTGAAAGAATGGCAAAAAAAAAAAAAAAAAAAAAGGAAAACCATGTATGACAAATAGTAGTGATAGACTAAGGACTCATACAAAAGGCTAAAGAATCTAAAGCCAAACAAAAGTTGCCTTCTTGTCAGTAACACTAGAGATTTAAAATTGCAAGAGGGAAGACGGGGAAGTAGCCCAGGCGCCATTTTGTTTTCTAGGGATCCTCTCCAGTGGATGATCCTGAAAGGTAGTCTTAGAGAGCAGTTCAGGTAGGTGATTCTTTTTTTTTGCTTATCTATTTTGAAGAGTAGGTGGCAATTACTCAGATCTCTCTTGAAAGGCTGCTGTAAAACCCCTGTGCCCTGGAGATATCGCCTGCCAACTCACCCTTCATTACAAGAAAATGTAATTGTTGACTCAAACACGATACCCATGGGTATGAGGACAGAGCCATAGAGGAGTTCTCCAGGACTCACACATGATTTACCTACAGGGGAAAACAAAACAAAACAGGATTTGGGACTGGAATTTGAGGGACCTTTTGTGTTTTATATTACATCCCAACCTGACTGGACTTGCTGACTAGCTTATTTATGTTTATTCAAATAAATTTTTTGACATTTACAAAATTTCTGTCTCCCAAGGGAATAGTCAACTCCAGAACAGTATTTGTTTAAAGCACATAGTCTATATTTTGAGTGTGCATGCAAACATAATTTGTGGCCAACCATAATTATAATCTCTCTTTCCCCTTTTTATATTCTGTCAGGTGATGGCATCATTTACCAAGCCTTGTGGCTTAAAAAAAGCACACGTACAGTCACCATTTCCTTTCTGTAACTCATTCTTTATCCCCTGCCCTTCATTCATTTGGTCACCCCATTTTAGTGACTGAATTACAAAACTCTCCAACCAACTAGGTCATCACTCCTGTAATCTCTCACTGGATCATTGAGTAACAAAATTTCCCTTTCTGACTCTGGGGTCACTTGGTCTCCATCTTCTATGCACATCTACCACTGCACACATTACCTTCCAGAAGCACAAATGTGGTCATGCCACCACCTACATTTAAAAACTTACAATGACTTACCATAGTTGATCAGAAAAAAAATCATGGCCTGTCACAGTTAAGCTCCAATCCATTTAATCAACAACTATTCCTCACCATGCACCTCGTACTGCAACCACACTGAATTTTTCTATTTTCCAAAGATATAATGATCTTTCATATATTGGTGTTTTTGCATATGTTGTTCTCTCAACCTGTAATGCCTGGATTTCCCTAATTCATCTAGACAGCATTTCTTATTTACTTCTCTATGATCCCATATAAATTTATTTCTATGAATGACTGAAATTACATTATGGTATAGTATTTGTTTAAAGACAGTCTTCACAATTAGTAAAGGACTTCTTCACAGGAAAGGACCAGTAGACCTTTATGGTTCTCTCCAGCACCATCACCTAGCTTAAAGCTTCCTACCTATTAGTTACTCAAAATTATCTCTTGAATAAATGGGGTAAGAATGAAGTGAAACTAATATTCCTTGCATACTAACTTATAACTCACTCTAACACAGTACAGAGAGCAGAGAGCAAACTCATGGAGATTACAGGTAAGTAGGGTTGGCCAGCTGTGATGACTTAACCTCAATACTCAATGCCCTTAGGAGTAAAAGAAAACATGGAAAACCCAGGGGCCCCCTTCATTAAAAGGACTTACTAATTTGCTTGTCATTTACTGTTAAAAATAATGGGTTAGCTCACAGAAATACACTAATAGAACCAAAGATGCCTCTATTATAGAATACTCACGTTTACAGTACTGCTGAGCATGTGACCACTGGGAGGTCTCTAGACAGGTGATTGAGAATGACCTTTTGATATACCCAGGAAGGCATTCATATTCCCAAGATGTCCCAACAGCAAACTCAGACTGATCACTCCTAACTTTAGGCTTAGCAAAAGGGTAGCTTGGCAGGAACTTACACTGACCTACAGACAAAAACCACAGGAATATCAAAGTAAGAGAGGCTAAAACTTGCACTCTGCTTCTGTTTTGTCTCCAATATACTGACAACTTTAATCTTTAGAAAGTAAACCTAAAATGGGACAAAAATTTCAGGCATCAAAAAACCACACATATATCTGGCAGTTAGGGGTACATATACAAAGAAATAAGCTCAGAAGTTCAAAGACATTTTAGGATAGACTTTAGAGATTTTAGGAAGATATGGAGAAAATCACTTTTCCTAAAATTCCATATATAACCTGGAATAATTTTATATTCTTTCAACCTCATCAATAAAAACTAAAACCTTACAAATAAAAAGTTTTCCAGGATAGCATCGGAAACTAAAGTACATCAGAGACCTTATACACTGAGCACATGTTTGATTCTCTAACATTACTTTAATTCATATTACTATCTTAATCATTAAAACTTTAGGTCCTAGCAATAAAAAAATGTTTATTTATTATTTTTTATGATTGTATTCCATTAACCTCGTGGAATAACATGCTAAGAGAGCTTAGTAATTTCTTCCTGAACTGTACTAGATAAAAGAAACTAGTCATTTCAAGTCAGTTCCTGTTAGTTAAATAATAATAATATTAATGATTAAACAACTTTTATCCTAGGAGATAGATAAGAATCTGTGATATCCACATACTTGAGGATATGCCTGGAAAATTTTTAACTCCAGAATGGCAGTAGATTTGAACATGAAATTTATTAATTATTGTTTTCAAATGAGTCTGAGACAGATATAGGTGAAAGTCAAAGAAAAATTATGGACTGGCACAAAGGCAAACAGAGCTCCCACGGTTGTAGCCAGACTCAGCCTTTTTGCAGCCCAACACTTCTGTCGGAGAAGTCAGATAGACTGGGTTAAGAATAGCTATCATTGCTTGGACCCAGATCTCATTTTAGGTCTCTTCCTGTTTTTTTCCATGAATTTCTTTAGTTTCCTCTATTAACACCTACAAATGTTCCCAAGTGCATGCTTGTGCCAAACAGCAAGACTCTCTAGGAAAAGACAGGGTTTGACCAACTTCACGACCATGACATTACCTGTGCCAATTGACTCTAAGCAAGTGATTTAACCTGCAATTATCCAATTTAAATAAGGACAATACCAAATAACTAGCTACCAGTTGGAAAGCCAATGTAAGTCCACAAGATTTAATCAGCAGCAACGATATGGTGTAAGATTTTGAAGTAGCAAAAGCAGAAAGGTACTTTATATCATGGCCTTCTGGAGTGAAAGTAGAATAACACTTCCCAGATGGAAAATAGTGGGAAATTTTTATCCCCAATAAGGACAACTGGGGACTCTTGCTCTTTTGGCAGACACTAGCTCTCATTAGTCATGAAACTACCAAAACCCCAGATCAGAGACAGAATTTCCAGCAATCATATTCTGTTCCATATCAGAAAAGGGAAGGTTCATTGATGAGTCATTAAGTAATACAAATTTTCTTAATCCTGCAGGCATCTTCCTAAAATCCAGAATAAAAATCAGGGTCAATCATGACTGGACCTAAAATAGAAGATAGTGGCAAGACATTGACATAGACATCCCTTAAACCATGGTGCAAACTAACGAGGCAAAGCAGTTTCTAGGGAACAACGATACATTTAACTTTTTATTTGGATCCAAGGGGATTTACCTAGCATGGCTTAGAAATCCATTTGAAATTAATGAAGAATAACTGTAGAGGATAATAAAAATAAAACCAAAAATTCAGTCAGAAAACAGGTAGGAGAAATGATCATTGAGAATTATTATAATCAAATGCCTTAACACTGGCTACTTGATCATTTTTGAATGGTGGTTATGCATATTAACCAAGGCACTGTCTTAAGCACAGGAGATGCATCAATGAACAATCCCATTTTAGACAGAGGCCTAACAGCAGGGATGGATTTGCTACACTTTAGGATAGACAAAAGGCAAGTGTAGCCGGCATGCAGTGATCAGAACAGAGTGGCATGAGATCAAGGGAGAAGGCTCTGTAAGAATGGATCACAGGGGCTCTTCAGGCCACAGGAAGATGTCTGGATGTTATCCTGAGTCGAATCCTTGGAGAGTTCAAAACAGGAGAGTCATGTGGTCTGATTTACTTTTTAAAAAGAATAGTCTGGCAATTGGGTGGAGAATGGACTGAACTTTTACTTTCAGGAATGACGAGCGCAGTCTGGAGTCTATTAGAGTAGTTCAGACAGAAAAGTGAGGCTTAGACCAGAGAGAGATAGTGAGAAGTGGATGAAATTCGGCATGTATTTAAAAAGTAGAATTAAGACTTTTTGTTACATAAGAAAATGAGAGGATTTAGTAATAACTTCCAGGCTTTTGACTTGAGCTACTGGGTTGATGGTAATACTATGTGCTAAGATGGGAAATAACCTTTTTTTTTTTTTTTTTTTTGCTTTTTTGGTGTGTGTGTGTGTGTGTGTGTGTGTGTGTGTGTGTGTGTGTGTCTTAGTGCTGTAGGAACAGAATCGATTCCACTTTAGATTTGGTATATTTAACATACTTACTAGGTCTCCAGATGGAGATGCCAGGTAGGCAGTTGGATGTACAAATTTGCCACTCAGGAGATAGGTCAGGGCTATAGATAATGAGTCATTGGTATGTAAATAGCATTTAAAACCATGAGACTGGATGAGATCTCTTATGAGGAAAAAGTGTTGAGAAAAACAGAAGAGGTCCAGCGTTGAGCCTCCAAACCCTCGAATATTTTAGAGATAGGGCAAAAAGGAACAAGAGCAGCCAGGAGGTCCAGAAAAATGGGAATGGGGCTGTTTTAAGAGGCTGGAAATATTCAGCTTTTGCTAAAAGACTGAGAAAGCCAAGAATAGAAAATGACCACTGGATCTGCCAGCATGAAGGGCAGTAGTAACGTTGCTGAGAGCAGCTTTTGGAGATTGGTGGGGAAAGAAGCCTGTCTGGAGTGGGTTAAGGAGATCAAGTCATGTGAGCAAGTGGTCAATGAGTTTTGCTGAGAATGATGAGAAGAGAGGCAGAAAAATGCAGCTCCACGGAGTCATGAGAAGTCCCCTTTCCCAAACAGAAGACGTCCTAGGGCATGTTTAATGGCTGGTGGGCTTGAGCCAACAAGTGGTATAAATGCAATGATGCAAGTCAGGGACTGCTGCAGAAGTAAAGTCCTTCCAAAGGCAACAGGGGATGGAAGGCGGTCATGAACACTGAGAGAGGAGTTGACTTTGTCAGCAGAAAGAATACCTTTTCCATTGTTACAGGAGGAAAAGACCTTTCTTTCTTGTTTAAAGTATTACAAATAGTAGAACACATGTCTCCTTTTTCCCCTATTGACCTCCCCCTGGCCTCCCCCACCCCCCGACACATGCCCTCACCCCCCCTAGTGTCTGTCTCTATTGGTTATGCTTATATGCATGCATACAAGTCATTTGGTTGATCTCTTACCACCCCCCCCACCAAGTCTCCCCTACCTTCCTGAAGTTTGACAGTCTATTCGATGCTTCTGAAAAGAATAATCTTATTGAACACCTAGTTATATGCTCGTTCTAGAATTTTTTGGGTAATGAAACAGGGAAAGGTCGTGCTCCACTGGAACTTGTATTCCAGCGAGGAACCAAGCCCCAGACAAGTAAATAAGTAAACAAGAATGTTTCATATGATGATAGGAGCTCTTTGGGAAATAGCATGTGGTTATGTGATCCAGAGTGATCTGGGGGAGGACTGTTTCACGTAAGAGTCAGAGAAGTGTCCAGATGAAGTTGAAACCTGAATGCCCAGAAGGAGACAGTCAAGATGATCTGTAGACAGAGCATTTCAACAGAGGGAACACCTAGTGCAAAGGCTAAACAAACGTTGAGTGTATTCAAGGAATGAATGGAAAGAAAGTCAATGTGGCTGGAGCACATGAAGTGAGGGGGCAGGACACAGAATTTCAGAGAGAGAGAGAGAGAGCGAGAGAGAGAGGGGGGGGGAGGGAGGCCTGGAGTCAAGGATAAGGGGCATTGACTTTGTTCTAATGTGATGGGGAGCCCTTGGCAGGTTTTAATCAACAGAGAAAAAGGATCTGATCTCTGATGGAGGTAGAGGATTAGAAATCAAGAAAATTCCCAGTTGAGAATTTTGGCAAGAGTGAAATATAAACAGTAAAGGAATCAGTGTATGCAAACAGACAAAAGAAAGAAGTGGAGCAAGACTCTAAGAAAGAAATTTGCTGCCCATAGGACTGCTCACAGCCGTGTGCTCTATAGACATCTGCCTCAGAATTTTCCAGAAGTGGAGCAAGACTCTAAGAAAGAAATTTGCTGCCCATAGGACTGCTCACAGCCATGTGCTCTATAGACATCTGCCTCAGAATTTTCCAGAGAGCTTGTTAAACCTCAGCTTCCTGGGCCACAACCCAAACCTATGAATCTCTGGGGAGGCGGGGAGGGGGAACCTAGAAGCCTGCATTTTAAAAAAGCACCGGGAGTGTTTCTTAAGCGTGCTCAAGGGCAAGAACTGGCCAAGAGTCAAGGGATAGTCCAGGGAGGGAACACAGTAGGAGCAAAAGTCTGGATGGGGGTATGGGCAAAGCATGAACAAAGAACCATGAAGCAACAGTCAGCAAAGACAATCAATGGTGCATTCATGATCGGAAGAACGGGGAATTTGGAGGGTCATGCTTAGATGGGATCCAATCACAAATGGCCTGAAAGGCTGAAGACATTGGTTTTTTTTTTTTTTAATCCCACAGGCAGTAGGAAATCCTTTTAGATTTTTGAGCAAAGAAGTGGAATAATTTTTTTTTCCCAAAAAAATTCTGATTTTCACTACTGGAAAAATTAAGGACTGAGATCCGAAAGGCCAGAGGAGGTTGTGTCTGGAGCTGAGTGATAGGAGGGTCCTGCTCTGGTACTGGGAGGGGATGCTCTGGCCTACGTGGAAGGAAGGATGAATTGGCAGGGAAGAATTTGATTTTCAATTGATAATAACCTCTTTGAAATTTAGAAATGGGAATGCCATGCTGCTGAGAAGTCAGGTCTGCAACTGTGCCTCAGAGAGGGGTGAGCGGAAGCTGTGAAGGTGCATTCCAAGGGAGCTGACGGTCAGGAGAAAGTTAAACGTCAGCAGGCAGACACAACCTTGTTGTAATAGAAGCAATTTATGTGGTTGCCCTTAGCAAGCTGGAGGTGGCTCCATAAGAACAGTTCATGCAGTGTAGCCTTATTACTGATATTTAGTAGTAACAGCTGGCACCTAACTCTCATTTGCCCATTTCACCTGCTACTCAGGGCGGTTCTGGAAGGCCGTTTATCACTGGCATCATTTCACAGATGAGGAAACTGAGGATCAGGGAGCTAAACGACTTGCCCAAAGTCACCCAGTTATGGAGGTCTGCCTACCGTAAGCTTCTTAATAAACTAGGAATCCACTGTACCCTGGAGGTAGTTAGACCTATCTTCTCTCCAGGAGACTCTAATCTTTAAAAAAATAAATAAATAAATAAAGCATTTCTTTAAATTGTGCCACTCCTGAGGGTTAGAGGTGGTACCAATAAAATTAAGTGAGACCTCCTGGCACCCTCACCATGACAGAAGGTAAACAGCATAAAGACCACTCGCTTTAATTCATGCCTCAACTTTCCTAAATAACCCCAGGTTAGGATCTCATTACCAATATTAAAAAAAAAAAACACAAAAAAAAAAAACATAGTGAGAACCATGCCTGGGCACTAGGCGTTAGTTATTCTTACTCAGGGCAGGCAGCGGAGGATCTGCTGCTTTTACTGGGCAGGAGCGGGTTCAGCGGCTGCAGAAACCCCCGCGCCCAGTGGAGCGTGGAGCGTGGAGCGTGCGGCGTGGCCCCCACACCTCCGGTCTGAGAGCGAGAAGCACCTGCTGAGCCAGGGCACCCCGAGTGCGCGCCACCGCCTCCCCAGGTACAGCCCACAGTGCCCCTCTGCGGGGCAGCCTCCCGGTCCGGTGGTCCCAGCCCCGGGCACCTAGCGTGAGGACCTTCAGGACCGGGGGATCCCGGGGGTCCCCCCGAGCGAGCGGGAGGCAGGCGAGCGTCTGGCACTGCCCCCGCCTTCTCGCCTGGGACTCTGCTTTGCATGGCGGCGCAGAGAGCCTCCCGGACCCAGACAGTCGCGCCCCTCCCTCCGCGCTCCCCCTCCCGGCTCACCGAGGACCCCTGGCGTGAGGAGAGCCAAGGAAACCCAGAGCAGGCCCGCGGCACCCATGCCCCGGCGGCAGCCCCGGCGGCGGGATGCGTCCGAGACCCGCGAGCCTCTGGCAGCTCCGGGGGCAGCTCCGGGGGCAGCGCGGGAACCGGCGGCGGCTGCCTGCGAGGGAAGGTGTGCTCTTAAATAGGGGCTGACACCACGTGCCGGCTCCGCGCACCTGCAGGCCGCCTGGGGGCGGGACGCCCGGCCGGCGGGGCGGGCCCAGGAGGAACTGGGACTCCAGTCCTTCGCTCAAATCCAGCCCTCAGTGCAGTGACTTTCCAGCTGCTTGTGCATCTCAGGGCATCCACTTTTGCCTCTTTGGATAACTGAAACAAAAGATTCACGAAATAGCAATCACTCTGATTAATCTACAGGGATCTAATCCGCCCTTCCCCAGTTTCAACGGGGCCCCAGTTTCATCCCTGCCCTTCTCTTTCCCCTTCTCTTTCCCCTTCCCTTCCCTTCCCTTCCCTTCCCTTCCCTTCCCTTCCCTTCCCTTCCCTTCCCTTCCCTTCCCTTCCCTTCCCTTCCCTTCCCTTCCCTTCCCTTCCCTTCCCCTTCCCCTTCCCCTCCCTTCCCTCCCCTCCCCTCCCCTTCCCTTCCCTTCCCTTCCCTCCCCTTTCCCCTTCCCTTCCCTTCCCTTCCCTTCCCTTCCCTTCCCTTCCCTTCCCTTCCCTCCCCTCCCCTCCCCTTCCCTTCCCTCCCCTTCCCTCCCCTTTCCCCTTCCCTTCCCTTCCCTTCCCTTCCCTTCCCTTCCCTCCCCTTTCCCCTTCCCTTCCCTTCCCTTCCCTCCCCTTCCCTTCCCTTCCCTTCCCTTCCCTCCCCTTCCCTCCCCTTCCCTCCCCTTTCCCCTTCCCTTCCCTTCCCTTCCCTTCCCTTCCCTCCCCTTCCCTTCCCTTTCCCCTTCCCTTCCCTTCCCTTCCCTTCCCTCCCCTTCCCTTCCCTTCCCTTCCCTTCCCTTCCCTCCCCTCCCCTTCCCTCCCCTTCCCTTCCCTTCCCTTCCCTTCCCTTCCCTTCCCTCCCCTTCCCTCCCCTTTCCCCTTCCCTTCCCTTCCCTTCCCTTCCCTTCCCTTCCCTTCCCTTCCCTCCCCTTCCCTTCCCTTCCCTCCCCTTCCCTTCCCTTCCCTCCCCTCCCCTTCCCTTCCCTTCCCTTCCCTCCCCTTCCCTTCCCTTTCCCCTTCCCTCCCCTTCCCTTCCCTTCCCTTCCCTCCCCTTCCCTTCCCTTCCCTCCCCTTCCCTTCCCTTCCCTCCCCTTCCCTTCCCTTCCCTTCCCTTCCCTCCCCTTTCCCCTTCCCTTCCCTTCCCTTCCCTTCCCTTCCCTTCCCTTCCCTTCCCTTCCCTTCCCTCCCCTTCCCTTCCCTTCCCTCCCCTTCCCTTCCCTTCCCTCCCCTTCCCTTCCCTTCCCTCCCCTTCCCTTCCCTTCCCTTCCCTTCCCTTCCCTTCCCTTCCCTTCCCTTCCCTTTTATTTATTTTTATTTTTGGCTTGGATCCACAAAATTCATTTCAAAAGTTTTTAATAATTCTAACTGTTGAAACAACAGTTTACTTAGAAAGGAAACTTATGAACAGCAGCAAACCTCTACTATTATGTCCTTTTTATTTTGAAATAATTTCTACAGAAAACTTGCAAGAATGGTACAAAGCATTTATATATGTAAAATATGTATATAATTTTCCAAATGTTAACATTTCACTGTTTTCTTTCTCATTCTCTCTCACTTTGGATGGATGGATGGATGGATATAGAATAGATATAGAATAATAGATATAGATGATATAGTGCTATATATATGGATATTTTTATATATGGATATATATCTATAATAATAAAAGCATAATATGCTAATTAGACCGGACAGCTGAATGACCTACTGGATGTCCTTCCGGACGAAGCCGTGGTAGCAGGGGCCAGTCAGGCAGGCAGGTGAGCAGTTAGGAGCCAGCAGTCCCGGATTATGAGAGGAATGTCCTGGATTGTGAGAGGGTGTAGGCTAGACTGAGGGACCCACCTCCCTGCCGCCCTGCCCTGTACATGAATTTCGTGCCCTGGGCCTCAAATATATATGGAGAGAGAGAGAGAGAGAGAGAGAGAGAGAGAGAGAGAGAGAGAGAGAGAGAGAGAGAGAGAGAGGAGAGAGAGAGAAGGAGAGAGATACTTGCACATATAATTGTTACTTTGGAAATGAGATAAGTTACAGGCATGACACCCCTCCTCTCAATACTTCAGTGTGTATTTCCTGAAAATGAGAACCTTCTCTTACATAACTACAATGCAATGAGCAAAACCAGAAAATTAATATTGGTACAATACTATTACCTAAGCAACAGATAGTACTCAAATTTCTCCAATTGCCTTGATGATGTTTATTTTAGTAAACACACACACACACACACTTTTTTTTCTAGTCTAGGATTGTTCAAAGATCACACATTTAATTTGACTGTTATGTATGTTTTTGTCTCAGTTAATCTGAAAAAAGTCTTCAGGGTTTGTTTGTATTTGTGTGTGTGTGTGTGTGTATGTGTGTGTGTTTGTCTTTCATGACTTTGACATTTTTGAAGAGTATACATCAATTACTTTGGTAGAATGACTTTTTAAAATTTTGTTTTATTGGTTTCAGAGAGGAAGGAAGAGGAAGAGAGAGATAGAAACATCAAGGATCAAGGATCAAGGATTAGAGATAATCATTGATCGGCTACCTCCTGCATGCCCCACAGTGGGGATCAAGCCTGCAACTGGGGCATGTGCCCTGACTGGGAATTGAACCGTGACCTCCTGGTTCACAGGTCAATGCTCAACCACTGAGCCATGCCAGTCAGCAGTAGAATGACTTTTAAATTAGTTATCTATTGCATAGTAACAAATTACCCTAAACATATTGATTTAAAGCAAGAATAAACATATATTATCTCACACAGTTTCTCTGTCAGGAATTTGAGAGCAGCTTAGGGGAGGTAGTTCTGGTTTGGAATTTCTCATGAGGTTGCAGTCAATACATCAGCTAGAAGTGCAGTCATCTGAAGGCCTGACTGGGACTGGAGGATCCTCATCACTCACATGGCTTTTGGCTGGAGGCCCCATATTCTTACCATGTGGACCTCATCAGAGGACTCTGAGTATCCTTTCAACATGGTTGAAACATGGTTCTGGTTTCTTCTCCTATAATAAGAGTAAGGCAGAAGCCACAGTGTCTTTTAAAATCCATCCTCCGAAGTTACACTATGTTATTTCCATGATATCCTATTGGATACCATGATGATTAATTTTATGAACCCAGATAATGGTCAAACATCATTCTGAATCTTTCTGTAAGAGCGCTTCTGAATGAGATGAACATTTTTTATAGTGGTAACTGACATTTATTTTTATTCCTATTTTTCCAAGTTTTATTGAGATATCATCCTATATGATAATCGAGGGATATGCTAATGAGCCCGGATGCCTTAGCAGACATGACCAGTCAGGTGCGTAATAGTCACCACCGATCAGGTGCGGCCTGGGAGTGGCCCCCAGCAGAAGTGGCCACCAGCGGAGGCCTGCGTGGGCCCGCAACGCTGCCCAGCCCGGAGGCCGCCTGGCCGGGGGTCACGAGCAGGCCCGCGGCGTCCCCGCCCTGGCTGAGGTGGAGCTGCCCCGGGTGGATTCAGCCACCAGTGGCGGCGAGAGCAGGCATGCTGTGCCACCTGGCCCAGAGGCCACCGGCGCGGGAGCGGCTCCCGGAAGCAGCCACCGGTGGAGGTGCACGCAGGCCCACTGCACTGCCTGGCCCAGAGGCCACCCAGCCACAAGAGTCACTGGAGACTTTGGTTAAATTCAATAGTTACAATCACTAAGCTCTGTGAGAGCTGACATCCTCAAACACTCAGGACCCTCTATCGTACAAATTAATAGGAAACAATTGCATAATGCTTTGACCTAATTGTACACACTTTAGTATAGTTTAAAAATTATTCTACATCCTTCAAGTAAATTCAGCAGCCCGGCTCTGCTATCTTGAGTTTGTGGTTTCCAAGGAAACATCCAGAAAGGATGATAAACCCTCTGCAAATGGCTCAGACGGCGCCTATCTAAGTGGTGGCAAGCGGCTGCTTGGTTTAAATCGAGCCTTTCCGGCAGTGAATGACCCTAACCCTCCCTAGATCACGCAGGTTCCTGTGGAGTGCAATCTCCACGCAATACAGGGACCCCAGTTTCTCCCTGGCGATCTCATGCAAGTTAGCTCGGGGCAGTGGAGAAGGAAGGGAAAAGGCATCACGCGGGGCAGCTCTGATGAGCAAGCAGAAGGAAACCATGTCTGGCAGACTCTCCCCTGCCACCCCCTTCAATGTGTAAGAAGAATCAAATAAACCAATACAAACACCCCTCCCCAACCCTGGGAGAGATTCCAGAATGAGGGGCGTGTCCTGCCCAGGGGCGTCCTGCTTCCCACCCCCTTCATCCAAATAGACAGGTTAGGGGGTTAAGGGGAGGAGGAGGAGCCTCGGAGGAAGGGCATTCCCTGGAACCACACCCCTGCCCTCCCTCCAGACCTGACCTCTCAGAGCTCAGGGCCTGACCCCGCCCCCAGCAGATTTGCATATCCCAGACCCTCCAGTACTTCCAGGCACTGGGCATTCCACGTCTTCCCTGCCTCCCAGCAGCTGACCCTCACAGTCTCCTACCCCAGAAGCACTCTGTCCTCCCCAACTTTTGGTCTTTATAGCCTAAATGCATGGTGGGTGTAGGTGCTTCTCCACGGATTTTATTGGATAAGAACCCAGCAAAGTCGATTAGCAACTGAACTGCTCAGACTTCATCAGGGACAAGGAAAGACACACCTTAGTTGGCTTTGATAGCAAAGCAATTTTATTCTTTTACTAGAGGCCCGGTGCATGAAATTCATGCACGGGGGTGTGTGTCCCTCAACCCAGCCTGCACCCTCTCCAATCTGGGACCCCTCAAGGGATGTCCAACTACCCGTTTAGGCCTGATCCCGTTAGAATCGGGCCTAAATGGGCAGCCGGACGTTCCTCTCACAATCCAGGACTGCTGGCTCCCAACTGCTCGCCTGCCTGTCTTCCTGATTGCCCCTAACTGCTTCTGCCTGCCAGCCTGATCACCCCCTAACCCTGTGGTTGGCAAACTGCAGCTCGTGAGCCACATGCGGCTCTTTGGCCCCTTGAGTGTGGCTCTTCCACAAAATACCATGGCCTGGGCGAGTCTATTTTGAAGAAGTGGCATTAGAAGAAGTTTAAGTTTAAAAAACTTGGCTCTCAAAAGAAATTTCAATCATTGTACTGTTGATATTTGGCTCTGTTGACTAATGAGTTTGCCGACCACTGCCCTAACCACTCCCCTGCCAGCCTGATTGATGCCTAACTGCTCCCCTGCCAGCATGATTGCCCCTAACTGCCCTCCCATGCAGGCCTGGTCACCCCTAACTGCCCTTCCCTGCAGGCATGATCGCCCCAACTGCCCTCCCTCCCAACTGCCCTCCCCTGCTGGCCTGATCACCCACAACTGCCCTCCCCTGTAGACCATCTTGGGTGGCCATCTTGTGTCCACATGGGGGCAGCCATCTTTGACCACATGGGGGCAGCCATCTTGTGTGTTGGAGTGATGGTCAATTTGCATATTATTCTTTTATTAGATAGGATTAGATAGGATAGAGGCCTGGTGCACAGGTGGGGGCCAGCTGGTTTGCCCTGAAGGGTGTCCTGGATCAGGGTGGGCGTTCCCTTGGGGTGTGGGGCGGCCTGGGCGAGGGGCCTGTGGTTGTTTGTAGGCTGGCCATGTCCCCCGGCGACCCAAGCAGAGGCCCTGGGATCTGGGATTTATTTATCTTCTATAATTAAAACTTTGTAGCCTTGAGCGGAGGCCTGGGCTGGCCAGAGTGTGCAGGAAGCTTGGCTTCCTCCATTGCTGGGGAAACCCAAGCCTCCTGCTCGCTCTGTGGCCACAGCCATCTTGGTTGGGTTAATTTGCATACTTGCTCTTGATTGGCTGGTAGGCATGGCTTGTGGGTGTAGCGGAGGTACGGTCAGTTTGCATTTTACTCTTTTATTAGATAGGCTATTTTAAAATAGATTTTTATTGATTTCAGAGAGGAAGGGAGAGGAAGATAGATAGAAACATCAATGATGAAAGAGAATCATTGATTGGCTGCCTCCTGCACTCACCCTACTGGGGATCAAGCCCTCGACCCAGGCATGTGCCCTTGACCAGAATTGAACCTGGGACCCTTCAGTCCTCAGGCTGAAGCTCTAGCCACTGAGCCAAGCTAGGGCAAGCAATCCTATTCTTAAAGACTTGATTTTTGTCATAAACAAGTGGATTTGAATCATATCAAACCAATATACATTTTTTAATGAAATGTCTCTTCATTTCTACTAATCCAATTCTACCTTAAAGCTTATGTTGTATAATCTATACTAATAAAAGGGTACTATGCTAATTAGACTGGACATCTTCCAGACATCCATCTGGATGTCCTTCTGCACAAAGCCATGGTGGTGGGGGCCGAGGCAGCGGTGGTTAGGGGTGACCAGGCTGGCAGGGGAGGGCAGTTAGGGGCAATCAGGCCAGCATGCAGGTGAGCTGTTAGGAGACAGCGGTCCCGGATTGCAAGAGGGATGTCCAACTATGGGATCAGGCCTAAACTGGTAGTCAAACATCCCCCAAGGGGTCCGGATTGGAGAGGGTGCAGGCCAGGCTAAGGGACCCCCCCCCCCTGCACAAATTTCATGCACCAGGCCTCTAGTTGACATATAATACTGTATTAGTTTAAGATACACAACATAATGACTTGATATATGTATATATTGTGAAATGATTACCACAGTAAGTTTAGTTAACTACCATCACCTTTTTTTCTTATGATTAGAACTTTTAAGATCTATTCTGTTAGTAACTTTCTAATAGACAACACAGTATTGTTAAATATAGTCAACGTGCTGTACATGATATCTCCAGAACTTATTTATTGTCAACAGGAAATTTGTGCCTTTTGACCACCTTGATCCATTCACCCCACTCCTTGGCCCCCACCTCTGGCAACCTCCAACCTGATCTTTGTTTCTATGTGTTCAGTTTTGTTACATTCCACATATATGTGAAAGCATAGAGTATTTGTCTTTCTCTAGGTGACTTATTTCACTTCACATTATGCCCTCTCAAGGTTCATCTATGTTGTCAGAAATGGCAAGTTTTCATTCTTTTTAATGGCTGAATGATATTTCTCTGTCTCTGTGTGTAACATTTTCTTTATTCACTTATCCATCTATTCCAGGGAGTGATTTCTTTTCCTTTGGATATATACCCAGAAGTGGAGTATATGGTAGTTCTATTTTCAATTTTTTGAGGAATTGCCATACTGTTTGCCTAGTGGCTGCACCAATTTACATTCCCACCAAAAGACTTCCACATCATCTCCAACACTTGTTATCTCTGGTCTTTTAGGTGATAGCCATTCTAACAGATGTGAGGTGATGTCTCATTGTGGTCTTGACTTGCATTTCCTTGATCATTAGTGAAGTTGAGCATCTTTTCCTGCTCGCTGTGCAGAAGATTTTTAATTTGATGTAGTCATACTTGTTTATTTTTGCTTATGTTGCATTTGCTTTTGGTGTCAAAACAAAACAAAACAAAACAAAAAAACACCTCTGTCAAGACCAATGTCAATGAGCTTACCCCTCTATGTTTTCGTCTAAGAGTTTTATGGTTTCTGGTCTTAGGTTTAAGTCTTAATCCACTTTAAGTTGATGTTTGTGTATGGTGTAAGATAGGGGACCAGTTTCATTTTTTTGCACATGGCTATCAGGTTTGACCACCACCATTTATTGAAGAGACTATCCTTCCCCCATTGTATATTCTTGGTTATTTGTCATATATTAATTGACCTATATGTATGGATATATTTCTGGATGCTCTATACTATTCCATTGACCTATGTTTCTGGTTTATGTAAATACCATACTGTTTTGATTTTTATAGCTTTGTAATATAGTTTGAAATCAGGAATTGTGATGACATCAGCTTTCTTCTTTCTCAAGATAGCTTTGGCTACTTGTAGTCTTTGTGGTTCATACAAATTTTAAGATTGTTTTTTCTATATATGTGAAAAATGTCATTGGAATTTTGATAGGGCTTGCATTGGATCTGTAGATCACTTTGGGTACTGTGGGCATTATAACAATATTAATTCTTCCAATCTATGAGCACAAAACATCTTTCTATTTTTTGTGTCTTCTTCAATTTCTTTCATTAATGTCTCATAGTTTCTAGTGTACAGACCTTTTACCTCCCTGGTTAAATTTATTTCTAGATATTCTATTCATTTGATGTAATTATAAATGGCATTGCTTATTTTTCTTAAATGTTACCTTTAATGTTTTTTTAAAATATATATATATATATATATATATATATACATATATCTTACCTTATAATAGACAAATATGCAAATTGACCGCACCTTCGCTACACCCAAGCCATGCCCACCAACCAAGCCACACCCACCAAACCACACCCACCAGGAAACCGTTGCAGGGACGTTGGGGTGTGGTGGAGCCCAAGGCCGGGAAAGCCGCCGGCCCGAGGCTTTCCCGGCCTTGGGCACCAGCGGGGAGCCTGCACGGATCGCAGGAAACCACTGGGGGTCGGCTCCTGCGATCCTTAGCAGGGATGTTGGGTGCGGCCGAGCCCAAGGCCACCGCCCGGGGCCAAGCCCCGACCCTGAAAGAAGGCAGAAGGCGGTGGCCACAGCCAAGGCCTGGGTCCCCGGTGCCGGCAGAAAACTGGTGCAGGCAGCCAGGTGAATGAAGGTCTATTGCACGAATCTTCGTGCAAACGGGCTACTAGTATATGTATATGTATATATATATATACACATATATATTACACATATATGTATATATATATATATATTTTGATTGATTTCAGTGAGAAAGGGAGAGGGAGAGATAGAAACATCAATGATGAGAATTATTGATTGGCTGCCTCCTATGTGCCCCACACTGGGGTTCTAGCCCACAACCCAGGCATGTGCCCTGACAGGAAATTGAACCAGGACCTCCTGGTTTATAGGTCAACACTCAACCACTGAGCCATGCCGGCCAAGCTATGGTATTGTTTTCTTAATTTCTCTTCATAATAATTTATTAGTTTATAGAAATGCAACAGATTTTTGTGTATGACCTTGTATCTTGAAACTTTACTGAATGTATTAGTTCTAACAATTTTTTGTTAGAATCTTTAGGGTTTCTATATATAATACCATGTTGTCTGCAAATAGACACAGTTTTACTTCTTTCTTCCTGATTTGTATGCCTTTTATATATTTTCCTTGACTGATTTGGATGTGTCTTCTCTCTCTTTCTCTCCCTCTGTATCTTTAACTAATTAATCTGACAGAACTTCCAGTACTAACTTGAATAAAGTGGCAAGAGTGGGCATTCTTCTCTTGTTCCTGATCTTAACGGTAAAGATCAGGAACAGCTATGGACTTATCATATATGGCCTTTGTTATGTTGAGATGCATTCCCTCTCTACCCAGTTTAAGTTTTATTATGAATGGATGTTGAATTTTGTCAAATGCTGTTTTACATCTATTCAGATGATCATATAGTTTTTATCCTTCATTTTGTTAATGTGGCATATCGCATGGATTGATTTGTGAATGTTAAACCATCCTTACATCTCTGCAATAAATATCACTTAGTCATGATATATATGATCTTTTTAATGTATTGTTGAATTTCATTTGCTAACGTTTTATTAAATACTAGAGGCCCGGTGCACGAAATTCGTGCACGGAGGGGGGTTGTCCCTCAGCCCAGCCTGTACCCTCTCCAATATGGGACCCCTCAAGGGATGTCCGACTGCCCGTTTAGGCCCGATGGGATCGGGCCTAAACGGGCAGTCGAACATCCCTCTCACAATCCAGGACTGCTGGCTCCCAACTGCTTGCCTGCCTGCCTTCCTGATTGCCCCTAACCACTCTGCTGCCAGCCTGTTTGCCCCCAACTTCCCTCCTCTGCCGGCCTGGTCACCCCTAACTGCCCTCTCCTGCAGGGTTGATCACCTCCAACTGCCCTCCCTTGCAGGCCTAGTCCTTCTCAACTGCCCTCCCTTGCAGGCTGGGTGCCTCCCAACTGCCCTCTCCTGCTGGCCATCTTGTGGTGGCCATCTTGTGTCCACATGGGGGCAGGATCTTTGACCACATGGGGGCAGCTATATTGTGTGTTGCAGTGATGATCAATCTGTATATTACTCTTTCATTAGATAGGATACCTCCAAAGCACAATGAGTAAGAATCTGAAGGTTTATGTGGCTTCTATTTGGTTTCTAGGACAAAGTTCTTTCCTTTACCCACCACTCACTTCTCTCCTTTTACTCTTAAATGTTAATTTCAACATAATTTTTGTAACACCTCTTGAAAAGGATCCCACCAAGTTTTTGATAGTCCACATGATAAAACTTACAGAATAATACAGCATGAGACTTTCATTCTCTCACTAACTTCTTCATATAACTGTAATTCCTCAGCCTCTAAAGAATGAAAAAGGAAAATAAAAGTGCCTTCTCTCATTCCAAGGCCTTTCTCAGTCAGGCAACCACAAAAAGAAAGAATGAGCCTACAATTCATGTCATGAAATCTCTATCAGGCATAATTCAAATCAAATCCCATCATGCAAAGTCTGGGATACTTAAAATGTATAAGAGAACAGTGGTGACCTGGGGGAGAACTTATGAAACCTTGTCTCCTGCTTTTGCTGACTATTCTTTTCCTTATGCTAGACTCCAAGTCCCTATCGGGGACTTGGTCAGGCGGCTGTGGGTGCTAACCCACGCCACCTGGATCCGTGATCCGGTACCTGGGCAGGCCTCTGCGGGTGCTAACCCATGACGCCTGCCATGGTCTGTGATCCATGATCGTGGACCTGGGCAGCCTGCTGCAGACTTTAACCCACGCTGCCTGCCCTGCTCTGAGATCGGTGATCACGGACCTGGGCAGCCGGCTGTGGGCTTTAACCCACGCTGCCTGACCTGGTCCATGATCCCTGATAGGGGCTTTAAGTCAGCTGCCACTGGCAATGGCTGACTCGAAGCCCTTATCCAGGACCTGGTCAGGCGGCTGTGGGCGCTAACCCAAGCTGCCTGCCCTCGTCCGAGATCGGTGATGGCGGACCTGGGCAGGCAGCTACGGGCGCTAACCCTCGCCGCCTTCCCTGGTCCGTGATCCCTCATCATGGACCTGGGCAGGCGGCTGCAGGCCTTAACCCACGCTGCCTGCCCAGCTCTGAGATCAGTGATGGACCTGGGCAGGCAGCTGTCCTGGTCCGTGATCTGTGATCGTGGACCTGGGCAGCCGGGTGCCGGCCTTAACCCACGCCGCCTGCCCTGGTCCGCGATCGGTGATGGCGGACCTGGGCAGGCGGCAGCGGGCGTGAACCCACGCCGCCTGCCCAGGTCCGCGATCGGGGATGGCGGACCTGGGCAGGCGGCAGCGGGCGTGAACCCACGCCGCCTGCCCAGGTCCGCGATCGGGGATGGCGGACCTGGGCAGCCGCCTGCCGGCCTTAACCCACGCCGCCTGCCCAGGTCCGTGATTGGTGATGGCGGACCTGGGCAGGCGGCTGCCGGCCTTAACCCACGCCGCCTGCCCTGGTCCACCATCATGGCTTGGATCTCACTGACATGGGTGCTGCCCTTTCCCCCCGCCATCTTTGCTGGTTTAACGTGTATATTTGCTCCTGGTTGGCCGGTGGGCGTGGCCGGTGGGCGTGGCTTATGGGTGTAGCGAAGGTGCGGTCAATTTGCATATTACTGTTTTATTAGATAGGATTTTTAAGTATAATGAGAGAAGTTGGCCTGCAATGTACTTCTCTTGTAGCATCTTCCTCTGGTTCTCATCTGAGGGTAATACTGGCCTTTTAAAATGAGTTTGGAAGTATTGCCTCCTCTTCTATTTTGGAAGAATTTGAAAAGGCTTGGTATTAAGTTTTCTTTAAATATTTGGTAGAATTCACCAGTGAAGCCATGTGATCTTGGACTTTTCTAGGTTGGGAGGGTTTTGATTATTGATTCAATATCCTTACTAGTAATTGGTCTAAGATTTTAATTATTTTTCATAATTCAATCTTGATAGGTTGTAGGTTTCTAGGAATTTATCTATTTCTTATAGGTTGCCCAATTTGTTGGTCTATAATTATTCATAATAGTCTCTCATGATCCTTTGTATTTATTTGGTATAAGTTGTAATGTCTCCTTTTTCATTTATAATTTTATTTGAGTCCTCTATTTCTTAGTAAATCTAGCTAAGGTTTGTAATTTTTTTATCTTTTGAAAAAAATAGCTGTTCGTTTCACTGATCTTTTCTATTGTCTTTTTAGCCTATATTTCTGTTATTTCCTTCATTATCCTAATTTTGGGTTTTGTTCTTCTTTTTCTAGTTCCTTGAGATATAAAGTTGGGTTGTTTGAGATTTTTTGTTGTTGATGTAGGTATTTATTGCTATGAACTTGCCTCCCAGAATTGCTTTAGCTGCATTCTATAAGTTTTGGTGTGTGGTATTTCCATTTTCTTTTGTCTCAAGATTTATTTTTATTTTGATATGTTTGATCCATTTATTGTTAAATGGCATGTTGTTTAATCTCTACATATCTAAGACATTTTCAGTTTTTCTTCTTGCAATTGTTCTCTAGTTCATACTATTGTGGTCAGAAAAGAAGGTTGAAATGGTTCCAATTTTATTAAATTTGTTAATACTTGTTTTGTGGCCTAATATATACTAGAGGATGTATTATGTGCACTTGAAAAAATTGTATTTTGCTGCTGCTAGATGGAATTTTCTTTAAATGTGACTTACCCACCACCATTACAACATTAGAGTATTCTGAATTTAACTATATTTTTATTTTTACCCGTGAGATTATACTTTCATATGTTCCCCTGTTACTAATTTGCACCCTTTTACTTGAGCTTAAAGAAATTCCTTTAACATTTTTTTGTAAGACTGGTCTTATGGTGATGAATTACTTCAGCTTTTGCTTGTCCATAAATCTCCATCTCTTTCAATTATCAAGGACAACTTTGTGAGGTTTGAGCCTGCAACTGAGGTACATGCCCTTGACTGGAATTGAATCTGGGACCCTTCTGTTCATGGGCTGACATTCTAACCACTGAACAAACTGGCTAGTGCTCCCATTTATTTATTCATTTATTTATCTATATCAACATGGACTCAATATATCAATATAGACTTTATTCAATGGCTTATAACTTATTATCTTTATTTTGGTGCTCAGTTTGCCTCCGTTTTTGCCAGTGGGATCCCTCAAATTAGCTCCTGTGTCATATTGACCCCCTCATTCTTTGAGCTTTTCTTTCTGGCAACACAAGATGTCCCAGACTCACCTTGCATTTTTCCATATACAGAATGGAACTTACCATTTCTCCAAAGAGGGCTGGTTTCTTTTAGCAAAGAACAGTATTTGAAAACCAAGATCTTGATGCTAAGTGTGCTTATTGCTTTTGGAGTATCATTGCTTCTACCCCCTCTGAGAAAGCAGTTCTGGGAAATATATGTATGTATACCTATTCTATAGCTACTTAAATCTTTTTATATCTATAGTAGAGGCCCAATGCATGAAATTTGTGCAAGGGGCTCGGCCCTCACAGCCCTGGCTTTGTCTGGAAGGTCATCCGGAAGGTCGTTCTGCCTTTCAGTCTAATTAGCATATTACGCTTTTATTATTATAGATTTATATCTAAGTCGTGGATTTCATATCAATTCTTCACATTCCAGTCCATTACCATAGATAACATAAACTTCCCTCTTTCCATCTTTGCAACTCCTTTCTCCCACAGTGAGATACCTAGTTCCCATTATCTACGATGTATGAACTTGTTTGCTTGATCCTAGAATACACAGAAAGTTTTGGAATTGCTAATCTGTACTATGGTGGAAAGCAACCCTAGGTTATGGATGGGATCCTTGCACTAGCACACTGTGTGACGATTGCCATTGTACAAATGGGACTAACTCATATGCAAGTTGTGGTTTTGGGTGGTGACAGGGTATGGGACCTGAACTTCCTGGCATATTGCCAAGAACACACATGTACAGTGAGTGTCTGGGCATGGTAGAAAGCCCCCAGATAGCTATCAGGGAAGAAAATCATTCTCCATGCAACTTAATTTTTCCCAACTCAAATAGTGTTTTAGGAATCTGTCTCGACACTAATCCTGTCATGACATTAATATGGAGTTTAAAACAGCTTCAATGTTTATACCATCTAATTAAATTAACTGGAATGTGGGTCTCTTGAATACAAAAAATAATCATGTTTTTTGTTTGTTTTTTTTTAAAGAAAAATCAATTCCTAGAGATTTACTGGGGGAAATCTGGTTCACTTAAAAAGCAGAAGAGGAACTGCTCTCTCTGGGGGGTTTCCATATTGGCTTTGGAGTGTGGAATGTGGCATCCTCAATAGTGAAAGAAGTTTATTCAGAAGTCACATAAAGAGCAATGTTGTTCCCTTTTGGAAAGCAGAATTAATGTAATATCAGATCTAGGGGAATCTGTGTCTAGATCCCGGCTAGGACAATCCGCCCCCCCCACCCCACCCCCCACCCCCGCACCTCCCTCCTAAACCAATTAACTATTTCAGGGAGTGACCAGTTTAAAACCAGCACCCTGTATTGTAAATTACCTCAGTATAATCCTATCACATAATGTTAATGAATCAATTGTCCACAAAAATGGTCAAAAATCGGGTGGCAATGCTGAACCTTGAGACCAGGTGGTGGTGCTAGTGGTGACAATGGTGTGGGATGGCCAGGAGGCTAGGGGAGGGGGACATTTACAGGGGCTTTCCAGGCTACCTAACTTTTCACAGACATTTCATCAGCATTTATATTTTCTTCCTTTGAAGTCAAGGCAGCAGAGGTTTTGCTGCCATTTGGACCTACCTTCCTGCAAAACCCATGGATTTGCATGTCATATTTTACTGCATTTAACCTATTTCAGATTCTGTGTTTGAAAAATTACAGTTTTCAGCAGTGCAGAATACTGAGAATGCCCCCTGACCAGTCCTGGGAATGGGACTGATTGCTGTCATCTGTGGCATCCGTCTTTGCCTCCGGAGGTGGCCTGGTTAAGAAGAGCAGTGAGGAGCCAGTAAGTAGTGGAAGAGGGTGTCTCTTCACTCTCCTTCCAGACTTCACCCTTTCTCAGCGGCTCCTTTACTTCTTCCTTGGGTTTGTCCAAATGTTAAACAAAGATCTTTGGTTTCAAGAAGATAAGGATGAGTCATGACTCTTTGTCTTTATTCCTATTCCTCCTTGACACGTGAAGAAGTCCTTTAGCTCATCTTCCTTGCCTACAGTTTACTGTTAAAAGAAGGTTAACAAACTAATGGACTAATGACATTAAATTAAATTCCAAACACTTAAGATACAATTTCATTGAAAAGAAAGCACTTTCCCTGACTTAATCATCAATCAAGTATTTTTTTAAAAAATTTTTCACTGAATATTTGAAGATTGAGGAAATGCAGTGCCAAATTATACAGATTATTATTAGTTAATTAAATATATATGATTATATGCTTTTATGTATGTGTGTGTGTGTGTATATATATATATATACACATATATACAAAGAAGAATAAAGTGAGATTTTTAATATATATATATATATATATATATATATATATATATTTCATAGAGGAAAGGAGATAGAAACATCAATGATGAGAGAGAATTAGGCTGTTTCCTACAGGCCCCCCCCACTGGGGATCGACCTCAAAACCAGGCAGAATCAAACTGGTGACCACTTGGTTCCTGGGTCAATACTCAATCGTTGAGCCACATCCAGATTGGCAAAAGTGGGATTTTTAAAAAGGCATTTTTAAAGGCCAAGAGCATGTTATTTCTTTTTGTTACTCTATTTCATACAATTTTATTTATTTTCTCTTTTTAAAATTTTTATTGAATTTATTGGTGTGACCTTGGTTAATAAAATTATACAGCTTTCAAGTGTATAACTCTATATAACACATCATCTGTATATTGCATCATGCATTCATCACCCAAAGTCAATTCCTTCTTCCATCATTATTTATCTCCAAGAGTAAATTTTCATGAGTTGAAATTCAGTTTTTGTATTAAGAGGAATTTGAAAGAATTATTCTCAACATTAGAAACAAGACAAAGAATAATCAAGTGAAGTAGTTTTGAATTTCATTAAAATCTACAAGCTGTAAAATGTGTAATTCACATGACAAATAGTACAACTAATCCAGTGAAGAAGTCAATTTGCTCATAAGACTAATGATATGCATAAAAAATTAATAAGCTTACTAAAGCAATTTTAACAGCTCTATAAAAGCTCTAAATCACTTTGCTCACTATGAAGACATAGGATTTAAAGCTTAAAATAAAACCAATTTCTCTAAAATCAAAAGCAATAAAAAACCCACCAGCAATAAATATAATAAAAACTTTATTTTATAAGCATTTCCAAAGATCCCTCTTTAAACTTCCCAGGTCATTGGGCAGCACCACACAATTTGAGATTGGGCTATTTTTAATCTATATTTGATAGCAGTAGATCAATGATAGTTAATATTTGCAAATATAGCAAATAAATGAAAAGGGCAAAATTCATTAAGAATCTACAACTTTCCTGTGCATATACAATCTCACTATTGATTCCAACTAATAGGGAACAAAGATATATAAAATCAACAGTGGCAGCAGATAAGAAACTTAGACAATCTATTATCTCACAAACTGTAAATCTCCCAGAAAGTCTACAAACTCTTGCTAGCGAACATATGATTTTTAAGTGATTTTTTATTTGCTATATATTTCAAGTTCCATTGTAATATATAGCAAATAAAAGTTTCCTTCCTTCGAAGTTTAAGAAAATAGTTCATGCATCCAAGTTAAATAATGCATGAAACTATTAATGAACCACTGCATCTAAATATATTCTCTGTTCCTGTTAACAACCATTTATCTCTTAATACCATAAATTACAGATAAGAATTCCCCAGTATTTGTAAGTCATACATCTAAAAATTTACTTCTCTGAAACAGCTTGTAGAAGAAGTGGAATAAGTAATAATATGTGAACGTGCTCAGAGTGAGTAGACATGCAGTTTTTCCTCCAGGGATTTTTTTGTTTTACAAGCTATTACTGCTTCTCTGGCTGGTGATTTTGCAAGCTTAACAACAGTCATGAAGATTTCTCGACATACTTTGTACCCCTAGCCATAGCCTCTAGAACAGGGCCCCCTTCAGGCAGAAGGAACCCTGTGCCCGGGAGCTGGACTTGAACTGGACTCTATTTTAGCTACTTCAGCTCTGTGCAGAGCAAACTGCATAATCACCCGCAGAGGCTCTGGTTTAGGCCTCAGTAAAAGGTTTTGTTGTTGTTGTTTATTTATCCTTTCGATTGCTGAATTACTCCCACATGGCATCACTCCCTCCTTGTGCCTTTAACATTAACTTCTTCAACCATTAACAATTCATTCAATTGTCAGTAAAGCTTTTTGTCACGCTTCTCCCATTGTTCTTCGCTTAAATGTGCTTGGAAAATGAAGACGTTACTACTGCGTCTGAAGTCAGTTTCCCAATTTCAACATGTAATAAAACATCACAGTTTCTTCTTCCCGTAACATCTTTTTTTTTTCCCATGGCAAACCTGTTGCAGCTCTTTTCCTCGTTTCAATAGTCTATGTCTGTATTTACTACTTTCTAAACTATTTTTGCCAGTATTAATGTATTATAGAGATGCTTAAGGTCTAACTATGGTAGGATTCTGGGAAGACTTCTCTTGGCAAAATTGAAAATGCACACAAACTTCTTATGATGCTAACACTCTGTTTTTTGGACGTTGCCATTTATCCATATTCCAGATCTTGCCATTTTTTGAAGCCTTCTATTTATATAACATTCTATCCTATATAATAAAAGGATAATATGCAAATTGACCCTAATGGCTGAATGAACCTGGAATGACCGGTGGCTATGACGCGCACTGACCACCAGGGGGCAGACGCTCAATGCAGGAGCTGCTCCCTGGTGGTCAGTGTGCTCCCACAGGAAGAGCTCCGCTCAGCCACAAGCTCAGCCACAAGCTGGGCTGACAGCTGTGAGAGCAATGGCGAGAGCCTCTCCCGCCTCCTCAACAGCGCTAAGGATGTCCAACTGACGGCTTAGGGCTGCTAGAGAGATATCTGACTGCCAGCTTAGGCCCAATCCCCCGGGGAGTGGGACTAAGCCAGCAGGTGGACATCCCCTGAGGGGTCCCAGACTGCAAGAAGGTGCAGGTCAGGCTGAGAGACCCCCCTGAGTGCACAAATTTTTGTGTACCAGGCCTCTAGTTTATTATATAAATGATATCTCATAAATCCTAATCTAGAGACCCTAGGTTAAATTTCCATCCCAATTTGGAATTGGGGAGTCAACTGTTTTGTCCCAGTAAGTGTCATCTGGTTCATTTTCTAATTCTATAGTGTAAATAAATTTCACTAAAAATTTTTACTTTTGATAAGATCATTATAATTGCAGTACATGTTTTCCTTTAGTGTTTCCTTTCATGGATCTCCATTCTTCCTCAAGATTTTACGGTATGGTAACTATATTTTATTCCTTCTATAGGCCCCTGAAATTTACCTTTTATATGGTTCTCAATTTGGACAAAAGATTCAACTTAACTGTTTAAAACAAATGTGTATTATTTGAAAGTTTTATTTAAAAATTAGTCCCTTAAGCCACTCCTCTTAAGACAATAGCTACTTATATTCTGTGATCTTTTAAAATATTTATGCAAATGCAAAAATAATTTTATATCGTTACATAGTAATAGTTTATATTTTAAAGCTACTTTATTGCTTCAAATTATGTTCATATCAATTGTTTAGTTTAATCGTTACAACAACCCTATGATATACATACTACTTTTTCACTTATCCTAGGCCTTAAATTTTTTTCATGTATTTCTAAAATCTCCATATGTATCACTTTAATATCCATATTCATATGCCACTAAACATATTCCAAAATTTACTTAACCATTTACCCAACTTAACTATTACTCCAGTCTCCTATCCAAAAATACTGACTGACAGCTACTTTATAGCATTTCTATATATAAAGTCTTATTTTACAAAACCTGGTTGTGAAACAGCACACAAATCCCATAGACCAGCTTAAAACCGGTTCTTCTCCCTAAAGCAGATAGGTGATTAATATAACCTTTGAGTTATTTTACAGGGACAGTGCTGCGCAGGTGGGACCCCTGTTCTCCAGCTGCACCCGGAACCAAAGTCTCCCTCCTCCCCATGGAACCCCAACGGTGGGGCCTAACCGGAGCATGAACACCAGAACCCTTTCCGAAGCAACAGCTGTTTCCAGGGAGACCCAGTGCTGAAGCCTCTTACCATAAAGGGTCAAATTCCAAAACTCTCCCGCCAGGGTTTCTGTGTGCTTTTTTTTTTTTTTTTTAATGTATTTTTATTGATTTCAGAGAGGAAGGGAGAGGGATAGAGAGAAACATCCATGATGAGAGAACCATTGATTGCCTGCCTCCTGCATGCCCCCTTCTGGGGGATCAAGCCTGCAACCTGGGCATGTGCCCTTGGCCTGAATCAAACCGGGGCCCCATCAGTGAGCCAAACTGGCTAGAGCTTCTGTGGGCTTTTTGCTCCTAACTCCTTAAAACCTTCTGATTGTTCGCCATCGGGGAATACAGGCTTCTCGTTCTCCTTGCTTAGTTCTCTGCAAATGAAGCGACTCTACTCTCTTCACTGCAAAACTCGGTGTTCAGTTTTCAGCTCTGCAGGTTCCAGGCGATGAACCCTTGTTCAGTGACAGTTGTTCTTCAATTTGATAGGCGGACCAAAATCCTAATTTTCTTCTAGACTATTTCCTAATATTCCCTCATAGACACTAAGTTATTTGAGGATGTATCTACTATTTAACTCATTTTGAATTTTTTTAAATTCCTCTAGGACTTTACTTCAGGGCCAATGTTATAAGTAAAGTCCATTATTCCTATCTAGGCGTCTTCTCCTCGCCTCCAGCCCCTCAAGGAATCCACAAGGTGTTGAATGCATTTGCTTGAAATCTCTTGCTTTGCAGGATTGTCTTCTTTCTGCACTGTTTCTGGTTCTCTTTCTATTTCTTATATAAGTGGTATCTCATAAATCCTAATCCAGAGTCCCTAGGTTAAATGTCCACCCCAAGATCCTGAATTTAGCCTCCAGTTCTTTTCCTTTGTTCTTGAATCGCCACTGTTATTGATTCCCCTACCACAGTCAAGCTACGTATACACCTTCTACATGCAGAGCAAATCACCACCCGGTTACCACTCCATCAGCACAGAGTAAACTGAGTGCTAATTACATCTCCCTTCACAATTGCCTGCCTCCATTTATATGGGGGATTTATATGGGGGCTAATTTTACCAATAGTGGTATCTGAGATAGAGCCTCTTGGATTTTCTTTTCCTACATGCCCGAGACTGGAGTTTCAGATTCTAGTCTCTCAGTCCCATCAGTGTCTAAGGGAAAGAATTCGGTCAAGTCACATTACTTCTCCAGGCCTTTGAAATGTATACTCTTGAGAGCCGTGTTAGCTCTGATGTTTTATGATTTTTAAGTCACTTCATTAGCACTTTTAAGACTGATCTACTTAAAACGGGCCTCCAGCCTCATCTGTAGAAATGCTGCCTTTATCACAGCTTTATCAGTTCAGCTGTCCTTGCTCTATGGAAACAGATGATTGTCTGTGGTCCCAGCGATGCCTGTTTGAGTACATCGAAGTGGAAACAGAATCCAGGAGTAGATAACAGATATTGCAGAAACAATTCCTGAGAGTTACTGGCTTATGTTCATGCTGACTGACTAAAGGACATTTGTGCTTTGTGAAACTTTTCATCATAGCAGTTTTCTTCCTAATATGTATTTTTTAATGAGACAGTACAATTGGCTATTTGGACAAAAGGTCCTTTGCTCCCTTTGGAAAATCCCTGTATTAGACAGAAAGACCGGTGCTTTCTGCAGGATAGCAAAGGAGTATTATATTTGACCCCAGAGCATCCATAAAATCTAACCAACATCAATGATATTAATTTGTCTAATAGAATAATTAGACAATAACTGACCTAGCATTGTTTTTTGTTTCTTCATTCTTCTAAATTCTCTTTCAGGTCATATTTTTAGGATATTCTTATAAGTTAAATAATGACAAATTAATAAATATAAATTACCTTAACCTCACTGCATACTTCATTAGACCATTTGGCCAACAGCATCATCTTTTGTATGCATTTGGGATTATAACATTTAGAGTTGGAATAGTCTTTACGAAATAATACGATTCATTGCTTTCTCAACATGGCTGGTCATCACAATGACCAATGAGCATGTTGAAGATGTAGATTCCTGTGCTACAACCTAAATTACATCCAAATAATTTAGAAGCCCCAAGTGAAGGATCTAGAACTTGTTTTTAATGATCTCCCAAGTTATTTTTTTGATGTTGTTAGCTTGGCACCAATACTTGAACAGCTTTTAAAGTCACTGAACATTTCATCCCTCTGTCTAAAGCATGACTCTGTGCTAGTATTACCCTCAGAGAGCTTTACTAGTTGTCCCTTGAGTTGAAATCTGTAAAGGCATTTTCTCCTTACTTGTTTTGGCCTGGAGACAAAATCCCTCCATCAGCCATTGGCCTGACTGAGTCCTGCCATTTGGAGCTACACAGAATGAGCTAATGCTGCTTCACATATTTGACACCAGCTGTATCTTTCTCTTCTATAGGCCAAGTATTTCACTTCTTTAATTAGTTACATTAGAGTCAAGTTCTTGTACCATCATCTTCACTGTTGCTAACAGCCCAGTTTGCTAATGCTCATTCTAAAAGCTGACCTCAACATCATGCAGGGTTCAGTGAAGATAAGAATGAGATTATCATTTTCCTTTTCCTGAACACTATACTTGTGTTAATGTTCCAAAACAACAGCAGTGATTTAGCATGTTCTATCACCTTACTGGCTAATATTGAGTTAATTTAACTCTGAATGGTTTCCACACATGCTGCTCTTAAGCCATGTCAGTTCCCATGCTGAACCTAAGCATTTGAAGATTTTTTAAATAATTAAGTACCAGCACTTATAGTAATGTTTTTAGTATTTCTTTATGTTAGATTTGACCTAAAGTTTTCCTATGTCAGTATTATTTTGGATCCTTCTCCTTTCAATAAGCTCTGGCTATTCATTTACTAGTATACTTCATATCAACTACAAATTCCATACACCCGCCATCAATAATTGTTCCAAGTCACTGAGAGGACCAAAGTCACGCTTCTATTTAAGGTGAATTATCAATTGCAAGGAATAATTATTTTGTAAGGATTTAAGTAAAATTAACTGTAGCACTAACTCATAGATCATGCATGTGCTTCACAGTGGTGTTTTATAGTCACTGAACTATGTTTCTAAACATATGGACTTTAAAAGGGTTTCGTTGCCTCTACCTGGAGTCGGTGAGTCTTACTGCTGTTTTTTTTTTTCTAGCTATTTTGTGGTGATTTGACTTACATAACTAACTTCACTTCCTCCCTTCCCCCTGCAGGTTTGAATCTTAAACTGCTGTCAGAGTTCCCATGGGAAATAGGAAACAAGGTACATTGCACTTCTTTTCGATTCTTCTTTTTCTGGTCCTTCTTAGGTTAAAGAGTGTTGTGACAATAGCAACTTTGAAAGTTTGTTTTAAGCCTCTGATTGTCTTTGCTGTTGTTGTTAAAGAATAAGCTTATATTAGGAATGGTCATATAATTTGAAGTAATCATGATTTGAAGCTACGTTTTAAAGAAAAATTTTTAAAACTTTCTTTTTTGTGTCACTTAAAGATATAGCTTATACAAAGCTAGTTTTAGAGCTCTTGTAGAAATCTGAAGATATCATCCCTAATCCGAAGTTGTCTCTATCCTATCATAAATCACTCTCTTCTCTTCTTTGTATTCCTTTGGCTATTTTAGTAGTTTTCAGCAGCACCTTTAATAAGTCTTCTACAATAACTTTCCAGTTATCTCTTTTTTCAGTCTTCAAAAATCATATATGGAGGAGAATATTTTAAAAGAACAGTTTGAAAGTAATATCACAAATAATTATACCATTTTATAGTAAAGTCAATCTATCATACAGTTATTATATAATGTTACAATAAAGTTATTATAATTTTATTGTACTCTTATAATAGAGAAATTGTGAAATAGCCCTTGCTCCTTGTTTTTTTAAGACAACCAGAAGATAAAAATAATGGAATATCTTAATATTTTAAAATTACTTAAAATCCATAAATTGGGCTCCATGAAATATACATTTTGACTTCATTTGTTTATAGTTTGTGGCCCCTTCTTCAAGCATTCCCACTGTTCCCACTGCTTCCTTTTAGATGACTAGTTCCAAAGTGTATATTGAGGAGTTGAGATATCAGAGGCAGAATTCTTCCCCATCTCTCAGGCCAATGGTTCAATTTTGTCATCCCTGGTGAATAGTCAGAATTACTTGGGAAGACTGTATATATTCCCATCCTCCACCTGAGAACTACTTAATCTACTGGTTCACTGTGGGCAGGCTGGGAACTCATAAATTTAAAAAGCTCCACAGTTGATTCTGGTGATCAGCCAAGGTTGTAGAACTGGTAGGTGGGTAAAAGAAATTTGAATGCCATTGAAAGGAAGTATGCAACCTAAATATAAAATTTTACAGTTGCTAGTTTAAAATATGTAAATAAAATCTATGAGAATGGATTCTGAGACTGAACATGAACATTTATCCCTAGTGGATTTAGATTATTAAAATAATATAAACTAATAAAATGGTACTTGTCTATATATGGACTTTAAGAGCAAGGTTAAAATTTAGCATCGTTTCAAGCAGGTATTTTTAAACAAACCACTTCCTTGGTAACACTCTAGGCCTTGTTATGTCATAATTTTGCACAACTTCCAAAATCACTAATTTAACATCCTGCTCTCTGTTTATTATCTCCTTTATATTCAACTTACTTATTCAACTACTCACTCTTGACCTTTGACTCTATTAGGAACTTCTACTTACTCTTTAACAAAATTATACAGGTTTCAGGTGCACAATTCTACAACACATTACCTGTACACTGTATTGTTCACTGCCCCAAGTCAAGTCTTCTTCCATCACCAACCCCAATATATTCAATAAAAAGGAAAACAATAAAAAATTTTTAAAGAAAATAAACTTCTACCATTCTTGACTTTTGTTTGACCAAATTAGGACCTTGTGTAGCTCCTCCACTTCACTCTTTCTTCAGTTCCTTAATCAATCTAAATACTATAATCCACAAATTAAATAGCACTTCTACCAATAACCTGAGCCTCCTTTGCCTCTATTTTCTTATAGAGGCCCAGTGCACGAATTCATGCATCAATGGGGTCCCTCGGCCTGACCTGTGGGATCAGGCCGAAACCAGCTCTCTGACATCCCCCAAGGGGTCCCAGATTGCGAGAGGGTGCAGGCTAGGCCAAGGGACCCCACCGGTGCATGATCGAGGTGGGGAGGGATGCGGGAGGTTGGCCAGCCAGGGAGAGACCAAGGGAGGGCTCCAGGGTATGTCTGGCCCATCTTGCTCAGTCCCGATCGGCCAGACCCCAGCAGCAAGCTAACCTACTGGTCAGAGTACCTGCCCCCTGGTGGTCAGTGCACATCATAGAAACTGTGGGGTGATCATGGGGTGATGGTGGGAGCCCCCCACCACCACCACCAATCGCATTGTACCTGCCTTAGCTGGCTTGGTGCCAGTGCATGGTATAGCACGGTCATCTGGAAAGTTGTCCGGACGGTCGTTCTGCTGTTCAGTCATTTGGTCGATTTGCATAGTATGCTTTTATATTATACTAGAGGCCCAGTGCACGAAATTTGTGCACTTGGGGGGGTCCCTCAGCCCAGCCTGTGCCCTCTCGCAGTCCAGGAGTTCTCAGGGGATGTCTGACTGATGGCAGTTGGACATCCTTGGCGCTGCTGCAGAGGCGGGAGAGGCTCCTGCCACCGCTGCTGCACTCACCAGCCATCAGCCTGGCTTCTTGCTGAGCGGTGCTCCCCCTGTGGCAGTGCACTGACCACCAGGGGGCAACTTCTGCATTGAGCATCTGCCCGCTGGTGGTCAGTGCGCATTATAGTGACTGGTCGTTCCATCGTCTGGCCGAAACCGGCTCTTTGACATCCCCCGAGGGGTCCAGGATTGTGAGAGGGCACAGGCCAGGCTGAGAGACCCTACTGTTGCATGATCAGGGCCAGGGAGGAATGCAGGAGGTTGGCCAGCTGGGGAGGGACCGCAGGAGGGCTCCAGAGCATGTCTGGCCTGTTTCGCTGAGTCCCAATCAGCCAGACCCCAGCAGCAAGCTAACCTACTGGTCGGAGTGTCTGTCCCCTGATGGTCAGTGCATGTCATAGCAACTGGTTGACTGATTGCTGCTCCCTGGTGGTCAGTGCATGTCATAGCAAGCAGTTGAGAGGCCTTAGCATATCATTAGCATATTACGCTTTGATTGGTTGAACAGCCAACTGAACGACTGGACACTTCGCATATTAGACTTTTATTATATAGTGTTATTTTATTACAAGTGTTTAGAAAACTCCAAATCTGGGTCAACTCTATTTTTCTGCTTTCCCTGCGCCTTCTTATTCTTCAGTTGCAGGTTGTACTGGTAGATAAATTCAGTAACCAATATCAAATGTCTATTCCACCTTGCAAGGCAACTTTACAGTTTTTTTTCTGCTTAATTCACTTTCTCAGTTATAACTTTGAACCTTCTTTATACTCTCTATTCTTCCAAGCATATTGCCCCCGTTCCTGCCTTCTCACCTCATTCTTTTTAAAAAATTGAATTTATTGGGTATCATTGGTTCGCCATCAGGGATATATTTGAATTTCCTTCTACCAATTCTATGAACCTCCATCTAAACCTATCTTCTGCTTCTTCCCCCATCTCTACTCCTATTTAAGGTTAATCTTTTCACCTGAGTATTGGCTTCTACTCTTCTCTAATATTTCAAAAACATTACCTTACCAAATAGTTCTTCTCATTTCTACATATACAAATGCTTCCTAACATTGGATCATTCCCAGTGGTATTTAAATATGCTAAAAAATATTTTGAAGCCAAGATATAGAAGCAATATAGGCATCCATTGGTAGATGATTGGGTAAATGTAAACAATGAAATATTATTCAGCTATTAATAAAATGAAACCTTGCCATTTGCAATAACATGGTGGATCTAAAGGGTTTTGTGCTAAGTGAAATAAATAATATAAAAAAAACCAAATACCATATAATTTTACTTACATGTTATATCCAAAAGCAAAATAAACATACAAAACATAAACAATCTCACAGATACAGAGAATAAACTAATGGTTGCCAGATGGGAGAAGGTTGAATGGATGGACAAAAAAGGTGAAAGGGATTAAGAAGTGCAAATTGTTAGTTATAAAAATAGTCACAGATATATAAAGTATTACATGGGGAATATAGTCAATAATATTATAATAAATATGTATGGTGCAAGATATTAGTAGACTTATCAGGGTGATTGCTTTGTAAAGTATAAAAAAACCTAATCACCATGTTGCACAGCTGGAATTAGTATAATATTGTATGTCGAGTATACTAAAAATAATATTTAAGTGACCTAAAAAAATTAAACATCATTTTTAAACATTTAAATGGTAAATAACATTTTAAAGCTATTTTTCAACCCCTGATATTTAGACCCCTTTCTAGCTAATACCTCACTTTCAATCTTTCTCCTTACTTTCAGAGTTAAACACTTAAAATTTTACAGTTATAGGTTCCCTATTCTATTCAACAGCTTTTCCTAATGTTCAATTTACTTTAATTCGGCCTCTGCCCTCTCATTTGGATTAACAGTCACCTCCATATTGCCATACCCAATGGATATTTTTCAGCTCTTGGTAGTATTTGACATTGTTAGCCAGATATTCCTTCTTGCAATAGTTTGTTCTGCTGGCTTCCTTGAATATTATATACTGGTTTTCTACAAAACTCTCTGGCTGCTCTTCCTTTCTATCATTAAATTTTTTTCGTTGTTGTTGCAGATTCATCCTCCTCTACTTATTAATTAAATGATGGTGTTTCTCACTCTAGCCAGTTTGGCTCAGTGGATAGAGCACCGGCCTGCGAACTGATGGGTCCCTGGTTCGATTCCAGTCAAGGGCATGTACCTTGGTTGCAGGCACATCCCCAGTAGGGGGTGTGCAGGAGGCAGCTGATTGATGTTTCTAACTCTCTCTTCCTCTCCTTTCCTCTCTGTAAAAAATCAATAAAATATATTTTAAAAAATGATGGTGTTTCTCAAGACTCAAACCTGGCCTGTCTCTCTTTACATTCTATTATATCTCCACAGGCAAATACATTTATTACAAATATATGTACATGACTTTTAAAAATTGTAAATCTATCTCACACCTCTTTTCTAAGCCTAGACCTTATATATCTTATTTCACATCTCCACAAGGATGCTCCAGTTTCAACATTTCAGATACCAAATTCCCTCCAAAGTTAGTTCTTTCCAATGCTTCTAATCTCATTGACCAGAAACAACCCTGTGTCCAGTGTCATAACTTAAAATTTATAGACACCACGCTCTTAACACTCCAATATTTAATCCGTCTTTGAAATCTGTTTATTCTTCATTCTAAACATCTCTTCTATCCATACACACATTCCATGTCTTCTGCTACCATATTCTGTTACCACCATCTCTAACCTGAATTAATGTACTAGTCTTTACATTAATTTCCCATCAATTGTGCCTTACCCATTCTAATCCATGTTGACAACATACTAAGTAATTTCTTTAAAATGTTTCACCAAATTGATAACATTTTGGGTCATTCTTTCTTCAAACGTTGTTTTTCTTTTCATCACTAAGAAATTGAATTATTACATGTGTATTAGCTGACTTAAAGTTATCTCACAGCCCAAAGATGCTCTGCCCTTCTTTGTCTCTGTGTCTTATTTGGAAAGTTTTAATTGCTATGTCTTCAAGTGTACTAATCTTTTCTTCTGCAATGTCTAATATACTGTTAACCCTTTGCACTCGCTTGCTTTTTTCTCGATTCCTTTATCCTAATGCTAACCGTGTCGAGTCACACTCGACATCCGAGTGCAGAAGGTTAATCTTACCCACTCTATTTTTCATTTTACATATTTTAGTTTTAACTTCCAGCAGTTCAGATTATGTCTGTGTATACCTGTCATGCTTTAAATTATTGTTTAGAACATATGGAATATGGCCATAACAACTGTTTTACTGTACTTTTCTGCTCATTCTATCACGGAACGTAGGGTCTCAGCCCTAGCCAAGGATCCTCTACCCAGAGCAACAGAGAAGAGAAGGGGAGCCCATGTAGCATTGGGTGGTGGGAATCAGTGGGGATTTGGTCCACCTGGGAGACTCCAACCACATCATCCCAGGCAAAGAGCAATTTTTTTGTTACAACACCCGCCTAGGAAGTTAGCTCTGGTCTGGGACTGCAGGAAGGGCCACTCGCCAGTACCTGGGGCTGGTGGAGGGGTCTGCTCCATACACCCAGCAGTGAAATTGAGGGGTCCTCTATTCTCTGACAGGACCTTGGGTAAAGCACCGGTCAGAGACTTAGAATGGGTGGCTTGGGAAAGAGGATCGATCTTGCACACCTCCAGCCCACCTTCCACCCAACGACTAAACTCCTGGGTTTGCCCCATTCTGCTGTGATCCTAGGCAAAGGGGAATGGTGCTGGGCTGGAAATTTGCACTCCTCCTCTTCAGTTTGAAGGTGTGTGTATGGGGGAAGGGGTTGGACAGAAGAGCGGATATTTGGCCTGATAGGAGCCTGGTCAGAGGCCCACCCAGCTGAGGCCAGCCACAAGAAAAGATTAGAGTGCCAAGCAGGGTTCATTTTTGTTGTTGATCCCCACCCACTTCCTTTGGCCAGGGTTGGGCATGTGCTGGGCCCTGGGGCTGCATCACGGGGAAGCAGATCTGAGCTCTCCAGTGAGTTCAGCCTGTGCAGCCCTGGGAAGAAGAGGAAGTGTGCCCACTGCCCTCCTACAGGTTAGAGGCATCACCCGCAATGGGAGTCTGTTTAAACCACCCCAGCCAGGTCCTGGATGCCCCTGCTGAGTGCAGTTTTGTGGGGAAAGGCGAGAGCAGCTCGTCGAGGGGACACTCCACTTTTTAAAAAAAATATTTTTTTCTTTATTTTTCTTTTCTATTTCCATTTTTCTTCTCTTTTTTCATATTTCTATTTTCTTATTTTATTTCTCCTTTTTTATTCTCTTTATTCCTATTTTTTCTATTCTACATTTTATTATTTACTATTATTATTCTTTAAAATTATTTTATTTTAAATTTTTATAATTTTTCTTTTTTATCTTTCCTTGTATATTCTCACTTTTTTATTTCAGTTGTTTTTTTCTCCTCTAATCCTTTTTGCATCTTTTGTTATTTTTGTGTGTGTGTGTCTCTTTTTTCTCCTCATGCATTGTTGTTGTTGTTTCTGTTTTTGTTGGTTGTGGTGGTTTTAATATTTCCTTTTGTTTTCAGTTTGATCCTGTTTTGTCTTTTTTGTTCTGTCAGTACCTGTACAACAGTTTGCACAATGTGGCCGGGGTTGAGCCGCACTACCAGTCAACTCAAGAGCTGAGCCCACCCATTATCTGGACAACAGCAATCAAAACTCAACTACACCAGGGGGACCACATAACCCACATAAGGGACATTCCTACAGCACCCAGCTCAGGAGATCAAAGAGATTACACCACTGGGTCCCACAGGACACTCACTACAGTCAAGACTTCCAAGCTCATTTTATGAGGCCAGGATTTTCCCAATTCCAGAACCAGAAAAAGACACTACACAGAAAGAAAATCATGGGCCAATATTGCTGATGTACATAGATGCTAAAATCCTCAACAAAATATTTAGCAAATTGGATCCAGAAATACATTAAAAGTTTATACACTAGGAACCATGGCTACCATCAATAAATCAACAAACAACAAGTGCTGGTGAGGAAGTGGAGAAAAGGGAACACTAGCTCACAGGAAATGCAGACTGGTGCAGCCACTGTGGAAAACAGTATGGAGTTTCCTCCAAAAATTAAACATTGAACTGCCATTTGACCTAGTGACCCCACTCCTAGGAATATATCCTAAGAATCCCAGAACACAAATCAGAAAGAATATATGCACCCCTATGTTCATAGCAGCATTATTTACAATCTCGAAGATCTGGAAACAGCCCAAGTGCTCATCAGTAGATGAGTGGATAACAAAGAGGTGGTACATTTACACAACGGAATATTAGGCAGCTATAGAAAAAAGAAGAAGGATCTCTCACCCTTTGACAGAGCATGGATGTACCTGGAGATTATTATGCTAAGCCAAATAAGCCAGGCAGAGAAAGACAAATTTCACATGATCTTATTTATATGTCCAATCTGATGGACAAAATAAACTGATGCACAAAATAGGACCAGAGGCATGGATACATGGAACAGACTGACAGATCTAAGAGAGGAGGGGAGTGGAAAGGGACTGGAAGAGATTAACTAAAGAACAGATACTCATATGTTCATAGTCCATGGACACAGATAATAATGTTAAAAAGGCCTAGTGGGGCTGGGAAGTGGAGGGTGGTTGGAGGAGAGAAACAGGTCAGGGAGTGGTGAACATCTATAACAGTATCAATAATAAAAATAAAAAAAAGAGAAGAACAAACTAATAGTTTAAAATAATATAAGAAAATTATTTAGTCACAGTAAAGATTTGTCTTTGAGTTTTCTGGAAACAGAACCATTAAGTTCCACCTAGAACCCTTGACAAGAACATTTGGGAAACCCTGTAACTGAATGCAACCTTAATATGAAAAATGCATTATTTGGACACTACAATATGCTGTGTGACCATCCTAAAATTCACTGCCACATGAACAATATTTTGTCTCATGCTCCTGCTTCTGTAGGTTGATGGCAGTTTGGCTGATTTAGGATGGGCTCAGCTGGGTGACTCTGCTTTAGAAGGAGGAAGCTGGGCTAGGTTATGGGTGAACTCAAGATTATAGGTGAACTCAAGCCTATTCCCCATTTTCCCCCCAGGGCCTCGTCTAAAGGTCTTCATGGCTGTTTATCAAAGGACAGTAGGGCAAATGCAGACACATATTTAAGTTTTCTGATTGTGTCAAATGTGCTAAATTTCACTGGCCAAAGCAAGTCATTTGGCCAAGGCCAACATCAATGGAGGGAGAGGACTGGTGTAAACTTCTCTCCTGTGGGACAGCAGTGAATATTTACTAAATTATTACAGGTCAAATAATTTCACTTTTAGGAATCTATCCTAGAGAAATAATGAGAAGTGCATGCAAAGGTACTAATCTCTGCGTTTGTAGTAAGATGAAAACAAACCAAACATGCAAATATCTAAAAGCATGGATAGCTAAGTAAAGTAGGATCTATGAAGGAAATATTATACAGAAATCTGTAAAACATAATAAGGAAAACATGGGGAAATTCAAAAAGCAGCATGAAGGAGGAAGACAAATTGTCAGTTATAACATGAATTTGCCCAGTGACTGCTTCAGCATTTTAGAAGAATGACAACGTTCTTCACAGGGAAAAGCTGCTCTTTTGTTTGTGGAAGATGAAGGGGCGTCTCTGGCGCTGAAAAAGGGCCATAGGCCAGTCTAGATAAGAAGAGATTTAGAAAAATCAGAGACAAATTTCTCATCATATCACAAGTTCTCAGTTTTTGTATTGGTATCCTGAAAGATAGAGTGTTCAAGACCTTGAGCAAGAAAGAGAAAAGAAGCAAAAGGAAGGTCAACCACAGAGCAGTAGTGCAGGCACTAGGGAAACATTGCTTTTGAAATGAAAATAAACCTCTAGTTATATAAGAATACTTGATCTTAATTTTTAAACTTTTCACCACATATTGTTACATGGTGCTTTTAATTAGAAGAGAAGAGCATGACAAATACTCAAAACCTGTTAACACTTGAATAAAAAGGTAATTATTTCTCTACCCATCAGTTGCAGAACTGAGGCCCAATCAGTTTACTGGTTGGTTGGATTTATACATTGTACCTGCAGGTTAGTGAATTTGAGCAACAGTGACACCTGCTATTTCTTTTTCAGTTATTTTCCTGTCTTTTTCCTCTGCTATTGCCAAACCTTTAGCAAATACCTTTATTTTAATGTCCAGCAGCAACGTGAGTTTGGTGTTTTGGAAAATATAGGAGTGGGAGCTAGGCAATAAGAGGAAATGATAAGCAGGTGCGGGGGGGGTGAGGGGGGGGTTAATGGGGGGAGAGGCTTCAGATGAGCAAGGGTGAACCAGAGCAATGACATCCAATAGAACATTCTGCAATAAGATAAGCCATATGTGCTTATTGAATATTTTCAGTGTGACTAGTATGCCTGGGGAGTTGAATTTTCAATTTTCCTTAGATATAATTAATTCAAATATAAACAGCCACATATAGCTATTATATTGGACAGCACCAAGCATCTAGATAAAACCAGAAACAGTGGGTGAAAAATGATCAAAAGAATGTAAGTAGGTTGTCTGTCATTCAGAATTCTCAGAACGAGTAGAAAAGGCACCTGATATCTGGAAATCACATAAAATAGAAGCTTAAAATAGTTTATTTAGTTATTTCAGAAAGGGAAACTCTAAAATGTTGAAAGGTAACGTGTATAAACTTAAAGTTTAAAGTACATTTCTGTGTTCAGAGAAAGGACTGGAAGGATATATTCAAAAGGTTAAGTTTAGGTGGTGTGATTGTAAATAATATTTTTTCTTTATCTTTACTGCATTTCTCAGATTTTCTCCATGAGCATGCATACGTTTTTATTTTATATCTAACTGTTTACTAGACTGGATGATCTTTTGAAGTATTAATTCTGCCCTCCTCCTAAAATTTCTCCATTTCCTTCCCCTGCTCAATTGACCAGGTAACTTACTGTGACCCTGGGCTTCCTCGTTTCTGGGAAAGTGTGTGGTTGGCAGAAAAGCAGAAGTTATCTGCAAGATTTCCGGTCTTTTGTTTGAGGATGTAAAGATGCGCAAAATTATTAAGAGAAATTGGGGGGTTTCAACAAACAGAAAGGGCAATAAAACTTGCTCCCAGAGAGCAAAATGCTTTTAGGGATTGAGAGAGTGGTCTGTGCATTTCAGACCACAGGCCACCAGGATGGGCTGTCTGGTAGACCTGGGGTCTTACATAACCTCAGAGGGAAATGGCTGCAAGCAACGTGTGGGGAGTAGAACTTACAAACCTTGGGATTCTCTGCTTTACAAGGATGTCCCTTGTCTCAAGGGGGTGAGAGAAAGCTGCCAACCATGAAGGTGTCAGCTAGCAGCAAAGAACATTTCAGTGATAATCTGTGTGGATGAAAGGGCCCAATACCACTTCTTGCATTTCATTCCCGTCCTGGTGTAGGTGTGAAGGGCAAAGGAAGAAATGAAATTTCCTTCCTGCTGGTCAGGAAGGATTTGAAAATTATATTAAGTAGCTTAAAAAAAGAAAGTGGCCCAGCCAGTGTGGCTTAGTGGTTGAGCATTGACCCAGGAACCAGGAGGTCACGGGCACATGCCCAGGTTGTGGGCTCCATCTCCAGTAGGGGGCGTGCAGGAGGCAGCCAATGGATGATTCTCTCTCATCATTGATGTTTCTATCTCTCCCTCTCCCTTCCTCTCCTTCTGATATCAGTAAAATTATATTAAAAAAAAAAGAAAGAACTTGAAGAAAATGGGAACCCTGTCCAGTATACAAAAAGATGGCTGGGTTTGATTCCCAGTCATGGCACATACCCAGGTTGCAGATTTGATCCCCATTTGGGGTGTGTGTGTGAGGCAACTGATCAATGTTTCTCTCTCACATCAATTTTTTTCTCTCTCTCTTCCTCCCCCTTCCTTTCTCTAAAATCAACTTAAAATATTTCCAAAAAGAAGAAGAAGAAGAAGAAGAAGAAGAAGAAGAAGAAGGAGGAGGAGGAGGAGGAGGAGGAGGAGGAGGAGGAGGAGGAGGAGGAGGACGAGGAGGAGAATAGAACCCTTATGCATTGCTGATTGGAAGGTGAAATGGTGCAACCACAGTGGAAAAGTTTAGCAGTTCCTCATAAAGTTAAACAAGGAATTACATAACCCAGCAATTCTACTTCCAGGTATAGACCCAAAGGAATTGAAAGCACAAACTCCAATACATACTTGTGTGGACAAAAAAAGGGCCACATGCTAACCTGAAAAACTCAGGGAAGGTCTGCGTGGAGGCCTCGCAAACTCAAGAAACCTAATAGTAAAGTAACCACAAAGGATGTTCTGAAATTAAAAACCTTTCATTAAAAAACAGTTTGTAGTGGGTAGTCATGTCCTAGGCCAGTATCTTCCTTGACAAAGATCAACTTCGATCTTTATTGAGTCTATTGTCTTTTTGCATCTAAGATAACATACCTGTGAAATGTCAGGGTAACTTGTAACTTCCCTTTTTCCGGACCCCTCAGGGCACAACCATACGTCCCTGGGCGCCAGGACTGGAGACCACAAATTCATTAATTGTTATTGTTATCATGTTAATTGTTGACTGTTAACTATCCTATAGCCTCTTGAGTAAAAGAAGTATTTGTCTACCATTTTACTTTTTATCCAATCCCAGAGGTTTCCTTGCTTTGCTTTCTCCCGCCTCCTTAATCCATCACCAATGGATTTCATGTGACCCACTTGCTTTGATTGTAATGTACAAAACAAGGTGAAAAACTGCCATTCTGGAGCATTATCCCAATATGTTGAGATTCTGCTTCCTGGCAATTGTCCATAGTTTGGCTCAAATAAACTCACAAAAATTCTTTACAGGTTTGAATGTTTTTCACATGAACACTTGTGCACCAATATTCACTGAAGCATTATTCACAAAGGCCAAAATGTGGGAACGACCTAAATGGCTATCAACAAGGTAGTGGTAGAACGGTACCAGGTGTTATTGGTAATTGGACCTCGGTTCAGCAACCTCGGCGCTTCAGTTTGGCAAAGAAAGGATTCAGAGCCAAGGAAATCAAATGGAAGGAGAAAGTTTCTTTAGGAAGCCACAGAAATAGAAAGAAGTGAGTCAGCTAGGTTGTGACAGCTCAGGAAACAAATTACAGCAAGCATGTCAAACCCAAAGGCTAACATGAACCAAATAAACAAGGTTTAAGTTTATGGGGGCCTCAAAAAATCAAAAAGCTTCAATTTTCATAGAAACGTAGGTTTATTTCAATAGAGACATGCTGAATACAAAGGGCTGAAATAAATGAGTAATCATTAGCATAAAATAATAGAGCATTTTAATAACTAAAATTTTTTTCTTACCAGACACTAAATAACTGCACAAATTAATAAGCGTAAGGCAAGTAAACCTATTTTTCTTGTTCTCTGAAAAGCGAAATATTTCCTGTTGCACACACCAAACAAGTCAGTCCAAGACTAATGACATGGCAGTCGGCTGCTAAAATATTCACTGCTAGTATTAGTGGAAATGGTGTGCCTGCGCATAGGTGTGTAAGGGAAATCAATGCAACATGATTATAATAATCAGTCATTATCGAACGTGGTAGTTCATTATTAATAATTACATATAACAAGATATTGTAAAAATTAAATTACGAAAATTTTATTAAAACGTTTCTTACATACCGTTATGTTGGCTGGGCCGCAAAAATATTCATTGTGGGCCGTGAGTTTGACATGCTTGAGTTACAGAGGCAAAAGAAGGGCCCTTGGAGCTTAACGGAAAGAAAGGCAAAGTTATACACCCAGAGAAAGGAGAGGAAGAAAGGCATGAGCATGAGAGAGAGAGAGAGAGAGAGAGAGAGAGAGAGAGAGAGAGAGAGAAGAAGAAGAAGAAGAAGAAGAAGAAGAAGAAGAAGAAGAAGAAGAAGAAGAAGAAGAAGAAGAAGAAGAAGAAGGAGGGAGGGAGGGAGGGAGGGAAAGGGATCCTGCGTGCACCCTGGGGAGAGAAGAGGATGGGACAGGGAGGTGGGAAGGGCAGGTGTGCTCTCTGGGGGAGGATCTCAATAGAATGTTCACCAGCTTTCCAGGTGTATCTTTTCAGGGTCGTGGTCTCTACTAATTGATTGGTGCCAGGACAGGGATCATTAGTCATTGCAGCTGGTCCCGATGTCAGCCATGGGGTCACTCCTCCTGACCTTGCTGCTTTTTCTGGACCTGGAGCTGACACTCAATTGAATCTCTAGGCCTTAATGCTTCAGGGAGTGGTAGTGCAAGGGCTTCTATGGGAGTAGAATGAGGCTATTCTCTAGCCCCCTGCTCCTCCTCTACGGGGGTCAACTACATGACCAGCAAAATGCCAGGGGAGGAAAGGTCAGGGGGAGGGTCCGAACCACAGGACCAGTGATGTGAAAGGTCAGGGAAGTCTAAACCACGTGACCTGTGTTATGCTAGAAGAGGAAAAATTCACCCTGGGGCTGAGATTCCACCCTACAATTGTTCCACCCTACAGCTTCTGCTGCTTCAAACTTCCTGAACTCTGATCTTCACCTCTCAGCATTTTTGAGAGGGCGTCTCTCTCTCTGTTTTGATCCAAAACATGTCTCCACCAGCAGCCAGAGCAAGTGTAGCAGCCATCTAATTTGTTTTCCTCTCTCAGGAATCACAGTCCTACTTCAGCTGTTATTTAATGTCTGAAAACAACTGCTCTCTAAATGTAATCCAGTCTACTTGTGTTTTATGGTAGCAGGACAAGCCTGGCGCTAGTTATGCTGTCTAGCCAGATATGGAAGTGTAAATTACTATATATTTTTTTTAATTTTTAGAATTTGCTTTGTCATTTTTTAATCATATCTAGTCCTTTTCATTATGTGTTTTTCTTATCTTATGACTTCTACTCTTCACTTCTCTTTGAATATTGTAAATATCTCTAACTGAGGGCATGTTCATATTTTTCTATTATCTGTATTTCTTTTTTAAAAAATATTTTTATTGATTTCAGAGAGGAAGGAAGAGGGAGAGAGAGATAGAAACATCAACGATGTGAGAGAGTCATTGATTGGCTGCCTCCTGCATGAACCCAATGGGGATGGTGCCGGCAACCCAGG